>NW_027141556.1:0-351225 GCF_036365525.1 Heterodontus francisci
ACCAGGCCACATAGCTGACCAAAAGGTCACGGAGCAATCTAATTGGTAATATGTGTAAGGTATGTAATCAATAACGGTGATGATTGGATCATGTCCACCCAGGATGGGCTGAGTAACTGTTTGAAAATTGTATAAGTATGGATGAGTTTCCTTTGTTCGGAGGAGAGGCATCTGGACAGACAAGTAGCCTGCTCCCCGCTGGCGTAACTAATAAACTGTTTGACATTGGAGCAGACCTGAGTGTCGAGTGATTCTTCCAGATTCATTCCCGCTGACAGTGGGACTATCGCATGAGGAGACATTGAGTCGGTTAGGATTATATTTGCTGGAGTTCAGAAGAGTGAGGGGGGCATCTCACAGAAACCGAAAAAATTCTAACAGGACTTGAAAGGGTAGATGCAGGAAGGATGTTTCCTGGTGGGGAGTCTACAAAGAACGAAGCACAATGCAGCACATGAACAGGCCATTCGGTCCTCCCAGCCTGCACCAATCATGATGCTTGTCTAAACTGAAACCTTCTGCACTTCCGTGGTCCATATCCCTCTATTCCCATCCAATTAATGTATTTGTCAAGATGCCTCTTAAATCGTCGCTATCGTATCTGCTTCCACCACCTCCCCCAGCAACAAGGCATTCACCACCCTCTGTGTACAAAACTTGCCTCGCGCATCCCTTCTACACTTTGCCCTTTGCCCCTCGCACCTTAAACCTCTGTCCCCTAGTAACTGACTCTACCACCCTGGGAAAAAGCTTCTGACTATCCACTCTCTCCATGCCACTCATATCTTTGTAAACCTCTATCATGAGGCCCCTCCACCTCTGTCGTTCCAGTGAAAACAATCCGAGATTAGCCAACCTCTCCACATAGCTAATACCCTCCAGACCAGGCAACATCCTGGTAAACCTCTTCTGTACCCTCGCCAAAGCCTCCACATCCCTCTGGTAGTGTGGCGTCCAGAATTGCACGCAATGTTCTAACTGTGGCCGAACTAAAGTTCTGTCAAGCTGCAGCATGGCTTGTCTATTGTTATACTCTATGCTCCTACCGATGAAGGCAAGCATGCCGTATGCCTTCTTGACTACCTTATCCACCTACGTTGCCACTTTCTATGACCTGTGGACCTGTACGCCCAGATCTATCTGCTTGTCAATACTCATAAGGGTTCTGCCATTTACTGTATACTTCCCACCTGTATTATTTCTTCCAAAATGCATTACCTCACATTAGTCCAGATGAAACTCCATCTGCCATTTCTCCACGCAAGTCTCCAACCGATCTATATCCTACTGTATCTTCTGACAATCCTCATGACTATCCACAACTCCACCAATCTTTTCGTCATCGCAAACTTACTAATCGGACCAGCTACATTTTCCTCCAAATCATTTATGTAAACTAGAACAGCGAAGGTCCCAGCACTGAAATCTACGGAACACCAGTAGTCACAGTCCTATATTCAGAAAATCACCCTTCCACTGCTACCCTCTGTCTTCCATGACCGAGCCAGTTCTGTATCCATCTTGCCAGCTCACCTCTGATCCCGTGTGACTTCACATTTTTTGCCAGTCTGCCATGAGGGACCTTATCAAATGCTTTACTGAAGTCCAAGCAGACAACATACACTGCCCTGCCTTCATCAATCATCTTCATCACTTCCTCAAAAAATGCAATCAAGTTAGTGAGACACGACCTCCCCTTCCCTTAATCAAGGAGAGTATTACAGCGACAGAAAGGACGTTTGAGGACACGTCTACGAAGGTAGTATGGGCCGAGGTTAGAAACAGGAGAGGTGAGGTCACCCTGTTGGGAATCTTTTATAGACCTCCAAATAGTTCCAGAGATGTAGAGGAAAGGATAGCGAAGATGATTCTCGACAGGGGCGCGAGTAACAGGGTAGTTGTTATGGGGGACTTTAACTTTCCAAATATCGACTGGAAATACTACAGTTCGAGTACTTTAGATGGGTCAGTTTTTGTCCAGTGTGTGCAGGAGGGTTTTCTGACACAGTATGCAGACAGGCCAACCAGGGACGATGCCACATTGGATTTGGTACTGGGTAATGAACCCGGCCAGGTGTTAGATTTAGATGTAGGTGAGCACTTTGGTGATAGTGATCACAATTCGGTTAGGATTTCCTTAGCGATGGGCAGGGACAGGTATATACCGCAGGGCAAAAATTATAGCTGGGGGAAAGGAAATTATGATGCGATTAGGCAAGATTAGGATGCGTAGGATGGGGAAGGAAACTGCAGGGGATGGGAACAATCGAAATGTGGAGCTTATTCAAGGAGCAGCTACTGCGTGTCCTTGATAAGTACGTACCTGTGAGGCAGGTAGGAAGTTGTCGAGCGTGGGAGCCGTGGTTTACTAAAGAATTTGAAGCGCTTGTCAAGATGAAGAAGAAGGCTTATGTTAGGATGAGACGTGAAGGCTCAGTTAGGGCGCTTGAGAGTTACAAGCTAGCCAGGAAGGATCTAGAGGGAGAGCTAAGACGAGCAAGGAGAGGACACGAGAAGTCATTGGCGGATAGGATCAGGAAAAACCCTAAGGCTTTCTATAGGTATATCAGGAATAAAAGAATGACTAGAGTTAGATTAGGGCCAATCAAGGATAGTAGTGGGAAGTTGTGTGTGGAATCAGTGGAGGTAGGGGAAGTGTTAAATGAATATTTTGCGTCAGTATTTACAGTAGAGAAAGAAAATGTTGTCGAGGAGAATACTGAGGATTCAGGCTACAAGGCTAGGTGGCATTGAGGTTCACAAGGAGGAGGTGTTATCAATTTTGGAAAGTGTGAAAATAGATAAGTCCCCTGGGCCAGATGGGATTTATCCTAGGATTCTCTGGGGAGCTAGGGAGGAGATTGCAGAGCCTTTGTCCTTGATCTTTATGTCATCATTGTCGACAGGAATAGTGCCGGAAGACTGGAGGATAGTAAATGTTGTCCCCTTGTTCAAGAAGGGGAGTAGAGACAGCCCTGGTAATTATCGACCTGTGAGCCTTACTTCAGTTGTGGGTAAAATGTTGGAAAAGGTTATAAGAGATAGGATTTATAATCATCTTGAAAAGAATATGTTCATTAGAGATAGTCAGCACGGTTTTGTGACGGGTAGGTCGTGCCTCACAAACCTTCTTGAGTTTTTCGAGAACGTGACCAAACATGTGAATGAGGGTAAAGCAGTGGATGTGGTGTATGTGGATTTCAGTAAGGCGTTTGATAAGGTTCCCCACGGTAGGCTATTGCAGAAAATACGGAAGTATTGGGTTGAAGGTGATTTAGAGCTTTGGATCAGAAATTGGCTAGCTGTAAGAAGACAGAGGGTGGTGGTTGATGGCAAATGTTCATCCTGGAGTTTAGTTACTAGTGGTGTACCGCAAGGATCTGTTTTGGGGCCACTGCTGTTTGTTATTTTTATAAATGACCTGGAAGAGGGTGTAGAAGGGTGGGTTAGTAAATTTGCAGATGACACGAAGGTCGGTGGAGTTGTGGATAGTGCAGAAGGATGTTGTAGGGTATAGAGGGACATAGATAGGCTGCAGAGCTGGGCTGAGAGATGGCAAATTGAGTTTAAAGCGGAAAAGTGTGAGGTGATTCACTTTGGACGGAGTAACAGGAATGCAGAGTACTGGGCTAATGGGAGGATTCTTGTTAGTGTAGATGAATAGAGAGATCTTGGTGACCAGGTGCATAAATCCCTGAAGGTTGCTACCCAGGTTAAAAGGGCTGTTAAGAAGGCATATGGTGTGTTAGCTTTTATTAGTAGGGGTTCGAGTTTCGGAGCCACGAGGTCATGCTGCAGCTCTACAAAACTCTGGTGAGACCGCACCTGGAGTATTGCATGCAGTTCTGGCCACCGCATTATAGGAAGGATGCGGAAGCTATGGAAAGGGTGCAGAGGAGATTTACGAGGATGTTGCCTGGTATGGAGGGAAAGTCTTACGAGGAAAGGCTGAGGGACTTGAGGTTGTTTTCGTTGGAGAGAAGGAGGAGGAGAGGTGACTTAATAGAGACATATAAGATAATCAGAGGGTTAGATAGGGTGGATAGTGAGCGTCCTTTTCCTCGGATGGTGATGGCAAACACGAGGGGACATAGCTTCAAGTTGAGGGGTGATAGATATAGGACAGATGTGAGAGGTAGTTTCTTTACTCAGAGAGTAGTCGGGGCGTGGAACGCCCTGCCTGCAGCAGTAGTAGATTCGCAAACTTTGCGGGCATTTAAGTGGTCATTGGATAGACATATGAATGAAAATGGAATAGTGTAGGTCAGATGGTTTCACAGGTCGGCGCAACATCGAGGGCCGAAGGGCCTATACTGCGCTGTAATGTTCTAAAAAAAAAGATCGATTGGAGACTTGGGCGGAGAAATGGCAGATGGGGTTTAATCTGGACAAATGTGAGGTAATGCATTTTGGAAGGTCTAATGCAGGTGGGAGGTATATGCTAAATGGCAGAACCCTTAGGACTATTAACAGGAAGAGAGATCTGGGTGTACTTGTCCACTGAAATTGGCAACGAAGGTGGATAAGGTATTCAAGAAGGCATACGGCTTGCTTGCCTTCATTGGTCGGGGCATAGAGTATAAAATTGGTAAGTCATGCTGCAGCTGTACAGAACTTTTGTTAGGCCACATTTAGAATATTGCGTGCAATTCTGGTTGCCACACTACCAGAAGGACGTGGAGGCTTTGGAGAGGGTACAGAGGAGGTTTTCCAGGATGTCGCCTGTTCTGGACGGCATTAGTTTTAAGGAGAGTTTGGAAAAACTCGGATTGTTTTCACTGGAACGACGGAGGTGGACGGACGACATGATAGAGGTTTACAAGTTATCAGCGGCATGGACAGAGTGGATAGTTAGAAGCTTTTTCCCAGGGTGGAAGAGTCAGTTACTCGGGGACATAGGTTTAAGCTGCGAGGGGCACAGTTTAGAGGGGATGCGCGAGGCAAGATTTGTACACAGAGGGTGGCAAGTGCCTGGAACGTGCTGCCAGGGGATGTGGTGGAAGCAGATTCGACAGCGTCGTTTCAGAGGCATCTTGACAAATACATGAATAGGAAGGGAATAGAGGGATATGGACCCCGGAAGTGCAGAACGTGTTAGTTTAAGCAGGTGTCAACATTGGCGCAGGCTTGGAGGGCCGAATGGCCTGTTCCTGTGCTGTACAATTCTTTGTTCTTTGTTCTTATTCTTTGATTATTGTGGGATTGCTCTGCAGACGATTCTCAAAAATCCGTCACTGAAAAGATCAGCTGAACTTCAACTAAATCCAAAGCAAAACACTGCGGATGCTGGAAATCTGAAATAAAAACAGAAATAAAGAGGGGTCACTGACCTGAAACTTTAACTCTGCTTCTCTCTCCACAGATGCTGACAGACGTGCTGATTGTTAGAGCATTTCCTGCTTTTATTTGAGCTCAATCCGCCCTGGACACACAGTAAAATAGACAAAGCTGCCAATCACAGTGGCTACTGTGGCCCTGATCAGAATGGGAGTCCTCCACATCAATGAAGAGAAGGAGACAGAGACATACTTAAAGACAGGTGACACACTGGAAACCCATAGAACTCAATCGTACCACAGATTTCACTGCCTGGTCCTCTGTTTCTTTGCCTCTCAATGCTCGCTCTTTCTTTCACTCTCTGTCTCTCTGCATCGTTGTCCCTCTTTGTCTCTGTTCTCTCTAACTCCATGGCTGTCACCACTCTATTTCGCTCTCCTCCATTATGTCTCTCTCTCTCTCTGTTCCTTGTCTCTCTTCAGCACAGTTCCTCTTTCTCTCTCCACCTCTGTTCCTCTTTCCCTGTGTGCCTTTGTCCCACTGTCCACCCATCTCTCCCCTCGCTCTCTTTCCAGCTCCAATTCAAATTCCTTATCTGTACATCTATTTCTGCACGTCTCTCCTACTCTGCCTTATCAATTTGTCTGTCTGTATCCCTGCCCCTCTATCTCTCTCCTCTATTTTCCATCTGCCTCTCTCATCGTCTCTCTCTATCTGCAAATCTGTCCCTCTTACTTCTCTCCTCTTCTGTCCACCACTCTCTCTCTCTCTCTCTCTCTCTGTTTGTCCATTTTGGTCCGTCTGTTTTTCTCTGCCTCTCCATCTCTTCTCCTATGTTTCTCTCTCTCTATCTATCTTTCTCTCGCTCTCTCCATCGGTCCAACTCTCCCCTCTCTCTCTCTCCTTGTCTCCATATATTTTTCGACCAACCTCCATCTCCATGTCTTCCTCTCTCTGCCCCTCTCTCGCTCTCTCTATTTATCTCTCTATTTAAGACAGTCTCTCTCCATGTCTGTCTCTTCATATGCTGGCTCTTTGTTTCTCTCCCTCCTTGTCTCTCCAATTATGATCGTATTTCCCTCTCCATGCGTTTCTGCATCTGTCTGCGTCTCCCTTTGCATCTGATTCTTTTCCGAACCATTTCTCTCTCTCATTCGCATTCTCTCTCTCTCTCTGTCTCTCCCCCTCCCTCTTTGTCTCTCTATGTCTGGCCAGTAGGTAATAGTAGAGAGTAAAATCCAAATACACAGGGAATAGGGAGGTACAGAAAACTTTGGATAAAAATAGTAAGTTATTAATAGGTTTCTGTGCCTTAAACCTTCTATGATTCTATGAATAGGTGGGATCAGTGTAAGAGGGAATGTATAAGGCCTAAATTAGGTGCAATGTGTTTACAGATGAATGCGTGGAGTATGATAAATAAGCTTCATGAGGTGCAGACACAGGCCACCCCGTGGAAGTATGATGTTATTATAATGGAGAAATGACTCAAGAAGTGCAGGACTGTGTACTAAATAATCCTGGATGCAGGAACCATCAGGAAGGATGACAAGAGGAAGAATAGCAGGATTGATAAAGGAGAATATTACAATAATAGAGGTAGAATGGCCTAGAGAGGCCACGAACAGAATCCGTTTGGTTAGATCTAAAAAACAGCCGAGGTACCATTACATAGTGGTGGCTTTTCTAAAGGTAAAGGCCATTAACTAGTGGGAACTACGCAGAGGAACACATTTGCAAGGAAATTACAGAGAAGTGCAAGAAATTTCGATGAGTTAAAACGGGAACTTTAACTATCCTACAATAGAATGGGAGAGAAGCAGTGTATTGGGCAATGAGGGACAAGAGGATGTTCAGGAGAAATATATACGTCACTCTATTTCCAGTACAACGATAAAGGAGACTTTGCTGGGTCGGGTTCTGGGGAATGAGGTGGGTCAAGTGGATCAGGTGACAGTAAGGGAAAATTTAGTGGATACTGACCATGGTATCTATCATACGTTTGAGCTTAGTTGTGCAAAAGGACAAGGGAAATCCAAAGTATATTTAATTAATTGTCCATGTCTCCGCTTTAAAGACGTCTGCAAACGCGACATTAAATCCAGTGACATTGATCACAAGTCGTGGGAGTCAGTTGCCAGCGTTTGCCAGAGCTGGTGGGCATCCATAAAGACGGGGCCAGAATGTGGCGAGTCGAAGAGACTTAGTAGTTGGCAGGAAAAAAGACTGAGGCGCAAGGGGAGAGCCAACTGTGCAACAGCCCCGACAAACAAATTTCTCTGCAGCACCTGTGGAAGAGCCTGTCTCTCTAGAATTGGCCTTTATAGCCACTCCAGGCGCGTATCCATTGTCTCTCGAGATAAGGATGCCAAAGAAAAAAAAATAATTAATTGGGCAGGAACAACTTTAATGGGTTGAGAGCAGATGTGGACCAAATAATTTGGAATCTGAAATTGGCAAGCAAATATGTAACTGATCAACGGGTTCCTTTTAAGGAGAGATAATATGGTTTCAGTCGAAGTACATTTTCACAAGGGGAAATCTAAGGCAAACAGATCCAGAGCTTGGTGGATGCAGATAGAGAGGAAGATCAAGCAGATGTCAGGAAGATAATCGAACTGAGAACCAGGCTAAATTTAGAAGGTTCGGACTGGGTGTAATAAAAAACAAATAAGGCAAGTATGGACTGGCAGCTGATTGTTTGTGCTTTCAGCTAGATTTCTGCTGAACATTTCCTTTCCATGACTCGTTCCATTTTAAAACGTTTGGCTTCAAAAATACTTGATGAATGAAGATCAAATGTCGTTTTCCCATTCTATCACATCTCAACCATCATTAACCAGAGTGAAACATCAGCAGGATTAAAATATAACTCTGTATAAACATTATCTTATCATAACCAATGAAATGTCTGATATGCAATTGGTCAGACTTAGTAATTAAATGCGTTAGAAAACCATCGTAAGGAACGATAGTAAACCACAGCAAGAGGCCATTCAATCCATCGTGTCTGTGCCAGTTGAAAAATCTAACAGCTCATTTTAATTCCACCTTCCAGCACCTGGACTGTCGCCTTGTTGATTAAAGCACCTCAGGTGCAGGTGCTGGTACATTTAAATGAGATGAGGGTTTCTGCTGCCACCACCGATCCGGGCAGTGAATTCCAGACACCCATCACCCTCTGGGTGAAAACGTTTTTCCTCATGTCCCCTCTAATCCTTCTACAAATCACGTTAAATATGTGCCCCCTGGTAATTGACTTCTCTGCTAGGGCAAACAGGTTCTTCGTATCTGCTCTATCTAAGCCCCTCATAATTTTGTGCACCTCTATTAAGCCTCGGTTCAAAGAAACACATCCCAAACTTATCCTATCGCTCCTCATAGCTGTAGGTTTCAAGGCCTGGTAACTTTCTTGTAAATCTCCTCTATACTCTCTCCAGAGGAATTATTTTCCTTCCTGTAATGTGGTGACCAGGACTGTATGCAATACTCCAGCTGTGGTCTAACCAGTGTTTTATAAACTTCCAGAATTACATCCCTGCTTTTGTATTCTATACCTTGTCCAACGAAGGAAAGCATTCCATTTGCCTTATTCATCACGTTATCCACCTTCAGGGACCTGTGGACACGCACTCCAAGGACTCTCACTTCCTCTACCCCTCTCAATATCCTCCCGTTTATTGTGTATTCCCTCACTTCGTTTGCTCTCCGCAAATGCATTACGTCACATCTCACTGGACTGAATTCCATTTGCCGCTTTTCCATCCATTCAAGCAAACCATTGATATCATTCTGGAGTCTATAGCTACCTTCAAACGGCCAATTTTTGTGTCATCTGCAAATTTCCCAATCTTGCCTCCCACATTCTAAATCATTAATATATACCACAGACAGCAAGCGACACAACACTGAGCCCTGTGGATCACCACGAGAAACCGCTTTCCATTTAAAAAAACACATCCGTCGACCACTACCCTTTGTTGCCTGACACTGAGGCAATTTTCTGTCCAACTCATCAGATCCTTAAATCCCATGGGCTGTTACATTTCTGACCAGTCTGCCATGTGGGACATTGTTAAGTCTTTTGGGCCTCCTTATCTCGAGAGACAATGGATACGCGCCTGGAGGTGGTCAGTGGTTTGTGAAGCAGCGCCTGGAGTGGCTATAAAGGCCAATTCTGGAGTGACAGGCTCTTCCACAGGTGCTGCAGAGAAATTTGTTTGTTGGGGCTGTTGCACAGTTGGCTCTCCCCTTGCGCCTCTGTCTTTTTTTTCCTGCCAACTACTAAGTCTCTTCGACTCGCCACAATTTAGCCCTGTCTTTATGGCTGCCCGCCAGCTCTGGCGAATGCTGGCAACTGACTCCCACGACTTGTGATCAATGTCACACGATTTCATGTCGCGTTTGCAGACGTCTTTATAACGGAGACATGGACGGCCGGTGGACTGGAGAATTGCTAATGTTGTCCCCTTGTTTAAGAAAGGTAGCAGGGATAATCCAGGTGACCGGTGAGCCTGACGTCAGTGGTAGGGAAGCAGCTGGAGAAGATACTGAGGGATAGGATCTATTCCCATCTGGAAGAAAATGGGCTCATCAGTGATAGGCAACATGGTTTTGTGCAGGGAAGGTCATGTCTTACCAACTTAATAGAATTCTTTGAGGAAGTGACAAAGTTGATTGATGATGGAAGGGCTGTAGATGTCGTATACATGGACATCAGTAAGGCGTTTGATAAGGCGTTTGATAAGGTTCCCCATGGTAGGCTGATGGAGAAAGTGAAGGCGCCTGGGGTCCAAGGTGTACTAGCTAGATGGGTAAAGAACTGGCTGGGCAACAGGAGACAGAGAGTAGCAGTGGAAGGGAGTTTCTCAAAATGGAGACGTGTGACCAGTGGTGTTCCACAGGGATCCGTGCTGGGACCACATTTGTTTGTGATATACAAAAATAATTGGGAGGAAAGTATAGGTGGTCTGATTAGCAAGTTTGCCGACGACACTAAGATTGGTGGAGTAGCAGATAGTGAAGGGGACTGTCAGAGAATACAGCAGAATATAGATAGACTGGAGAGTTGGGCAGAGAAATGACAGATGCAGTTATTCAGGGAAAATGCGAGGTGATGCATTTTGGAAGATCCAATTCAAGAGTGAATTATACAGTCAATGGAAAAGTCCTGGGGAAAATTGATGTTCAGAGAGATTTGGGTGTTCAGGTCCATTGTTCCCTGAAGGTGGCAACGCAGGTCAATAGAGTGGTCAAGAAGGCATACGGCATGCTTTCCTTCATCGGACGGGGTATTGAGTACAAGAGTTGGCAGGTCATGTTACAGTTGTATAGGACTTTGGTTCGGCCACATTTGGAATACTGCGTGCAGTTCTGGTCGCCACATTACAAAAAGGATGTGGATGCTTTGGAGAGAGTGCAGAGGAGGTTCACCAGGATGTTGCCTGGTATGGAGGGCGCTAGCTATGAAGAGAGGTTGAGTAGATTAGGATTATTTTCATTAGAAAGACGGAGGTTGAGGGGGGACCTGATTGAGGTGTACAAAATCATGAGAGGTATAGACAGGGTGGATGGCAAGAAGCTTTTTCCCAGAGTGGGGGTTTCAATTACAAGGGGACACGAGTTCAAAGTGAAAGGGGAAAAGTTTAGGTGGGATATCCGTGGAAAGTTCTTTACGCAGAGGGTGGTGGGTGCCTGGAACACGTTGCCAGCGGAGGTGGTAGACGCGGGCACGATAGCGTATTTTAAGATGTATCTGGACAGATACATTAATGGGCAGGAAGTAAAGAGATACAGACCCTCAGAAAATAGGGGACAGGTTTAGAAAGAGGATTTGGATCGGCGCAGGCTTGGAGGGCCGAAGGGCCTGTTCCTGTGCTGTAATTTTCTTTGTTCTTTTTTCTTTGGTCTGATTAGTAAGTTTGCAAACGACACAAAGGTTGGTGGAGTTGCGGATAATGATGAGGATTCTCAGAGGATTCATCAGGATATAGATCGGTTGGAGACTTGGGCAGAGAAACGGCAGATGGAGTTTAATCCGGAAAAATGTGAGGTAATGCATTTTGGAAGGTCTAATGCAGGTGGGAGGTATGCAGTAAACGGCAGAACCCTGAGGAGTATTCATAGGCAGAGGGATCAGGGCATACAGGTCCACAGGTCACTGAAAGTCGCAACACAGGTGGATAAGGCATACGGCATGCTTCCCTTCATCCGTCGAGCCACAGAGTATAAAAATTGGCAAGTCATGTTGCAGCTGTACAGAACCTTAGTTAGGCCACACTTGGAATATTGTGTGCAATTCTGGTCGCCACACTACTAGAAGGATGTGGAGGCTTTGGAGAGGGTACAGAGGAGGTTTACCAGGATATTGCCTGGTCTGGAGGGCATTAGCTATCAGGAGAGGTTGGATAAACTCGGATTGTTTTCACTGGAACGACGGAGGTGGAGGGGCGACATGATGGATGTTTACAAAGTTATGAGCGGCATGGACAGAGTGGATAGTCAGAAGCTTTTTCCCAGGGTGGAAGAGTCAATTACTAGGGGACATAGGTTTAAGGTGCGAGGGGCAGAATTTAGAGGGGATGTGCGAGGCAGGTTTTTTACACAGAGGGTGGTGAGTGCCTGGAACTTGCTGCCGGGGGAGGTGGTGGAAGCAGATACCATAGCGACGTTGAAGAGACATCTTGACAAATACATGAATAGGAAGGGAATAGAGGGATATGGGCCCCGTAAGTGCAGAAGTTGTTTGTTTTGGCAGGCATCAAGATCGGCGCAGGCTTGGAGGGCGTAATGGCCTGTTCCTGTGCTGTACTGTTCTTTGTTCTTTGTTCTTGACTGTAGTTACAATGTCCCTGGGTCTGTAACGTGATCAACAAATGGAGCAGAGGCTGCAGAAAGGGAAAGTTCTGTAAAGAGGGAGGAGGAGCGGGTTCTGCCCGCTTATATTTAAACCTGAGCTGTGATCATCTCCATTTTCTTTCCATCACCAACCGATTCAGCATTTCGCGTCTGCACTGGCTCTCCGAATGAACAATTCACCTAACGCCGTTCCCTGCATTCTCCCTGTAATTCTACACATTCTTCCTTCTCATATAACAGTCTGTTCAGCTTCAATTGAACCTGCCTCCACCACACTGTCAGGCAGTGCATTCCAGACTCTAACCACTCACTGTGTGAAAAAATATTTTCCTCAGGTCGTCTTTGCTTCTTTTACCCATGACTACCAAGAATCTTCCCATTAGCCCAGTATTCTGCAATCCTGTTACTCCTTCCGAAGTGAATCACCTCATATTTTTCCGCATTAAACTCCATTTGCCATCTCTCAGCCCAGCTCTTCAGCCTATCTATGTCCCTCTGTAACCTACAACATCCTTCGGCACTATCCACAACTCCACCGACTTTCGTGTCATCCGCAAGTTTACTAACCCACCCTTCTACACCCTCATCCAGGTCATTTATAAAAATGACAAACAGCAGTGGCCCCAAAACAGATCCTTGCGGTACACCACTAGAAACTATACTCCAGGATGAACATTTACCATCAACCACCATCCTCTGTCTTCTTTCAGCTAGCCAATTTCTGATCCAAAGCACTAAATCACCTTCAATCCCATACTTCTGTATTTTCTGCAATAGCCTACCGTGGGGAACCTTATCATACGCCTTACTGAAATCCATATAGACCACATCCACGGCTTTACCCTCATCCACCTGTTTGGTCACCTTGTCAAAAAACTCAATAAGGTTTGTGAGGCACGACCTACCCTTCACAAAACCGTGCTGACTATCTCTAATGAACGTATTCTTTTCAAGATGATTATAAATCCTATCTCTTATAACCTTTTCCAACATTTTACCCACAACCGAAGTAAGGCTCACAGGTCTATAATTACCTGGGCTGTCGCTACTCCCCTTCTTGAACAAGGGGACAACATTTGCTGTCCTCCAGTCTTCCGGCACTATTCCTGTCGACAATGAGAACATAAAAAATCAAGGACAAAGGCTCTGCAATCTCCTCCCTGGCTTCCCAGAGAATCCTAGGATAAATCCCATCTGGCCCAGGGGACTTATCTATTTTCCTACTTTCCAAAATTGCTAACACCTCCTCCTTGTGAACCTTAATCCCATCTAGCCTTGGATGCATCTCATCATTTCCTGGTGCATTATTCAATTTAAGTGCAGACAGACTATCTAATACTTCCTCTTTATCAATTTTAAACCCCACTAGTGTCTGACTTACCTCCTCTTTCAACATTGCCTGGGTTGCATCTTAGAATCATAGAAAGTTTATGGCACAGAGAGAGACCACTTGGCCCAACGTGCCAATGTTGTCCAAAAAACGACCCTTCCATTCTAATCCTACCTTCCAGCATTTGATAGATTACAGCACTTGAGGTGCATATCCAGGCACCTTTTGAATGAGTTGTTGGTTTCTGCCTCAACCATCCTTTCGGACAGTGAGTTCCAGACTCCCACAACCCGCTGGGTATAAAATAAAATCCGCAGCTCCCTTTTAATCTTTCTACCAATCACTTTAAGTCCATGCCCCCTCATCACTGACCTCTTTGCTAAGGTGAATAGACCCTTCACCTCCACTCTACCCAGGCCCCTCTCAGTTTTGTACATTTCAATCAGATTTCCCCTCAGCCTTCTCTATTTCAAGGAGAACAATCCCAGCCTGTCCAATCTTTCCTCATCGCTGCATTTTTCCAGTCCTCGCCACATCCTCATAAATCTCCTCTGCACCCTCTCTGGTGCAATTACATCCTTTCTGTAATGAGGTGAGCAGAACTGCACACAGTACTCAAGTTGTGTGCTAACCAATGAGTTACAGAATTCTAGAATAACCTCCCTGGCCGTATATTCTATACCTCGGCTAATAAAGGAAAGGATTCCATGTCTTCTTCCTTGGTAAAGACAGGTGGAAATTATTCATTTATTACCTCAGCTATATCTTCTGCCTCCATGTGCAAATCCCCTTTATGGTCCTGAGTCGGCCCCATTGTTCCTTTTACTATCCTTTTACTATTTTGATGCCAATAGAAAACGTTGGGATTTCCTTTAATGCTCGCCTCAATTCATGCTCTCTCTTTGCTTCTCTTATTTGCTTTTTCACTTCCCCTCTGGACCTTCTGTATTCAGCCTGCTTCTCAATAGTATTTTCTACCTGATGTCCGTTATATCAGACATAAACTTGTCAACCTTTCGTGCGGCCTTCAAAGATCTGTCTGAATACACATCAAGTCTCTCTGTTCCTGTCTCCTCATTTAAACAATACCCATTTGTTTCTGTTGCCTTCCCTTACACTTTTTACCCAAATGTCTCGCTTCATACTTCACTGTGTTAAATTACATCTGCCATGTTCCTACCCATTTCACCAGTCAGTCTCCATCATCCAGAAGTCTGCTACTATCCTTCTCACTGTTTATTAACATTTCTGACTTTCCTGCCATCCGAAAACTTTGACATTATCCCCACTGTACACAAGCCCATTGCATTAACATACAACAATAGTGATCCCAACTGTGACCCTGGGGACCCCATTGAGTACTTCCCTCCAGACTGAAGAACAACCATTCTCCACTACTCTCTACTTTCTGTCACTGCGCTAATTTCCCGCATGCTGACATTGAAAATAAAAGAACAGACTTCCATTTATGAAACGCCTTTCATGACCACTGCATGTTCCAAAGTGATTTCCAACCAATGAATACTTCTTGAAGCGAAGTCATTCTTGGAATTGTGGAAACAGGCAGACAGTTTCTGCACAGCAGCTCCCACAAGCAGCAATGTGATGATGATCAGAGCTATTTTTGCGACGCTTATTGAAGGATAAATATTGACAAGGACACCGTGAATAATTCCCCTGCTCTGCTTCTACAGAGTGCAATGGGATCTTTAACATCCACCTGAGAGGGCAGACTGCAACTTGGTTGAAAGTTTCATTCGATAGACTGCACCTCTGGCTGTGCAACACTCTCTCAGTGCTGCACTGCAATGTCAGCATTGATTCTTGTGATCATGTCCTGCAGTGACACTTGATCCTGGAAGCTTGTGACTGAAAGGGGAGAGAGCTACAAACTGAGCCACGGCTGACATTAACCCTTTAATCCCATGTGTTTCTAATTCGGTAACACGGTTGTTATGTGGTACTTTTTCAAACGCCTGTGGAAAGGATAGGGATATTGTGAAAGTACAGGCAGGAGACATAATAGAATGGCACAAGCTGAATGAGGTCATTCGGCCCATCATGTCTTTGCTGCCCCTTTCAAAGAGAAATCCAGTCAGTCCCACTCCCAGGCTTTTTCACTGTATCCTTGCATTTTTTCTCCTTCAGATATTTATCCAATTCCCTTTTGGGATCTACTATTGAATCTGTATCCATCAGCCTATCAGACAGTGCATTCCAAATCCAAACCACTCAGAAACAAAAATCCTCATGTCTGCTTCTTTTACCAAATGCCTGAAATCTGTGTCTCTTGGACATTGGAAATAGTTTCTCTTTATTTAATTTATCTAAATCCTTCGAATGTTAAACACCTCAATCAAATCTCCTCTGAAAGTTCTTTGCTCTAAGCAGAACAACCCCAGCTACATAACTGTAATCTCTCATGCCTGGAGAAATACTGGTAAAACAGTTCTGTACCCTCTCCGAAGGCTTCATGTCCTCCCTAAAGTGTGGTTCCCAGCATTCGACACAAGACTCCAGGTGCAGCTGAAGTAGTATTTTATATATGTTTCACATAATGTCCTTGCTTTTGTTCTTTTTACCTCTATTTATAAACCCTAGGATCCAATCATTTATTAACTGTCAGGTTAAACTTTCCTGCCAACTTCAAAGATTTGTGTACAAATCCCAGGTGTCTCTGTTATTTCACCATCTTTATAGTTGTACCATTTAACTTGTATTGTCTCTCTTCATTCATCCTTTCAAAATGTATTACCTCACACATCTGCAATGCCAATTAAATATTGAGAAGATTGAAGCCATTGCTTTCTGTCTCTGCTCCAAACATTTCCTAGTTACACACTCCATCCCTCTCCTTTGTAAATGTTTGAGACGAAGCCAAACTGCTCGCAGACATAGTTACATTGTTAACCCTGAGATGCCTTGAGATGAGCTTCCTGCAGAATATTCACACCATCAGTAAAACGGCCTATCTCCAACCCAGGTGGAGTTGCATTGCTGGTTAAAGAGTAAATGAACGCAATAGTGAGGCAGGATATTAGCTCTGACGATGTCGAATATGTATGGGTAGAGCTGAGCAACACTAAGGGGCAGAAAACGTTAGTGGGGGTTGTATATAGACCCCCAGACTGCAGTGCTGAATTTGGGAATGGCATTGAACAGGAAATTAGAGACGCATGCGAGAAAGGAACATCTATAATTATGGTTTTCTTGAATCTGCACATAGATTGGGCAAATCAAATTGGTCACAATACATTGTGGAGGAATTCCTGGAGAATATACGGGATGGTTTTCAGGACCAATTCTTTGAGGAACCAACTGGAGAACAGGCTATCCTAGACTGGTTATTGTATAATGAGAGAGGAATAATTGACAATCTAGTCGTGCGAGATCCCTCGGGGATGAGCGACCATAATATGATGGAATTCTTCATCATGATGGAGAGTGTCCTAGTTGATTCTGAGACCAGGGTCGTGAATCTTAATAAAGTAAGCTACGAAGGTATGAGGCATGAGTCGTTGATGATACATTGGGAAACGTTACGTAAAGAGATAACAAATGAAAGGCAATGGCAAACATTCAAAGAGCGCATGGATGAACTGCAACAATTGTTTATCCCTGTCTGGTGCAGAAGTAAAATAGAAAATGTAGCCAAATCATGGCTTGCAAGGAAAATTAGAGATAGCGTTAGATCCAAGGAAGAGGCACATAAATTTGCCAGGAAAAAAACAACAGACCTGAGGATTGGGAGCAGTTTAAAATTCAGCAAAGGAGCACCAAGGGATTGATTGAGAAGGGGAAAATGGAGTACAATAGTAAGCTTGCGGGGAACACAAAAGCTGACTGTAAACGCATCTATAGGTATGTGAAGCGGAAAAGATTGGCGAAGTCAAATGCAGGTCCGTTACAGTCAGAAACAGGGGGATTTATTCTGGGAAACAAAGAAATGGCTGACCAACTAAATGCATACTTTATTTCTGTCTTCACAAAGGAGGACGCCAATATCATACCAGAAATGTTGGTGAATACAGGGTTTATTGAGAGAGAGGAACTGAAAGAAATCAGTATTAGTAGAGAAATGGTGTTGGGGAAGTTGATGGTATTGAAGTCCGATAAATCCCCAGGGCCTAGTATTCTACATCCCAGAGTACTTAGGAAGTGGCCTGAGAAATAGTGGATGCATTGGTGGTCATCATCCAAGATTCTATGGACTCTGGAATTGTTCCTACAGATTGGAAGGTAGCTAATGCAACCCCACTATTAAAAAAGGAAGGTAGAGAGAAAGCAGGAAATTGTAGACCAGTCAGCCTGATATCGGTCGTGGGGAAAATCCTGGAGTCCATTATCAAAGATTTTGCAGCAGAGTACTTGGAGAACAGTTGTAGAATCGGGCAGAGTCAGCATGGATTTATGAAAGGGAAATCATGCTTGATCAATCCACTAGCATTCTTCGAGGATGTCAGTAGGAGAGTTGATGAGGGGGAGCAAGTGGATGTGATTTATTTGCACTTTCGGAAGGCTCTCGACAAAGTTCCACGTAAGGGTTTAGCGTGTAAAATTAACGCGCATGGGACTGGGGGTAGTGTATTGCAATAGATAGAAAATTGGTTGGGAGACAGGAAACAAAGCATTGGAACATACGGATCTTTTTCTGAATGGCAGGCAGTGACTAGTGGGGTACCGCAGGGATCGGAGCTAGGACCCTAGCTATTCACAATATATATTAATGATTTAGATGAGGAAACTAAATGTAATATCTCCAGATTTGCAGTTGATACAAAATTGGGTGGGAGGGTGAGTTGTGAGGGGGATGCAGAGAGGCTTCCAGGTGATTTGGACAATTTGAGTAAGTGGGCAAATGCATGGCAGATGCAGTATAATGTGGATAAATGTGAAGTTATCCACTTTACTAGCAAAAACAGGAAGGCAGATTACTATCTGAACGGCTATAAACTGAGAGAGGGGAATATGCAGCGAGACCTGGGTGTTCTCGTACACCAGTCACTGAAGGTAAGCATGCAGGTGCAACAGACGGTCGAAAAAGGCGAATGTTATGTTGGCCTTTATAGAGACAGGATTCGAGTACAGGAGCAGGGATGTTTTGCTGCAATTATACAGGGCCTTGGTGAGGCCGCACTTGGAATATTGTGTGCAGTTTTGGTCTCCTTATCTGAGGAAGGATGCTCTTGCTACAGAGGGAGTGCAGTAGAGTTTTACCAGACTGATTCCTGGGATGGTAGGACTGTCGTATGAGGAGAGATTGAGTCGGTTAGGACTATATTCACTGGCTTTCAGAAGAGTGAGGAGGGATCTCATCGAAACCTATAAAATTCTAACATGGCTTGACAGGGTATATGCAGGAAGGATGTTCCCGATGGTGGGGGACTCCCGGACCAGGTGTCATAGTCTAAGTATATGGGGTAAAACTTTCAGGACTGAGATGAAGAGACGTTTCTCCACCCAGATGGTGGTGAGCCTGTGGAAATCTGTCATCATGCCCATATCCAAGGGGGATTGGAAGATTCTGGCCAGTGCCTCGGCTATTTCCACCATTGCTTCCCTCAGCAACCCTCATACATCCCATCCAGACTGGGTAAATGTTCAGCTTTATTGTGGTACTGAAGTGTTGGAATGAAAAGGGTTAACTGAATCTGTTTGTTCCGTGACTGTAATTAATGTCAGTCTCCATGGACCCTAATTGTGTCACTGGACGTTTTCCATCTTCTATTAATAAGGGGCTTCTTTCAATGTGTTATTCTATAGTGTCAGTGGGAACATCAGCCCCGGCACGAACAAAGATCAGCTGCTCCAGAGAGATAGAGAGAGGAAAGATCAGAATCAGAGAACATTAGACTGGAATGTTACAACAATGGGTCAGAATCTGAGAACAATAGATTGGAATGTTACAACAATGGGTCAGAATCTGAGAACAATAGATTGGAATGTTACAACAATGGGTCAGAACCTGAGAACAATACATTGGAATGTTACAACAATGGACAGGAGTTTATCCTCGGTTATTTACTCTCTTTCTACATATTATGATTGGATGTCATTAAACATTCGTATCTATCTCGCACTGAAGATTATTCAATACATTTACTATCCAATCCTGGCTATTATTGGTGTACCTGGTAAGTCTCTCTATCTAGCTATTAATTCTTTAAACCATGTTTGACTGCATTACTGCTCCTGTAATTTACTCTGCCCTTCTTGCTGCTGTTGTATGCCTGGTGAATATCTTCAGCTATTAGCTCAACAAACCATTGTGAACTGTATTACAGCTCTTGTCATTTACTCTCTCATCGTTGCTGCTGTTGCTGTCTCTGTTTCAGGCCAGGAGATCTGTAAACCCTGTTTCACTGAAATACTGTTCTGTTATGTAAATTTTTGGAAGACGGAAGCCAGTGTCATTGGTCTCCATCAGAAACTCATTCCCCTATCTGTGAAGCACATACTCCACCCTGCCCAATATCTGAGGCTCAACTCGACAGTTTACAACTTCTGTGTTATATTTCAACCTGAGCTAAGTTCATCTTCATATTCTTTCCATCACTAACCCTGCCTAATATCACCTCTATGATATCACCCAACTCCACCTCTGCTTCAGCCCATCTACTGCATAAACCCTCATCTGCATCACTGTTAAATACACAGTTGACTATTCCAATTCCATCTTGTTCACCCTCACAGTTCTAAACCTCCATAAACCACAACCCATCCAGAACTCTTCTGCCTGTATTCGAACTCACACCAAATCCCGATCACCCATCACCCCTGTGCTCACTGACCTCCATTGGCTCCCGGTATGGCAGCACCTTAATTTTAATCTTCTCATTCTTGTGTTTGAATCTCTCCATGGCCTCACCCCTCCATTTATTCACTTTCCCCTCTCCAATTCCGATAGAACATAGAGCATTACAGCGCAGTACAGGCCCTTTAGCCCTCGATGTTGCGCCGGCCTGTGAAACCATCTGACCTACACTATTCCATTTTCATCCATATGTCTTTCCAATGACCACTTAAATGCCCTTAAAGTTGGCGAGTCTACTACTGTTGCAGACAGGGCGTTCCACGCCCCTACTACTCTCTGTGTAAAGAAACTACCTCTGACATCTGTCCTATATCTATCACCCCTCAACTTAAAGCTATGTCCCCTCGTGTTTGCCATCACCATCCGAGGAAAAAGCTCTCACTATCCACCCTGTCAAACCCTCTGATTATCTTATATGTCTCTATCAGGTCACCTCTTCTCCTCCTTCTCTCTAACGAAAACAACCTCAAGTCCCTCAGCCGTTCCTCGTAAAACGTTCCCTCCATACCAGTCAACATCCTAGTAAATCTCCTCTGCACCTTTTCCAAAGCTTCCACATCCTTCCTATAATGCGGTGACCAGAACTGCACGCAATACTCCAGGTGCGGCCGCACCAGAGTTCTGTACAGCTGCAGCATGACCTCGTGGCTCCTAAACTCGATCCCCCTACTAATAAAAGCTAACACACCATATGCCTTCTTAACAGCTCTATTAACCTGGGTGGCAACTTTCAGGGATTTATGCACCAGGACACCAAGATCTCTCTGCTCATCTGCACTACCAAGAATCTTCCCATTAGCCCAGTATTCTGCAATCCTGTTACTCCTTCCGAAGTGAGTCACCTCACACTTTTCCGCATTAAACTCCATTTGCCATCTCTCAGCCCAGCTCTGCAGCCTATGTATGTCCCTCTGTAACCTCCAACATCCTTCGGCAATATCCACAACTCCACCGACCTTCGTGTCATCCGCAAATTTACTAACCCACCCTTCTACACCCTCATCCAGGTCATTTATAAAAATGACAAACAGCAGTGGCCCCAAAACAGATCCTTGCGGTACACCACTAGAAACTATTAATCCCCTTTTGTTTCGGAGGACCAGGGGACCGCTGGGTCAGGGAAAACTATTTATTTGGGCAGTTTTAAAATCTTGTTCTTTTTGCGAGGAGCAGCTTTGACAGAACGAGGTGCGGAGTGGACTTACAGCTGAGCGGTCAATTTCAGTGTAATTTACAAGTTAATCCCCTTTTGTTTCGGAGGACCAGGGGACTGCTGGGTAAGGGAAAACTATTTATTTGGGCAGTTTTAAAATCTTGTTCTTTTTGCGAGGAGCAGCTTTGACAGAACGAGGTGCGGAGCGGACTTACAGCTGAGCGGTCAATTTCAGTGTAAGTGACAAGTTAATCCCCTTTTGTTTCGGAGGACCAGGGGACTGCTGGGTAAGGGAAAACAATTTATTTGGGCAGTTTTAAAATGATTTTCTTTTTGCGTGGAGCAGCTTTGACAGAACGAGGTGTGGAGCGAACTTACAGCTGAGTGGTCAATTTCAGTGCAAGTTACAAGTTAATCCCCTTTTGTTTCGGAGGACCAGGGGACTGCTGGACAAAGGAAAACAGTTTATTTGGGCAGTGGCAGTACCCGAGACTCTACACGTGTAGTGTCTCCCACCCACCCTCGTCCTCTAACCAAAAAAAAGGACTCTGGTGCGTTGATAAGGCAAGCTTTTTATTTAAAAAGTTCAGTCCGTCGGATTGCTAAGCGAACAAGTTTTGACTTTTTTTTTTCGTTTGGTTTTTCAGTAGATTTGTTGGGAATCTAGAATAGTGGGAATGGAGGTAAAGGCAGTTGGATGTCCCTCCTGCAGATTGTGGGAGGTAGGGGTCGCCAAGAGTGTCTCTGCTGACTGCATCTGCGGGAAGTGCACCCAACTCCAGCTCATCGCAGACCGCGTTCGGGAACTGGAGCTGGAGCTGGATGAACTTCGGATCATTCGGGAGGCGGAGGGGATTATTGACAGGAGTTATAGGGAGGCAGTCACACCTCAGGTAAAAGAAGTAGGTAGATGGGTTACCGTCAGGGGAAGGAAAGGGAACCAGCAGGCAGTGCAGGGATCCCCTGTGGCCGTTTCCCTCAACAACAGGTATACCGTTTTGGATACTGTTGAGGGGGATGACTTACAAGGGGTAAGCAATGGGGTGCAGGTCTCTGGCACAGAGTCTGTCCCTGTTGCTCAGAAGGGAAAGGGGAAGAGGAGCAGAGCATTAGTCATTGGGGACTCCATAGTTAAGGGAACAGATAGGAGGTTCTGTGGGAACGAGAGAGACTCACGGTTGGTGTGTTGCCTCCCAGGTGCCAGGGTACGTGATGTCTCTGATCGTGTTTTTGGGATCCTTAAGGGGGAGGGGGAGCACCCCCAAGTCGTGGTCCACATAGGCACCAACGAAATAGGTAGGAAGAGAGATGGGGATTTAAGGCAGAAATTCAGGGAGCTAGGGTGGAAGTTTAGAGCGAGAACAACCAGAGTTGTTATCTCTGGGTTGTTGCCCGTGCCACGTGCTAGCGAAGAGAGGAATAGGGAGAGAGAGGAGTTGAACACGTGGCTGCAGGGATGGTGTAGGAGGGAGGGTTTTGGTTTCCTGGATAATTGGGGCTCATTCTGGGGTAGGTGGGACCTCTACAAACAGGATGGTCTTCACCTGAACCAGAGGGGTACCAATATCCTGGGGGGGGAGATTTGTTAGTGCTCTTCGGGGGGGTTTAAACTAAATCAGCAGGGGAATGGGAACCTAAATTGTAGTTCCAGTGTGCAGGCTGTTGAGAGTAGTGAGGTAGGGGATAAGGTTACAAGGACGCAAGAGGGCACTGGCAAGCAAGAACTTGGTTTAAAGTGTGTCTACTTCAACGCCAGGAATATCCGGAATAAGGTGGGTGAGCTTGCAGCATGGGTTGGTACCTGGGATCCTGATGTTGTGGCCATTTCAGAGACATGGGTAGAGCAGGGGCAGGAATGGATGTTGCATTCAATAGACCTCCGAATAGTTCCAGAGATGTAGAGGAAAGGATAGCGAAGATGATTCTTGACAGGAGCGAGAATAACAGGGTAGTTGTTATGGGGGACTTTAACTTTCCAAATATTGACTGGAAATACTATAGTTCGAGTACTTTAGATGGGTCTGTTTTTGTCCAGTGTGTGCAGGAGGGTTTTCTGGCACAGTATGTGGACAGGCCAACCAGGGGCGATGCCACATTGGATTTGGTACTGGGTAATGAACCCGGCCAGGTGTTCGATTTAGATGTAGGTGAGCACTTTGGCAATACTGATCACAATTCGGTTATGTTTACCTTAGCGATGGGCAGGGACAGGTATATACCACAGGGCAAGAATTATAGCTGGAGGAAAGGAAATTATGACGCGATTAGGCAAGATTTAGGATGTGTAGGATGGGGAAGGAAACTGCAGGGGATGGGCACAAACGAAATGTGGAGCTTATTCAAGGAGCAGCTAATGCGTGTCCTTGATAAGTATGTACCTGTCAGGCAGGGAGGAAGTTGTCGAGCGAGGGAGCCGTGGTTTACTCAAGAAGTTGAAGCGCTTGTCAAGTGGAAGAGGGCGGCTTATGTTAGGATGAGACGTGAAGGCTCAGTTAGGGCCCTTGAGAGTTACAAGCTAGCCAGGAAGGATCTAAAGGGAGGGCTAAGAAGAGCAAGGAGAGGACACGAGAAATCATTGGCGGATCGGATCAAAGAAAACCCTAAGGCTTTCTATAGGTATATCAGGAATAAACGAATGATAAGAGTTAGAACACGGCCAATCAAGGATAGTAGTGGGAAGTTGTGTGCGGAATCAGAGGAGATAGGGGAAGCGTTAAATGAATATTTTTCGTCAGTATTTACAGGAGAAAGAAAATGTTGTCGAGGAGATTACTGAGATACAGCCTACTAGGCTAGATGGGATTGAGATTCACAAGGAGGAGGTGTTAGCAATTTTGGAAAGAGTGAAAATAGATAAGTCTCCTGGGCCAGATGGGATTTATCCTAGGATTCTCTGGGAAGCCAGGGAGGAGATTGCAGAGCCATTGTTGTTGTTCTTTATGTCGTCATTGTCGACAGGAGTGGTGCCGGAAAACTGGAGGATAGCAAATGTTGTCCCCTTGTTCAAGAAGGGGAGTAGAGACAGCCCTGGTAATTATAGACCTGTGAGCCTTACTTCGGTTGTGGGTAAAATGTTGGAAAAGGTTATCAGAGATAGGATTTATAATCATCTTGAAAAGAATAAGTTCATTTGCGATAGTCAGCACGGTTTTGTGAAAGGTAGGTCGTGCCTCACAAACCTTATTGAGTTTTTCGAGAAGGTGACCAAACAGGTGGATGACGGTAAAGCCGTGGATGTGGTCTATATGGATTTCAGTAAGGCGTTTGATAAGGTTCCCCACGGTAGGCTATTGCAGAAAATACGGAGGTTTGGGGTTGAAGGTGATTTAGAGCTTTGGATCAGAAATTGGCTAGCTGAAAGAAGACAGAGCGTGGTTGTTGATGGCAAATGTTCATCCTGGAGTTTAGTTACTAGTGGTGTACCGCAAGGTTCTGTTTTGGGGCCACTGCTGTTTGTCATTTTTATAAATGACCTGCATGAGGGTGTAGAAGGGTGGGTTAGTAAATTTGCGGATGACACGAAGGTCGGTGGAGTTGTGGACAGTGTCGAAGGGTGTTGTAGGGTACAGAGGGACATAGAAAGGCTGCAGAGCTGGGCTGAGAGATGGCAAATGGAGTTTAATGCGGAGAAGTGTGAGGTGATTCACTTTGGAAGGAGTAACAGCAATGCAGAATACGGGGCTAATGGGAAGATTCTTGGTAGTGTAGATGAGCAGAGAGATCTTGGTGTCCAGGTACATAAATCCCTGAAAGTTGCTACACAGGTTAATAGGGCTGTTAAGAAGGCATATGGTGTGTTAGCTTTTATTAGTAGGGGGATCGAGTTTAGGAGCCACGAGGTCATGCTGCAGCTGTACAGAACTCTGGTGAGGCCGCACCTTGAGTATTGCGTGCAGTTCTGGTCACCACATTATAGGAAGGATGTGGAAGCTTTGGAAAGGGTGCAGAGGAGATTTACTAGGATGTTGCCTGGTATGGAGGGAAGGTCTTACGAGGAAAGGCTGAGGGACTTGGGGTTTTTTTCGTTAGAGAGAAGGAGGAGGAGATGTGACTTAATAGAGACATATGAGATAATCAAAGGGTTAGATAGGGTGGATAGTGAGAGTCTTTTTCCTCGGATGATGATGGCAAACACGAGGGGACATAGCTTTAAGTTGAGGGGTGAAAGATATAGGACAGATGGCAGAGGTAGTTTCTTTACGCAGAGAGTAGTAGGGGCGTGGAAAGCCCTGCCTGCAACAGTAGTAGACTCGCCAACTTTAAGGGCATTTAAGTGGTCATTGGATAGACATATGGATGAAAATGGAATAGTGTAAGTCAGATGGTCGGCGCAACATCGAGGGCCGAGGGTCCTGGACTGCGCTGAAATGTTCTAATTCTAATTCTAATTCTAAGGCTAGAAAGTGGCATTTGGTTCAATGGCGTTTGATCATCCATATACATAACATCAACAGTGCTCTCATCAACTCTCGCCAATACTTCATCAAAGGACTAGATCAGGTTTGTCAGAAATGAGTTCTGTTAACAGACATGTGCTGCTTATCATTTGTAAACTCATGTTCTTTCCAAATCTCAATAATCGTGTCCCAGATTATTGACGCTCAAATTTTCCCCAACGTTTCATTGCTGTTGGACTGAAGGGCCTGTAGTTACACTATTCATCCTGTCGCTACTATTGTACATAAAGTTTCACACTTATAACGCTCCAGTGTTCCTTCACCACTCCCATATCCAAGGAGGATTGAAAGATTCTGGTCAGTGGCTCCGCTATTCCTACCATTCCTTCCCACCCTTATACTTCCCATACCGGGAAATGTTCTACTTTATTGTGGTACAAAAATACTTGGATTGAAAGGAGTTAACTGAACCTGTTTGTTCAGTAACTGTAATTAATTTTAGTCTCCATGGGCGCTAATTGTATAACTACAGGCTTTCCCTCTTCTATTAATAAGCGATTCATTGCAATGTATTATCCAATCGTGTCAGTGGAAGCATCACCCTGGAACTGACAGGGATCAGCGGATTGGAGAGACGGAGCGGATAGATCAGAATCTGAGAACAATAGATTGGAAAGTTGCAGCGATGGGTCAGAATCTGAGAACAATAGAGTGGAATGTTACAAAAATGGGCAGGAGTTTCTCCTCTTTGTTTAACTATCTTACTGCAGATTATGATTGGATAACATTAGATTCTCAGATCGCAGCTGCACTGAGGATGATTCAAATGATTTACTATCCGATTCTCGCTATTACTGGGGTCCCTGGTAAGTCTTTGTATCCAACTATTCGATCAATAATCCATATTGCATTGTATTAGTGTTCATGTTATTTTAATCTTGGGAAGACCAAAGCCGTTATATTCAGTCTCTGTCACAAATTTTATTTCCCATCCACTATTTGCAACACCCTCGCTGGGGCTGGGCCAAACTGTTTACAACTTCTGGCATCTGGTTAACGCTGAGCTGTGTTCATCCCCATTTTCTCACCATCACCAGCCTTGCTGACCACCACCTCTGTAATATCATCTGCAGCTCTGCCTCAGCCCATCAGCCGAAACCCTGATCTGTGCGTTTGTTATTTCCACACTTGGTTATTCCAATTCTTCCCTTGCCACCGTCCCAGTTGCAAACCTTCATAAATCACAGCCCATCCAGAACTCTGCTGCCTGTATCCTAATTCGAAGCAAACCCCGATCACCCATCACCCCTGTGCTCACTGATATACATTCGCTCGTGGTCTGGCATCAAATTTATTTTAATATTCTCATTCCTATGTTTGAATCCCTCCATGGCCATGCCACTATGCATTTTGCATATTCCTGCAAATCGTTATCCTTGAAGTCTTATTCCAATCCCTTTAATCTCCCCATCCGTAATTTTCATTCGATTACACCATTAGTGTCAACATTATGGAAGCCCGAATCCATAAAATGATGTGAGCCACACTTCTGGCCACTTTTATTGTGGCCTGCACTGTCCCCCATGCTGGGCAGAGCTCCAGCCCGGCTGCATCATGTGTTTACCATTCGTGTGAGGAGGTTTCAATGTGACGTCAATCAGCATTCCGACAGCTTTCTATGTAAGTCTTTGAAACATGTACATGTTCACTGTCCGCCTATGTTAGTCACTCTCAGCTGAGCATACATACAGCAGCACGAGTATCCCCCTCTAGTGTTGTTTAAAAGGACCAGGTTTCCCACTTATAAGTGAGGGGCTTTTGTATTACTTCTGCTATTGTAAAGTGTGTGGAGGTGATCACAGAATCACAGAATAATAGAGTGCAGTAGAGGCCCTTCGAAGCATTGCGTCTGCACTGATGCATTAGACACCTGACCTGTCTACTTAATCCCATTTGCCAGCACTTGGCCCATTGCCTTGAATGTTATGACGTGCCAAGTGCTCATCCAGGTACTTTTCAAAGGATGTAAAGCAACCTGCATCTACCACTCTCCCAGGCAGGGCATTCCAGACCGTCCCCACCCTCTGGGTAAAGAGTTCTTCCTCAAGTCCCTCTTAAACCTCCCCCCGCCCCTCTCGTTAAACCCCTGACCCCTCGTAACTGACCCTTCAACTAAGGGGAACAGCTGCTCCCTAACCACCCTGTCCATGCCCCTCATAATCTTGCACACCTCGTTCAGGTCTCTCTTCAGTCTTCTCTGCTCCAGGGAAAGCAACCCAAGCCTATCCAACCTCTCTTCATAGCTTAAATGTTCCATCCCAGGCAACAACCTGGTGAATCGCTTCTGCACCACCTCCAATGCAATCATATCCTTCCGATAATATGGAGACCAGAATTGCATTCAGTACTCCAGCTGTGGCCTTCCCAAAGTTCTGTACAACTCCAACTTGACCTCCCTGTTTTTGTAATCTATGCCTCATTTGATAAAGGCAAGTGTCCCATAAGCCTTTTTCACCACCCTATTAAACTGCCCTTCTGCCTTCAGAGATCTATGGACAAACACGCCAAGGTCCCTTTGTTCCTCGGAACATCCAAGTGTCAGGCCATTCATTGAATACTTCCGTATCACATTACTCCTTCCAAAGTGTATCACCTCACACTTTTCAGCGTTATATTCCATGTGCCACTTTTCTGCCCATTTGACCATTCCATCGATATCGTCCTGTAACCTAAGACACTCCACCTCACTGTTAACCACTCATCCAATCTTTGTGTCAACCACGAACTTACTGATCCTACCCCCCACATAGTCATCTATGTCATTTATATAAATGACAAACAATAGGGGACCCAGCACAGATCCCTGTGGTACGCCACTGGACACTGGCTACCATTCACCAAAACAGCCATCTGTCATCACTCTCTGTCTCCCACAGCTAAGCCAATTTTGAATCCACCTTATCAAGTCACCTTGTATCCCATGTGCGTTTGCTTTCTTGATAAGTCTCCCATGTGGGACCTTGTCAAAGGCTTTGCGGAAATCCATGTAAACTACATCAACTGCACTACCCTCATCGACACACCTGGTCACATGCTCAGAAAATTCAATCAAATTTGTTCGGCATGACCTCCCTCTGACAAAGCAATGCTGACTCTTCCTGATCAAATTTTGCCTCTCCAAGTGGAGATAGATTCTCTCCTTCATAACATTCCCCAATAGTTTCCCTCCTACTGACGTGAGACTCACTGGTCTGTAGTTCCCAGGCTTATCTCGACAACCTTTCTTAAATAGTGGGACCTCATTAGCTGTTCTCCAGTCCTCTGGCACATACCCCGTGGCAGAGAGGAATTAAATATTAGGGTCAGAGCCCCTGCAATCTCCACCCTCGTCTCCCACAGCATCCTGGGACACAAATCGTCCAGACCTGGAGATTTCTCCACTTCTAACCTGCGAAAACCTCCAATACCTTGTCACTCCCTGTGACAATTTTCTTCAAGAACTTCTCAGTCTCTCACTCAGATTTTCATATCTACATCCTCATTCTCTTGGGTGAAGACAGATGTGAAGTATTCATTCAACACCTACCAATGTCCTCTAGCTCCACCCACAAATTTCCCCCTTGGTCCCTAATGGGTCATACTCTTTCCCTGGTTATCCACTTTGCATTGATATACTTATAGAATATCTTGGTATTTTCCCTACTTTTACCAGCCAGAGCTTTCTCATCCTCCTCTTTGCTCCCCTATTTGCTTTCTTAAACTCCATCCTCCACTTTCTGTACTCCACTAATGCTTCCATTCATTTGCTCACCTTGTATTTGCAAAAAGCCCCTCTTTTCCTTATCATCATACCCTGTGATGTGGATGATTTACTGGAGGTTGTGTTGTGAGCTACTGCAGACATTCAAGGAGGTCAGAGGACCTGGTGACGCAACTCTGGACGAGGTATGGTGACTGTAGTTAGAGTGTCTCTGGGTCTGTAACACGACCAACAAATGGAGCAGAGGCTCCAGAGAGGGAAGGCTCCATAAAGAGGGAGGAGGAGAGGTATCTGTCCTCCCTAGCCCCGGGTTTTGCAAGAGCACTTTTCCTACCTAACCTAACCCAGGGTCAGTGTGTGAGGCGACTCTGGTTCAAGAAGCAGGTGGTCACTGAGCTGTGTCACCTCTTATAACACGACCTGGAGCCTCGCACCAGGTTGAAAATAATCCCATGTACAAGGTGAGCAAAGGAGCCACCAGGAATACAGTGGAACAGACAATCGGTGTGATGCTTGAATCGCTGGACGGGAGCCCTCCAGTACACACGGGAGCAGGTGTCCAAGTTCATGGTGTTCTGCTGCACCCTTCATATCATCACCATCATGTGGACACAGGCTTTGCCAGCAGGAATCTGTAGACCAGCTCAGCGAGAGGAGGAGGAAGCAGGGAGGATATTTCCTGGATGCCTTCGACAGGGACAGGCTGGTGGAGACTGTCTTCTAAGATTCTGTTTCCAATAGTACAATATCCCTTTCTTACAATGGATCCCCCATTCACCACCATTACACCCTTCTGATACACCCCATCACAGCGTCTCTTTGGTCATCATCCTGCAATAAAAATCACCAACATAAACCTTTTCATTAACGTCTTTTTCCAATACGACATCCAATTGTACAAACAAAGCTGAACTATTCACTCTTGTGTATTCCCTCAATGCCTGTCTTTTGGTTTACCTCGACGTGCCTCATGCTCCAACACTGTGTTTCCCCTGTGACTGCTACATGGCTGGTGTAAGACTGCTGACTTTCACTGGAGGAGACTGCAGATGGCCTTGCAGGACGTCCTCGAGCACCTCTGGCCTGGAGGGCGCAGATTCGGTCTGCAACACATCGGCATGGGCAGCAGCAGGCTGGGTTGTCAAATAGTAACAGCAAGGAGACGTGTGGAGTGACAGTAAAGGGAGAATAAATACTGTCATCCTGAGAGAGGACAGCAGGTTCGCGCTCCATGGATCCACTGCCACTCCCACGGGGCGACACCTCAGCAATCCTCGTAAACTACTAGATCACAGATTGCTGGACTGCTGTGAGAGCGTGTAAACGCCTTTGAGCACAGTGGGGAGGCCGTGGCGCAGTTGTATTGTCACAGGACTAGAAACCCAAAAAACCCAGGGTATTGCTCTGGGGACATGGGTTCGAATCCCACCACAGCAGAAGGTGCAACTTGAATTCAATTAACAAATCTGGACTTTAAAGCGTGTCTAACGATAGCGATGAAACCCATCTGGTTCACTCATGCCCTTTAGGTGAGGAAATCTGATGTCCTAACCTGGTGAAGTCTAGATGTGATTCCAGACCCACGGCAATGTGGTTGCTTCTCACCTGTCCTCTGTGATGGCCGAGCAAGACACTCAGTTGTATCTAACGGCTATTTAGTTCATAAAAAAAGGAATGAAACCGGACGGACCACCTGGCATTGACTGAAGCACTGGAAACGACAAGGACAAACCCAGCCCTGTTGACACTGCAAAGTCCTCCTTACCTACATCTGGGAGCACGTGCCAAAGTTGGGAGAGCTGTCCCACAAACCAGTCTTGCAACAGCCTAATCTGGTCGCACTCCTGAAATCATACCTTGCATGCAGTGTGCAAACACCACCATCCCTGTAGAGATGACGCCACGTTGGTATACAGTAGGGAGGGAGATGCCCTGGGAGTCCTCAACATCGACTCCGGATCCCATGAAGTCTCATGGCAATAGGTCAAACGTGGACAAGGAAATCTCCGGCTGATTACCACCTACTGCCCTCTCTCAGCTGATGAATCAGTACTCCTCCATGTTAAATAGCAAGAGGATGTGAACAAGAGGATTGACCAGGGCAGGGCGATGGACGTTGTCTACATGGACTTTAGCAAGGCCTTTGACAAGGTCCCACGTGGTAGGCTGGACTAGAAGGAACGAACACATGGGATCCAGGCTGAGCTAGCAAATTGGATGCCAAATTGGCTTGGTGATAGGAGGCAGTAGGTGGTACTGCAGGGTTGTTTGTCAGATTGGAGGCCGGTGACCAGTGGTGCGACGCAGGGATCGGTGCTGGGCCCTCTGTTGTTTGTTATATGTATTAATGACTTGGACGTGAATGTCAAGGGCATGATAGGCAAGTTTGCAGATGACACCAACATTGGTGGTATAGTGGACAGTGAAGAAGGTTGTCTAAGGTTACAACAGGATATAGATCAGCTGGGAAAGTGGGCAAGGAGTTGCGAATAGAATTTAACGCAGACAAGTGTGAAGTGATGTTTTGGGAAGTTAAACCAGAGAAGGACATCTACAATGAATGGCAGGGCCCTGGGGAGTGTTATTGAGCAGAGAGACCTTGGGATGCAGTTACATAGTTCCCTGAAAGTGGCAACACAGGTAGACAGGGTGCTGAAGAAGGCATATGGCAGGCTTGCCTTCGTCGGCCAAGGCATTGAGTACAAGAGTTGGTGCGTCGTGTTACAGTTGTACATAACGCTGGTTAGGCCGCATTTGGAGTACTGTGTGCAGTTCTGGTCGCCGCACTACAGGAAAGATGTGATTAAGCTAAGAGAATGTGCAGAAAAGTATTCACAAGGATGTTGCCTTTGTTTGCACTGGAGTGCTGACTTGGGCTGCATTAGAGTTCTGAAGTGTGAGTTTTGCGACTGAGGGTAATTAAGGGTTATTTGTATCGAAAGTCAAGACTGTCTATTAAGTAGAAAATTAACTTAACAGTTGCTGTTTGGGTTGGAGAAGCTGAGTTTTAGACCAGCTTTAAACAGAGTTCACTTAAGCTCTGCTTGCAGGTTCCCCTTGTTAATTAGAGAATTGGCTGAAACCAGTTTTCAGGGGCTAGAGTCAGACATTATAAAAGTGGGCCACCTTACAGTGCTGACTTTGTTTGCACTGGTGTGCTGACATGGGTTGCATTAGAGAGCTAAAGTGGGATGTTTGTGACTGAGGGAGTTTGGTGAGGAGGAAGCGAGGAGCTCCTTTCATTTCCTAGCTATCCTCAAAGAGCGTGAGGGGAACCGGAAGTTTTTACAGAGCACAGCTGACTAGTGCGCAGGTCCAGGGGGGGATTTTTCAAACTAAATTGAATTGTAAGTCATTGTTTCAACAAGACTTAGTTGATTTTTAAAATTATAATACTCTTCTAAAGTTTTAAATTTAAAGGGTTTATTCATGGCAGGAGAGCTTAAAGCCGTGGTTTGCTTCTCTTGCTGCATGTGGGAATCCGGGAGCATTTCCAATCCCGGGACCAACATGTGTGCAGGAAGTGTGTCCAGCTGCAGCTGATGGAAGCTCGGGTTTCAGAGCTGAAATGGCGGCTGGAAACTCTGTGGAGCGTCCGTGAGTCTGAGAGCATCGTGGAAAGCACGTATAGAGAGGTGGTCTCACCGCAGCTGAAGGGACTTCAGGAAGGAAGGGAATGGGTGACCACCGGGCAGTCCAAGAGAATTAGACAGGTAGTTCAGGAGTCCCCTGGGGTCGCGCTTGCAAATCGACATTCCATTTTGGAGACTGATGAGGCTGCTTCCTCCAGGGAGTGCGGACAGAGCCAAGCTTCTGTCACCGCAAGCAGCCTGTCTGCACAGGAAGGGGGAACGAGAGGAAGAGCAATAGTAATAGGGGATTCGATAGGCACGGGAACAGTTAGGCGCTACTGTGGTCGTCAACGTGACTCCAGGATGGTGTGTTGCCTCCCTGGTGCCAGGGTCCGGGATGTCACTGAACGGCTGCAGGGCATCCTGAAAGGGGAGGGTGATAAGGCAGAGGTCGTGGTACATGTTGGTACCAATGACATAGGTAGGAAGAGTGAGGAGGGCTTGCATCAAGAATTCAGGGAGTTAGGCAGCAGACTATACAGCAGGATCTCTCGGGTAATAATCTCTGGATTACACCCACTGCCACATGCTAGCGAGTATAGAAGTAGGAGAATAGCGCAGATGAATGCGTGGCTTAAGGGTTGGTGTAGGAAGGAGGGTTTTAGACTCCTGGACCACTGGCACCGTTTCTGGGGAAGGTGGGACCCGTACAAGCGGGTCAGTCTACATCTAAACGAGAGGGGGACTAACATCCTTGCGGGCGGGTTTGCTAGTGCTGTTGGGAGGAGTTTAAACGAATTTGGCAGGGGGAGGGAACGCAGACTCCGAGCAGAATAGGGACACAGCGAAACACAGAAAAGCAAACAAGTCAGAGGAATACAGCGGAAGTAAGTTTCAAGGGACTAAGACCAGACACATGTTGGTCCCGGGGATTGGAAATGCTCCCGGATTCCCACATGCAGCAAGAGAAGCAAACCACGGCTTTAAGCTCTCCTGCCATGAATAAACCCTTTAAATTTAAAACTTTAGAAGAGTATTATAATTTTAAAAATCAACTAAGTCTTGTTGAAACAATGACTTACAATTCAATTTAGTTTGAAAAATACCCCCCAGGACTTGCGCACTAGTCATCTGTGCTCTGTAAAAACTTCCAGCTCCCCTCACGCTCTTTGAGGAATATTACAAGTAAAATGGATGAGTTAAGGCCAAGGATTAACACGTGGAATTGTGAAATCATAGTCATTATGGAAACATGGTTGAGGGAGGGGAAGGATTGGCAGCTCAATATCCCGGGATATAGAATCTTCAGCCGAGACAGAGGAGGGGGTAAAAGAGGAGGGGGTATTGCAATATTAGTTAAGGAATGAGTTACTGCAGTAAGGAGATCTGATATCTTGGAGGAGACATCTAATGAAGCTTTATGGGTAGACTTCAGGAATAAAAAAGGGACAGCCACATTGCTAGGTGTTTATTATATTCTCCCAGATAGTCAGCGGGAAATCGAGGAGCAAATATGTGCGCAATTTGCAGAGGTTTGCAAAAGTAATAGGGTGATTATATTAGGTGATTTAAACTTACCCAACATTAATTGGGATAGTCATCGTGTTAAGGGCTTAGACGGAGCGGAGTTCTTACAATGTATACAGGAGAACGTTTTAGCTCAATATGTAGAGGATCCAACAACGGAGGGTGCAGTGCTCGACATATTTCTGGGGAATGAAGCCGGACAGGTGGTTGATCTGTTGGTGGGGGGGGGGGGGGGGTGCATTTTTGAGATAGCGACCACAACATGGCACAATTTAAGCTTGTTATCGAGAAAGAAATAGACAAGTTGAAAAAAAAGGTTTTGGTTTGGGGGAGAGCGAATTTTAATAAAATAAGACACAATCTGGCCAAGGTAGACTGGAAAGATTTAATTGTCAGGAAATCTACAGAAGAGCAGTGGGAGGCATTCAAAAAGGAAATGGGGAGGATACAGGCACATCATGTTCCCTCTTGGGTCAGAGGTTGGAGCAACAAGCCCATAGAACCATGGATGACCAGAAAAATTCAGGGTACGAAGAGCAGGAAAAGAGATGCTTTTAGCAAATACAAAGAGAGCAGATCAACGGAAGCATTAGTGGAGTACAGAAAGCAAATGCACATGGGATACAGGGTAACTTGATAAGGTGGATTCAAAATTGGCTTAGCTGTAGGAGACAGCGAGTGAAGACAGATGGCTGTTTTAGTGACTGGAAGCCAGTGTCCAGTGGCGAGCCACAGGGATCTGTGCTGGGACCCCTATTGTTTGTCATTTATATAAACAACATAGATGACTATGTGGTGGGTAGGATCAGTAAGTTCGCGGATGACACAAAGATTGGCCAAGTGGTTAACAGTGAGGTTGAGTGTCTGGGGTTGCAAGAAGATATAGACAGGATGGTCAAATGGGCAGAAAAGTGGAACGCTGAAAAGTGTAAGGTGATACACTTTGGAAGGAGTAAAGTGATATGGAAGTATTCAATGAATGGTCTGACACTGGGAAGTTCCCAGGACCTTGGCGTGTTTGTCCATAGATCTCTGAAGGCAGGAGGGCACGTTAATAAGGTGGTGAGAAAGGCATAGAGGACACTTGCCTTTATCAATCGAGGCATAGATTACAAAAGAAGGGAGGTCATGTTGGAGTTCTATAGAACTTTGTTAAGGCCACAGCTGGAGTACTATGTGCAATTCGGGTCGCCACATTATAGGAAAGATGTGATTGCACTGGAGGGGGTGCAGAAACGATTCACCAGGATGGTGCCTGGGATGGATCATTTAAGCAATGAAGAGAGGTTGATCGGCTTGGGTTGTTTTCGCTGGAGAAGAGAATACTGAGTGGTGACCTGATCGAGGTGTACAAGATTATGAGGGTCATGGACAGTGTGGATAGTGAACAGCAGTACCCCTTAGTTGAAGGGTCAGTTACTGGGGGACACAAGTTTAAGTTGAGGGGCAGGAGGTTTAAGGGGGATTTGAGGAAGAATTTTATTACCCAGAGGGTGGTGGCAGTCTGGAATGCACTGCCTGGGAGGGTGGTAGAGGCAGGTTAGCTCACATCCTTTAAAAAGTACCTGGATCAGCACTTGGCAATGTAATAACATTCAAGGCTATGGGCCAAGTGCTGGCAAATGGAATTAGGTAGACAGGTCAGGTGTCTTTAATGTATCGGTGCAGACTCGATGGACCTAAGTGCTTCTTCTGCTCTGTATTATTCATTGATTCTGTGATTCCTTGCAAAGGTTCGCATCACCTGATATTTTAGTTCAAACCCTCCCCAACCACACTAGCAAATACTCCCCCAACCACGCCCCCCCCCCACCCCACCCAGGACATCAGTCCCGGTCCTGCCCATGTGTAAACTGTTTAGTTTGTAATGGTCCCACCTCCCCCAGAACCTATCCCAATGACCCAGGAATCTAAAACCCTTCCCCTCACAACATCTCTTCAGCCACGTATTCATCTGATATCGCCTGAAATTTACTCTGACCAGCACGTGGCACTTGTATTAATCCTGTGATCACTACCTTTGAGGTCCTACTTTTCAACTTACTTCCTGACTCCCCATATTCTGCTTTCAGGACCTCATCCCCTTTTTTATTTGCGTCGTTTGTACCAATGTGTACCACGACCACTGGCTGTTCACACTTCAGAATGTCCTGTAAACGCTCTGAGACATCCTTAATCCCAGCACCAGCCAGGCAACAAATCATCCAGGAGTCTCGTTTGTGCCGCAGTAACGCCTATCTATTGCCCTCACAATTGCATCCCCTAAAACTATTGCATTCCAACACTTTTAACTCCTCCCCTGTGCAGCAGAACCATCCGTGGTGCAACGGAATTGGGCTGTTGCTGCTTTCCCCTGAGAGGCCATTCCCCCCCACAGTATGCAAAAGCAGTATAGCTGTTTTGTAGCGGAATAACCACAGGAGATTCCTGAATTGCCTGCCTAGTCCTCTTGCTCTGCCTGGTGGTCACCATTCCCTTCCCTGCCTGCGGGGTCTGAGCCTGCGGTGTGACCACCTCTCTACACGTACTTTCCATGATACTCTCCGCCTCGCGGATGCTCCACAGTATCCCCAGCTGCTGCTGCAGCTCCGAAACCTGGGATTCCAGGAAGTTGCAGCTGGAGACACTTCCTGCACACATGCTAGTCCCAGGCACTCGAATTGTTCCCGGCTTTCAACATAGAGAACGAGGAGCACACCACGGCTTTGAGCTCTCCTGCCATGACTTAACCTTTTAAATTAAACGTTTTGGTAGATGCTCAATATATAATAATATCAATTACTCTAGGGCACTTCTACCCTGGTCCTCGTTACTACAGAATTCCCTAAAAACAATAATTACTATATATGAAAATAAAAAGTAGACCTTTCTTTCCTTAGTTACTAAGCCAACTATTCAGAGCGATTCCCCAACAGCAGTTATTCACCAACGAATCAGCTTTCAGTTTTCCTGTGAGGTCCCTGCTGAATTTTTTTTCTAACTCCTGTGTGCCTGGACTGCTCTCCCAGAAAGTAAGATACTGGCCTTCGATCATTGGGTTCGATCTATAGGCTCCACTCTCAGTGTTCTCCCCACAGGTCCGCTCCCAGAAGTTAAGAGTCTGGACCTCGATCCTTGCGTTCATTTTATAGGCTCCGCTCTTGATATTCTAGGCTCTGCTCCCAGAAGGTAAGATCCACACGACGCCTTGCGCCTGCTCTGCCATTCAATAAGTTCATGACTGAACTGATTACTCCACATTTCCACCTACTCCCAACCTTCCACCCCTTTCATTATCAAGAATATATCTACCTCTGCCTCAAAAATATTCAAAGACTCTGTGTCCACTGCCTTTTGAGCAAGAGAATTCCAAATATTCACGACACTCTGAGAGAAAAAAATCTGCTCATCACTGTCTTAAATGGGCGACCCCTTATTTTTAAACAGTGACCCCGAGTTCGAGATTCACCCACAAGGGAAACATCCTTTCTACATGCACCCTGGCAGCACCCTCCAGGATCTTATATGTTTCAATCAATTCGCCTCTTACTCTACTAAATTCCCGGGGCCTCCGACCAGGCCTGGTGTCTTACTGTTTGTGGATCCCAGTGTCTGACTGGTCCCAGTGTCCTTGCTCCATGTACCTGGTGGTGGGGGCTGCAGCGAAGTTGTTGCTCCCAGGCCTGGTGTATTATTGGCAGTGGCCCTCACTTACTAACTGGCCCCACCGACCTTGTCACACCGACCTAGTGTCCTGGGCTCCAGAGGTGGTCCTGCTCCCAGGCCAAGTGTCGTACTGGCAAATTTACTGCTCACGATGGCATTACTGATACTACTGAGCTACTGGTTCTATGATTGTTCAGCAGCTTTTGTTGGCGGGATCCCCATCCTTAAAGGGATGGGGACCATGGCGCTGGGCAGTTAATTGCCTGAGCACCACTGAATTGCGCCAGGTGGGGACTTTGAATTGCTGAGGTGGGATTCCCCTCACCATTTGAGCCCGCCATCTGGACCACCACTGATTAAACTAAGTTCAACTTATTGGGCTGGATTTCTACAGGACACCGACATCGCGATCCGTATCGGCCGAGGCATGAAGTTGGCTCCTTTTGAAACCTCCGAAGGCACCCTGGTGCCCCCCAACCCCCCGTCGCTGGGCATTGGACTACAAATTAAGTATTAAATTAATAAGAACTAATACATTTAAATATACTTACCCAAGATCTTGAGGACACCCACCACGATTTTCTGAACGACTGCTAGCACTCCAGCTCCTTCACCTCCCCATCCAGGGAAAGGCACAGTGACACTGGTAGGGAGATTTACCAGTGTGGGAGGAAGGGGGCAGGGTCAAAGAAACTCAATTGCTGTCGGGGATGGTGGGAAGTGTTGTATTTTGAATTTTGTGAAGTTTGTGGGGGAAGGTCAGTTGTTAAATGTAAATGTATTTTGGGGGGACTGGCAAATAGTTAATGTAATAGTTATTGGGGTGCGAAAAGGGCGTTAGATCTCTAATTTTGGTGGTTCAGTCTTTAAACAAACAAATTTGCCGGCAGGGATGGCTGCCCTTTAAAAAGGGCACCAGTACCGACACACAAGCAGCTGATACCTTTGGAAGGGACGGACAGCTGGCCCAGCTATTTAAATGAGCAGTCACACTTAAGATCATAGCTGCTCTTTGGTGTGTGTCCCACGTGGGTGGACTCTTAAAATCCAGCCACATGTTTCTGGTCACTGATTCTTTGTCGGAACTGGGAATGTTTAGAGATGGCACAGTTTTTAAAGCAGGCAGGGAAAGGAGAGAGGGGAAGGATTATAATCAGCATTGAGTTCAACAATTTCAGTACAATCCTTTTCTCATTTAATCTCTCCTGCCTTCCATCAGATCACAGACCTTCTCATTTGTTCTTTCAGGTCCAATCATTTCAGTATATCACTGGATACAGGAACGCATTTATAAATCTCCATAAGTCCTCAATCGACCTGGTAACTTTGTTCGCAGTCTGATGTATAACTTATGTGTTTATTTCCCTTCCTCACAGTTAACCTGCTGACTATTGGGATCCTGTCTCGGGGAAAGTGCGGTCTCTCAAAATGTGTCACTCACTACCTTGTGGCCATGGCAGTGGCGGATCTCCTGGGTATTATCCTTGACCTGATACTGAGACACATTCCCATTGTTTATTCTGAACAATTTCAGTTCCTGTATTAGATCCCTGTGTGCAATATGCATGCTGTCTTGCTTCACACGGCTACAGACTGTTCTGTCTGGTTCACAGTCACGTTCACCTTTGATCGATTTGTGGTCATTTGTTGCCAGAAGCTGAAATGTAAATATTGTACTGAGAAAACGGCGTCTTTGGTTCTGGGAACAGTGACTGTGCTGAGCTGTTTAAAGAACATCCCCTGGTATTTTATGTTCACGGGATGGTATTGGCTGATGAATCTCCCCTGGTTCTGTAATGTAACAGTGGATGTTTGGCACTCTCGGCTCTGGATAGCATTCGAGTTTCTCCATAACATTGTAAACCCAGTAGTCCCATTTGTGGTGATTCTGCTGCTCAACGCTTTCACCATCAGATACATTTTAGTGAGCAGCAGAGGACGCAGGAGACTCCGAGCTCACAGCAGTGGGGAGCGTTGCAGAGACCCAGAGATGGAGAGCCGAAGGAAATCCATCATGTTACTGTTAGCTATCTCGGCCAATTTCATCTTGTTATGGGCAGTGCTATTGTTCTATTCAATATGGAATCGAATGCGGTATTTGGTGTCTCCATCTGTACGTCTACCCGAGTTTCTGCGAGAAGCAGGCTTTATGCTGCAGCTCCTGAGTTGCTGCACAAACACTGCGATTTATGTCGTGACCCAGACTCAGTTCAGAGAGCAGTTGAAGAATGTGCTGAAATATCGCTTTACTCCAATTGTTATGTTCTTTCAATGATGAGAGGAAGTTAGTCACTGACTATTTCCAGCAGCAGGAGGTGGGGCCGACCACTATGGTGACAGGGAAGTGAGGGCGGGGTCTTTTCTCCATGGTGAAGGGGGAGTGGTGACGGGGCCTGCTCCGATGGTAGCAGAGCGGGGCGTGGTCTGTTATCAATGGTGACAGGGGCATGGTGGCGGGGCCAATTGTAGTGTCATCGAGTCGTGCAGCACAGAAAAAGGCCTTTCGGCCCACTGCGTCCATGCCGACCATAATGCCTATCCACACAAATCCCACCTGCCTGCATTAATTCCATATGCCTCTATGGCTTGCTCATTCAAATACCTGTCCTGATGCCTCTTAACTGTTGCTACTGTTCCTGCCTTCACCACCTCCTCAGGCAGCTCATTCCAGATACCCACTATTATTTGTATGGAAAATTTACCCTTTTGACTACCTGTAAACCTCCCCCTCTCACCTTAAATCTATACCCTCTAGTTTCAGTCACCCTTACCATGAGAAACAGACTCTGGTTAGCTACCCTAGCTATGCCTGTCATAATTTTATTTACCTCATTCCTGTCCCCTCCCAGCCTCCTTTGCTCCAGGGAAAACAGATTTATCCAATCCAATCTCTCTTTATAACTCAAGCCCTCCAAACCATGCAACAGCCTTGTGCATCTTTCCTGCACTCTCTCTAGCTTCATCACATCTTTCCTGTAGTGCGGTGACCATAACCGCACACAGTACTCCAAATGCGGCCGAACCAACATTATGTACAACTGTAACATGACGTCCCAACTCTTGTACTCAATGCCTCGGCCGATGAAGGCAAGCATGCCATACACCTTCTTCACCACCCTGTCTACCTGTGTTGCCACTTTCAGGGAACTATGTACCTGCACCCCAATGTCTCTCTGCTCAACAACACTCCCCACAGCCAGCCATTCACTGTTTATGTCCTGCCCTGGTTTAAATTCCGAAAATTCATGACTTCGCACTTGTCCGTGTTAAATTCCATTTGCCAATCCCTTGCCCACTTTCCCACTTCATCTATATCCTGTTGTAACCTTATACAACCTTCTACACTGTCCACTATACCACCAACTTTGGTGTCACCTGCAAACTTACTAATCATGCCCCCTGACATTCACTTCCAAGTCATTAATATATATGACAAACAACAGAGGGCCCAGCACCAACCCTGCGGCATACCACTCTTGACCGACCTCCATTTTGAAAACCAACCCTCCACTACCACCCTCTGCTTCCTGTCAACAAGCCAATTTTATTTCCAATTGGCTAGCTCACCCTGGATCCCATATGTTCGAACCTTCCGGACCAGCCTACCATGTGGGACCTTGTCAAAGGCCTTGCTAAAGTCTATGTAGACAACGTCCATCGCCCTGCCCTCTTCAATCCTCTTGGTCACCTCATCAAAAACGCAAGCAAACTCGTGAAACGTGATTTCCCACGCACAAAGTCGTGCTGACTATCCCGAATCAGACCTTGCCTTATCAAATGCATATAAATCCTGTCCCTCAGAATCCCTTCCAAGAACTTTCCCACCACTGATGTAAGGCTCACCGGCCTGTAGTTCCCTGGCTTATTCCTGCTGCCCTTCTTAAATAAAGGCACAACACTAGCTATGCTCCAGTCTTCCGGTATCTCATCCGTGGCTAACAATATACCAAAATCTCTGCCAGTGGCCCAGTAATCTCCTCTCTTGCTTCCCATAACATCCTAGGCTACACCTGGTCAGGCCCTGGGGATTTATCCGCCTTAATGCACTTCAAAACCACCAGCACCTCCTCCTTTGTAATGTTGATATGCTCCAGGATATCGCTGTTCCCTCCCTGGAACTCACTAGCTTCCAGCTTCTCCACTTAAATACAGCCGAGAAGTATTCATTTAAGATCTTGCCCATTTCCCGTGTCTCCATGCATAGATTCCCACACTGATTCTTTAGGGGACCTACTCTCTCCCGAGCGATTCTTTTAATCTTAAAATACTTCCAGAATCTTTTAGGATTCTCCTTTATCTTATCTGCCAGGGAAATCTCATGGCCCCTTTTCGCCCTCCTAATTTCATTCTTAAGCATAGTCCTACATCCCCTATACTCCTCGAGGGTCTCGCTTGATCCTCGCAGCTTATACCTGACATATGCCAACTTCTTTGGCCTGACCAGACCCTCAATATCGCTCGTCAGCCAAGTTTCCCTAAACTTGCCAACCTTGCCCTTCCATCTAACAGGAACATGCCAGCCCTGAGCTCTACCTATCTCACTTTTAAAAGTCCCCCACTTGCCAGACGCCCCTCTACCTGTAAACAGCCTCTCCCACTCAAATTTTGAGATGTCCTGTCTGATGCCATCGAAATTAGTCTTCCCCCAGTTTAGGACTTTGTCCTGAGGACCAGTCCTATCCTTTTACATAACTATCTTGAAGCTAATAGTTATGGTCACACGTCGCAAAGTGTTCCCCCACTGACACATGAACCACCTGCATAACCTCCCTTCCTAAGAGGAGGTCGAGTGTAGCCCCTTCTCTAGTAGGCATATCCACATACTGCTTCAGAAAATTATTCCTGGACACACTGAACAAATTCTTCCCCTTCTGATCCCTTCGCACTAAGGCAGTCCCAGTCAACATTAGGAAAGTTAAAACCACCTACTATTACAACCCTATAATTCCAACACCTATCTGTGATTTCCATGCATATATGCTCCTCCAAATCCCTCTGACTATTGGGGGGCCTATAGTATAATCCCACCAAAGTGATCACCCCTTTATTATTTCTAAGTTCTACCCATATGGAGTCGCTGGACGTTCCCGCAGAATATCCTCTCTAAATATTGCCGCGATGTCCTCCCTAATCAATAGTTCCATTCACCTCGTCTCTTACCTCCACCTCTGCCACGCCAGAAGCATTGATATCTCGGAACATTGAGCAGCCAGTCCTGCCCATCTCTCAAACACGTTTCCATAATAGCTATAATATCACAATCTCACGGACCGATCCATGTACCTGTAAAGCTTCTTGCATTAACATAATTGCAGTTTAGCCGACCAGACCTTCCACGCTCCCTGTCCTGCCCCTGCCCGGCCTGACGACTGGACGTGCTTGCTTTAACCTCCATATTTGCCTGAACTATTTCATCTGAGAGACTACTACACTGTGTCCCACCCCCCTGCAGGACTAGTTTAAATCCTGCCGAGTAATACCAGTAAAACCCCCCGCAAGGATATAGGTTCCCCCACCCCCCCACCCCCAGTTCAGATGCAACCCGTCCTTCTTGTACAGGTCACCTCTGTACCAGAAGAGATCCGAATGAACCAAGTCGCTGACGCCCACACCAGCTCTTCAGCCACGCATTCATTTGCCTAATCCTCCTATTCCTAAACTCACTCGTTCGTGGCACAGGGAGTAATCCTGAGATTCCAACTCTGGAGGTCCTGCTTTTTAACCTTCTGCCGAACTCCCTATATTCACTTTGCAGGACCTCATCTCTCTTCCTGCCTGTGTCGTTAGTACCAATATAGACCACGACCTCTGGCTGCTCACCCTCCCCTTTCAGAATGTCCTGCTACCTCTCCAAGACATCCTTGATCCTAGCACCAAGGAAGCAACATACCATCCTGGAGTCTCGTTTGCGGCCACGGAAATGCCTTTCTGCATCCCGTAGGATAGAATCCCCTATCACTATAGCTCTTCCACCCCTTTTCCTCCCCTGCTGTGCAGCAGGGTCCTTCGAGATGCCACGAACTTGGCTGTTGCTGCTTTCCCCTGGGTTGTCATCACCCCCAACATTATCCAAAGCAGTATATCTGTTTGAGAGGGGGATGGCCACAGGGGACTCTTGAACTACCTTCCTGCATTTGCTACTCCGTCTGGTGCTCACCCACCCATTTTCTGCCTGTGCACACATTACTTGTGGTGTGACCACCTCACTAAACGTATTATCCACGATGTCCTCAGCATCGCGGATGCGACACAGTGAATCGACCAGCAGCTCCAGCTCCGGAATGCGGGTATGCACACATGGTCGTCAGAGACACTGAAAGCATCCCTGATTTCCCACATAGCGCAGGAGGAGCATATCACGGGGCTGAGCTCTCCTGTCAGGACATACCCTTAGATTAATCAGTTACTCCCTTACTTAAAAAATACCAATACTAGGGGTGTTGTTCTACCCACTCCAATCTAAAGTCCTGAAAAAAACACTTCAAAGTACTCAGCTTAGCACCAGAGGTTTTTACAACCAAAAACTTTCCCCTTATTTTTCAAGACTTGTAAATGCACTAACAGCTGCTACTCAGCAACCAATCACCTTGCAGCTCTCCTCCGACGTCACAGTTGGCTTTGATTTTTCAAAACTCCAGGGCGCTGGAGGAGCTCCACTCTGTTCTTGGAAGGTAAGAGAATGGGCCTTGATCCTCAGGCTGGATTTATAGGCTCCGCTCTTGGCGTTTCCCCACAGGTCATCTCCGTTCCTCTGCACTCTGTTCCCAGAAGATAATGCTGGAGTGTGGGCAGAGTCATTGCCATGAAGATGTAGGAGTGGGGGGTGAAGCCTGTTCCCCAGAGTGATGGGGGAGTGGTGGTTTACAGAATTCTGCACCATTCCGATGGTGTAACCTTTACTCTACCTGGTTATTTTATATTTTTCTTTCAATTATTTACTCCCCTTATAAATAACATAATTAGCATTGGACTTGAATCCTGCAAGAGCCCCCCATTAATATGTCTCGACCAAGGCGGGAGGAATGAACTGTTAATGCAGTCCCACAACTCATCACGTCGCAACATATTGTTAAAGTTTTCCACCGACTGGAAAATAGCCAAAGTAAAAACTTTATTTATCCCCCAGAATAAGACACACTAAATCAAGTTTCTTTAAACCACAACAAAATTAACTATTTATTGACAAACTAAATTTTAAACGATAATGGGATAAATCTAAATATATGAAAATATTGTAAAACGTTTTATTCTTCCTCACCCTCATGCACACACACAAACATTCAAAAACTAGTTAACCAGGGAAAAATACTTTTTGGTGTTCAACTGTTTCTTAGGAATAATAAAATACATCATTGTCGCGGTCTGATAGGAAATTTAGGGATTGGTGAGGTGTCCCGGAGTAGAATAGTTGGATGACATTTGAAGTCTCTTGAGGCGGGATTGATGAACAGCCTGTGATGGGTAGGTGTTCAAGGCAATTCATCTGCAGTTCGCGTCACACAGATCTTTTAGCAAATGGTGTAGCAAAAAATCTACTTGAATTTTGAAGTAGCAGTCTAGCAGTAGACATTTCCTTGAGATGTCAAAATCTAAGATTGAGCCTACAACTATCTGGTTAGCAAATGCAGAATGGCTTGGAAAATTGACCAACATGCTTCTGTACTTAGATGCTTAACCTTCAAGTGATAAGACTGCAACAATAAACTCCACCTAAATATACTGGAATTTTGGGTTTTAATTTTTTCCATGAAAGGTAATGGGTTATGGTCAGTTTATATTAGTGTTCCTTTGTAGTTGTGGCAGAAATATACTTGGAAATGTTTAAGAACCAGCAATAGTCCTAATATTTCTTCTTCTGCAGTGGAATACCTTCTTGGTGGCGATTCAGTTTTCTTGAAAAGTACCCTCCTGGTTTGTCTATGCCCGATTCGTTATCCTGCAATAGGACCCAGGTCACCAGCACCAATTGCTACCTTGAAGGGTTTAGCAAAATTTGATGCAGTCAACACTGGTTCATGAGTCAAAATTCCCTTTTGCTTTTTAAAAGATGTCTGGCATTGACCCAACCATAATACCTTGGTTTCCTTTTTCTATAGCAAATTTGTTATTGGAGCAACTGCAGCACCAGAATTCGGTATAAACTATCAGTCGAAACCACATATTCCCAAAAACCTCATGATTTCACGCGTAGACTTAGAGATAGGGAACTCCACTAAGGCATGTACTTTTGCTATTCTCGGCTATACTTGTCCTTTCCCCACTATATGCCCGGGCTAGGCCACTCTTGCTTTTCCAATTCGCTTTTTGCCAGATTTAACACTGCATCCGTGGCTACTAATTTTTGTAAACAAAATTTCTAGCTGTTTTATGTGTTCCTTCCAAGTGTCACGATGGCATCGCTCAGCATTGCTAAAGACCGTCTGCGGTGACAGAAGCTGATATTTCTTTAGCTCGAGGTGTCAAAGAAACATGTCAGTATCTCTTTAACTAATCTATCTAGGTAAGAAACATAAAAGTGACACCGTGTCAATACAGTATTCAAAGCTAGGAATCGGGTTGGAGTCTGCCTTCATTACTGCATTGAACTTTCTGTACTCTATGCAAAGTTGGGTTGATCCATCAGGTTTAGGCACGAAGACTATTTGTGAATTCCAGGCGCTTTGACTAGTTTCAGTTAGGCTATTTTTTTAAGCATGTATTGGATTTCTGCTTTTACTTGGGCCTGTTCGTCTGGATTCAAACTGTCAGGAAGCTGTTTTATCGCAACGGATTCCCCTACTTCCGCATCATGTGTGGCTAAGGTTGTACATCCTGGCTTATTCCTGCAGGCTCTTTTAAATACTGGGATGCACATTGTTAGGTCTTTTCGTTGTTCTGCATCTAAGTACAGAAGCATGTTGGTCAATTTTCCAAGCCATTCTGCATTTGCTAACGAGATAGTGGTCGGCTCAATCTAAGAATATTCTCGGCCTACTTCTTTCTCATCCTCATTATTCATTTCCTTCTCAACAGTCCCCATTACCTGATATACCTGCACTGGCTTATCCTCCTCCGTACAATAATATTGCTTTAACATATTGATATGACACAGTTGATTCATTTTCCGGTGGTCAATTGTAGCAATCAAGGCATTTACCTTGCTCACTCTTTTGAGCACTTTATATGGATCACTGAAACATGCTTTTAATTGTTCACCCTCTAACGGTAACAATGGTAATACTTCATTCCCTGGTTGAAAATCTCCGGCCTTTGTATTCTTGACTGCCCATTTTTTTCATATTGGCTTGGGATGCTTTACGGAGTTCCAGAGCCACATTGCAAGCTTTCGTGAGACTTTCCCAGAACACAAATATCTAGTCTAAAATCAAAGATACATTCCTTTGTTCTGAGAACCCATCTTTGATGAGTTTTAGAGGACCTCTTATTTCATTTCCGTCAACCAATTCGAAAGAACTAAAACCTGTCGACTTATTTGATGAATCTTTGGTGGCAAAGAAAGGAAGGTGGAGCACTTTATCCCAATTGAGGGGCTGTTCATGACAGTATGCTTGAATCATTGTTTTGAGAGGGTAATGGTATCTTTCTAAATCTCCCTGTTTCTGTGGGTGATATGCTAAAGATTTTAACGGTCTGGCACCCACATTTTCCATGACTTCTTGAATATCGTAGACTTGAAATTAGAACCTTGAGCCGATGGAACGGGCGGCACAGTGGTGCAGTGGTTAGCACCGCAGCCTCACAGCTCCAGCGACCCGGGTTCAATTCTGGGTACTGCCTGTGTGGAGTTTGCAAGTTCTCCCTGTGTTTGCTTGGGTTTCCTCCTGGTGCTCCGGTTTCCTCCCATAGCCAAAAGGTTGATAGGTAAATTGGCCATTAAAAATTGCCCCTAGTATAGGTAGGTGGTAGGGGAATATTGGAACAGGTGAGGATGGGGTAGGAATATGGGATTAGTGTAGGCTTAGTATAAATGGTTGGTTAATGGTCGGCACAGTCTCGGTGGGCCGAAGGGCCGGTTTCAGTGCTCTATCTCTAAATCTAAAAAATCTAAAGTGCTAATACATATCTCGTAAAGAATTGGGTTAACCTCTCTACGACTACTTTAGAAGTAATTGCTCTCAAGGGAATGGCCTCTGGAAATCGAGTAGCCATATCCATGATAGTAAGTGTATATTGACGGTCGGTTTTTGTCTGTGACAAGTTTCTTACGCAGTCTACCAACACCGTAGTAAATGGATTCTCAACAACTGGTATGGGAATTAGAGGTGCTGATTTTATGGTATTTTGCAGTTAGTTTTCCCAACATTTGGCATGTATAGCATGTCGTACAAAACTGTTTCATGTCGTTTGTAAGGCTGAGCAGTAATAAAATTGATTATACATGATTTGGTCTTCCGGATCCCGACATGTCCTGCTACAGGAATGTCATGTGCAAACCTTAATAATTCCTGTTCATGTTTAGGTGGCACCACTACCTGTCCTTTGTAGACATGTATAACCATTTACATAACATAAAATCGCTGCAGCAGGCAGATACCGCTTAAAACGACCACTGTGTTTTACTCTCACTTTAAAATGGCCACAATGCAGATCATTTAAAATCACAACAACAAATATCTCTTAAAATGGCCACAATGCTTTTCACTTAAAATGGCCACACTGCATAAGACTGACAATAGCCATAGTGCATATCACCGAATATGATGACACTGCATAACACTTAAAATGGTCTGACTGCACTTCACTTAAATTGGATGCAGCGCATGCCAGTTAAAACGGCTGCTCTGCATAACCACTTCAAATCTTTGCTGCAGACAGAAAGCACTTGCAATGACCACCACAGATTGATCTCATTTTCAAATGGTGGCTGTGCATATCACTTTACTATGGAATTCATTGCATTGTCCAGAAACAGAAACATTCATCTGGAATTGTACAAAACCTTCACATGCGGCCCCATTGATGACTTCAATCTCCTCTCTGTGGGAGTGGGAACTCCCTATTTTGCATCGTGCATGAATATATTTCTGGCACATTGAAAGGATTTGTGTTAGGTTTAGGGGTTAGGGTTACAGTTAGCGGTTAGGGGTAGGGTTAGGCTTAGGCTTAGGAGTTAGGGTTAGGGTTAGGGATTAGGGTTAGGGTTAGTGGTTAGGATTATGGTTAGGGCGAGGCTTAGGGGTTAGGGTTAGGTTTAGGAATTAGGGTTCAGGTTAGGGATTAGGGTTAGGTTTAGTGGTTAGGATTATGGTTAGGGCGAGACTTAGGGTTTAGGGTTCGGTTTCCGGGATAGGGTTAGGGATTAGGGTTAGAATTAGGGGGAGGGGTTAGGGTTAGGCTTATGGGTTAGGATTAGAGTTGGAGGTTAGAGTTAGGGTTAGGAATAAGTGTTAGGTTTAGGGTTCATGTTTGGATTAGGTTAGGGGTTAGGGTTCAGGTTAGGAATACTGAAGAGTGCCTGCAGAGTCTCATCGACAGGTTTGCGGCTGTCTGCAATGAATTCGGCCTAACCATCAGCCTCAAGAAAACGAACATCATGGGGCAGGACGTCAGAAATGTCCCATCCATCAATATTGGCGACCACGCTCTGGAAGTGGTTCAAGAGTTCACCTACCTAGGCTCAACTATCACCAGTAACCAGTCTCTAGTTGCAGAAATCAACAAGCGCATGGGAAAGGCTTCCACTGCGATGTCCAGACTGGCCAAGAGCATATGGGAAAATGGCGCACTGACACGGAACACAAAAGTCCGAGTGTATCAGGCCTGTGTCCTCAGTATCTTGCTCTATGGCAGCGAGGCCTGGACAACATATGTCAGCCAAGAGCGACGTCTCAATTCATTCCATCTTCGCTGCCTCCGGAGAATACTTGGCATCAGGTGGCAGGACCGTATCTCCAACACAGAAGTTCTCGAGGCGGCCAACATCCCCAGCTTGTACACACTACTGAGTCAGCTGCGCTTGAGATGGCTTGGCCTTGTGAGCCGCATGGAAGATGGCAGGATCCCCAAAGACACATTGTACAGCGAGCTCGCCAATGGTATCAGACCTACCGGCCGTCCATGTCTCCGCTTTAAAGACGCCTGCAAACGCGACATGAAATCCCGTGACATTGATCACAAGTCGTGGGAGTCAGTTGCCATCGTTCGCCAGAGCTGGCGGGCAGCCTTAAAGACGGGGCTAAAAGGTGGCGAGTCGAAGAGACTGAGTAGTTGGCAGGAAAAAAGGCAGAGGCGCAAGGGGAGAGCCAACTGTGCAACAGCCCCGACAAACAAATTTCTCTGCAGCACCTGTGGAAGAGCCTGTCCCTCTAGAATTGGCCTTTATAGCCACTCCAGGCGCTACTTCACAAACCACTGACCACCTACAGGCGCGTATCCATTGTCTCTAGAGATAAGGAGGCCAAGGAAAGTAGGAAGAGGTGTTAGGGTTAGGGTTAGGGGTTAGGCGGTTAGCGTTAGCGGTTAGTGTTAGGCTTAGGGTGGGGTAATCGGGCAGCAGGTGTGGGAAAGCCTCCCCTCATGTGCTTATATACTCATTTGTTGAGTTTCATTTCACTAGCAGCTGCCACTTTTATGCGGCCAACACCTTAAGTTGGTGTCCATCCATGTCCACTTGCCTTTCCAGATAGAATTATCAGTGGAATTAGAAAGCATGTACTGTTAATTTTGCACTGAGTATATCTAAATGAAGGCTTAGTCGTGTCTTAGTTCTGGAGAAAGTTCTGGGTCAGCCTCAAAGTCAGAGGTTAGGTCAGGGTCTGGATCGGGGTCGGGGGTGGGGACAGAATCTCACCAGAAGAGAAAGGCAGGCGATTAGGGAATTAAAAACTAACCCGAACATCATTTGCAAACCAGTAGATAAGGGCAGTAGTATAGTTCCCATGGACAAACAACAGTACCTGTATGAAGCACGCAGACAATTAAATAATACGGACCACTACATTAAATTAACAAAACCCACCTCTCGGAAACACAAAAAGAGTTTGACAATATAACTCCATAAGTATAAATTTATTAAACGGCAACAGGTTGAATACCTGAGAGGGGAACAACCGTGGCCCAGAAAGTTTTACATATTGCCTAAAATACATAAACATCCAGGACAATGCCAGGGGAGATACCACGGGGAAGAAACATTGTGTCAGACAGTGGCAGTGAATCCTACAGGGTAGCTGAATACATTGATTCATTTCCTGAAGCCCTTGGCCCAGAAGCAACCCAGTTATATCAAGGACACATATCACTTCACAGAAAAAGATAACTCGTTGACGGGACCCTCTAATGCCCTTCGTTTTACCCTGGACATTGAAAGCCTATATACAAATATAGAAACAAACAGAAGTAAAAACAAGGAATGCTGGAACCACTCAGCAGGTCTGGCAGCATCTGTGGAAAGAGAAGCAGAGCTAACATTCCGATGAAGGGTCACTGACCCGAAACGTTAACTCTGCTTCTCTTTCCACAGATGCAGCCAGACCTGCTGAGTGGTTCCAGCATTTGTTGTTTTTATTTCAGATGTCCAGCATCCGCAGTATTTTGCTTTTATTTTAGAAACAAACAGAGTTATGCAGGCGGTTAAAAATGCCCTCGCTAAATTTCCCCACCCTAAAAGACCAGATGACGCTATAATTCAGCTCCTACATCTGGGCTTAAAACAAAATGGCTTTGAATTCGATGGGGCATCGTGCCTCCAAATTAAGGGCACAGCTATGGGCAAACATTTTGCCCGACCTATGCAAACATTTACATGGCAGAATGGGAGGAGAGTGTCTTCAAAAAGTGTCCCACGCGCCCAATGTGCTATTCTAGGTACTTGGATTATATATGGGGTGCTTGGACGCACACAGAATCAGAATTAGAAGATTTATTCAGCACTCTCAATAATCATCACCGCTCGATTCAAAGTAAAGCCACAACACACAAGGAAAGCATTGACTTTCTCGACACGACAGTTTTCAATTTGTCACTAGAGTACAACAGTCACAAATTAGCAACAAAGGTATTCTTCAAAGTAACTGACACACATACTCTCCTGCACACGAAACGCCATCATCCCAGGCACACCTTTAGGGGACTGTTAAAGTCACAACTCATGCGGTTCCACCACATATCCACAAAACTGGAAGATTTCAACAAAGCGGTCACTACCCTTTTCAGCGCACTGAGAGGGAGGGGGTACACAACGAGCTTCCTCAGACATATCAAGTCCAATTTTCTGAGGGAACTGGAGAACCCACAGCCACGAAATAGGCCAACTACAAGACTATCACTTGTTGCAACATACTTCGCAACAGCTCAACAGATAGAAAAGGTAGTGAGAAACCATTTTGGAAAGTTGAAAGGGGATGTTAACTCAGTTAGCCAATATAGTATAACATCAGCTTTTCAAAGAGGCAAAAACCTAAAAGACCTGGATGCTTGACCCGCACCTGCGAGCAACCATGACCGACCCAGTCTGACCTTCGCCCCCAGACCCAACCCTAACGCCCCCTAACGCCAAGGCCTAAACCTAAGCCCCGCCCCTATGCCCCGACCCCAGTCCCAGCCCGAGCACTAAACCAAATCCCCAAAAGATACATGTAAACCCCGTCCCCGGAACCATCCCCAATCCGAACGCCGAACACCAAAGCCTAACCCCCCAACCCCAGCCCCAACTCTAACCCAACCCCCAGAACATCGATGTAACCCTGGACCCAACCCCAACACTAAGGCCTAACTCCAAAGCATATCACCCCGACCACAGCCCCAACTCCAACACGTCACACTAGCCATAAGCTTAACGCTAGCCCTGAGCCTATTCCTAACCCTAACTCTAACCCTAAAAAACTTGCCCCTGTACCGAGCATCAATCCTAAGCCCTAACCCCAAAGCCTAATATCACGACCACAGCCCCAACTCCAACTCCAACACGTAACCATAACCCGACGCCTTACCCTAGGCCTAAGCCTAAGCCTAACCCTAAAGCTTGAACGCTAAAACCTAAACCCTAACTTCCTTGCACCTGGACCCAGCCCCACACTAAGGCCTAATCCCAAAGCCTAATGCACCGACCACAGCTCCAACTCCAACACATAACCCTAACCCTAAGCGTAACCCTAAACCTTACTAGAATCCTAATCATAATGCTAACTCTAAGCATAACTCTAAACCTAAGGCGAACACTAACCCTAAGCCTACCCCTAAGCCTAACCCCAAAATCCTAACCTTAAGCCTAACCATAAGCCTGAACCCAAAAACATAACCCTAAACCCAAAAAGAGAAAGCCTTATGCCCCAACCCCAGTCACAATCCCTAACCGAACCCTGCACAACATCAATATAACAGTTGCCCCTGGACCCAGCCCTAACTCTAAGGCCTAAACAAAAAAAAACACAACCCTAAGCCTAACACGACACCTCTCCATAACCCTAAGCCTATTCCTAACCTACCAACCCCGCCCGCCCCTACCTATTACGAGCCTACCCAACCCCACCCCCACCCCCGACCCGGATCCAGACCCTGACCTAACCTCTGACTTTGAGGCTGTCCCATACTTTCTCCAGACCTTAGAAACGACTGATCCTTCATTTAGATATTCTCATTGCAAAATTAACAGTACATGCTTTCTAATTCCATTGAAAATTCTAGCTGGAAAGGCAAGTGGACATGGATGGACACCAATTTAAGGTGTTGGCCGAATAAAATTGGCAGCTGCTAGTGAAATTAAACTCAACAAATGAGCATATAAGCACATGAGGGGAGGCTTTCCCACTCATGCTGCCCGATTACCCTACCCTAACCCTAACCCTAACTGCAAACCCGAACCGCCTAACCCTTAACCCTAACCCTAACACCTATTCCTAACCTGAACCCTAACCCCTAACCTAATCCAAACCTGAACCCTAAACCTAACACTTATTCCTAACCCTAACTCTAACCTCCAAATCTAATCCTCACCCATAATCCTAACCACTAACCCTAACCCTAATCCCTAACCCTAACCCTAACCCGTAAACCGAACCCTAACCCCTAAGTCTCGCCCAAACCATAATCATAACCACTAACCCTAACCCTAATCCCTAACCCTAACCCTAATTCCTAAACCTAACCCTAACCCCTAAGCCTCGCCCTAACCATAATCCTAACCACGAACCCTAACCCTAATCCCTAACCCTAACTCCTAAACCGAACCCTAACCCGAAACCTACCCCTAACCGCTAACTGTAACCCTAACCCCTAAACCTAACACAAATCCTTTCAATGTGCCAGAAACATATTCATGCACGATGCAAAATAGGGAGTTCCCACTCCCACAGAGAGGAGATTGAAGTCATCAATGGGGCCGCATGTGAAGGTTTTGTATAATTCCAGATGAATGTTTCTGTTTCTAGGCAATGCAATGAATTCCATAGTAAAGTGATATGCACAGCCACCATTTGAAAATGAGATCAATCTGTGGTGGTCATTGCAAGTGCTTTCTGTCTGCAGCAAAGATTTGAAGTGGTTATGCAGAGCAGCCGTTTTAACTGGCATGCGCTGCATCCAATTTAAGTGAAGTGCAGTCAGACCATTTTAAGTGTTATGCAGTGTCATCATATTAGGTGATATGCACTATGGCTATTGTCAGTCTTATGCAGTGTGGCCATTTTAAGTGACAAGCACTGTGGCCATTTTAAGAGATATTTGTTGTTGTGATTTTAAATGACATGCATTGTGGCCATTTTAAAATGAGAGTAAAACACAGTGGTCGTTTCAAGCGGTATCTGCCTGCTGCAGCGATTTTATGTTATATAAATGGTTATAAATGTCTATAAAGGAAAGGTAGTGGTGCCACCTAAACATGAACAGGAATTATTAAGGTTAGCACATGACATTCCTGTAGCAGGACATGTCGGGATCCGGAATACCAAATCATGTATAATCAATTTTATTACTGCTCAGCCTTACAAACGACATGAAACAGTTTTGTACGACATGCTATACATGCCAAATGTTGGGAAAACTAACTGCAAAATACCATAAAATCAGCACCTCTAATTCCCATACCAGTTGTTGAGAATCCATTTACTACGGTGTTGGTAGACTGCGTAAGAACCTTGTCACAAACAAAAGCCGACCGTCAATATACACTTACTGTCATGGATATGGCTACTCGATTTCCAGAGGTCATTCCCTTGAGAACAATTACTGCGAAAGTAGTCGTAGAGAGGTTAACCCAATTCTTTACGAGATATGTATTAGCACTTTAGATTTTTTAGATTTAGAGATACAGCACTGAAACCGGCCCTTCGGCCCACCGGGTCTGTGCCGACCATTAACCACCCATTTATACTAAGCCTACACTAATCCCATATTCCTACCCCATCCTCACCTGTTCCAATATTCCCCTACAACCTACCTATACGAGGGGCAATTTATAATGGCCAATTTACCTATCAACCTGCAAGTCTTTTGGCTGTGGGAGGAAACCGGAGCACCCGGAGGAAACCCAAGCAGACACAGGGAGAACTTGCAATCTCCACACAGGCAGTACCCAGAATTGAACCCGGGTCTCTGGAGCTGTGAGGCTGCGGTGCTAACCATTGCACCACTGTGCCTCCCGTTCCATCGGCTCAAGGTTCTTATTTCAAGTCTAAGATATTCAAGAAGTCATGGATAATTTGGGTGCCAGACAGTTAAAATCTTTTGCATATCACCCACAGAAACAGGGAGATTTAGAAAGATACCATTACCCTCTCAAAACAATGATTCAAGCATCCTGTCATGAACAGACCCTCAATTGGGATAAAGTGCTACACCTTCCTTTCGTTGCCACCAAAGATTCATCAAATAAGTCGACAGGTTTTAGTTCTTTCGAATTGGTTGACGGAAATGAAATAAGAGGTCCTCTAAATCTCATCAAAGATGGTTTCTCAGAACAAAGGAATGTATCTTTGATATTAGACTAGATATTTGTGTTCTGGGAAAGGCTCACGAAAGCTTGCAATGTGGCTCTGGAACTCCTTAAAGCATCCCAAGCCAATATGAAAAAAAATGGGCAGTCAAGAATGCAAAGGCCCGAGATTTTCAACCAGGGGATGAAGTATTACCATTGTTACCGTTAGAGGGTGAACAATTAAAAGCATGTTTCAGTGATCCATATAAAGTGTTCAAAAGAGTGAGCAAGGTAAATGCCTTGATTGCTACAACTGATCACCGGAAAATGAATCAACTGTGTCATATTAATATGTTAAAGCATTATTATCGTACGGAGGAGGATACGCCAGTGCAGGTATATCAGGTAATGGGGACTGTTGAGAAGGAAATGAATAATGAGGATGAGAAAGATGTCGGCCGAGAATATTCTTAGATTGAGCCGACCACTATCTCGTTAGCAAATGCAGCATGGCTTGAAAAATTGGCCAACATGCTTCTGTACTTAAATGCAGAACAACGAAAAGACCTAACAATGTGCATCCCAGTATTTAAAAGAGCCTGCAGGAATATGCCAGGATGTACAACCTTAGCCACACAATAGGTGGATGTAGGGGAATCCGTTGCTATAAAACAGCATCCTGACAGTTTGAATCCAGACTAACAGGCCCAAGTAAAAGCAGAAATCCAATACATGCTGAAATAAATAGCCAAACTGAACCTAGTCCAAGCGCCTGGAATTCACAAATAGTCTTCGTGCCTAAACCTGATGGATGAACCCAACTTTGCATAGAGTACAGAAAATTCAATGCAGTAATGAAGGCAGACTCCTACCCGATTTCCAGCTTTGAAGACTGTATTGACACGGTGTCACTTTTATGTTTCTTACCGAGATAGATTAGTTAAAGAGCTACTGACAAGTTTCTTTGACACCTCGAGCTAAAGAAATATCAGCTTCTGTCACCGCAGACGGTCTTTAGCAATGCTGAGCGATGCCATTCGTGACACTTGGAAGGAACACATAAAACAGCAAGAAACTATGTTTACAAAATTAGAAGCCACGGATGTAGTGTTAAATCTGGCAATGAGCGAATTTGGAAATGCAAGAGTGGCCTAGCTCGGGCATATAGTGGGGAAAGGACAAGTATAGCCGAGAATAGCAAAAGTACATGCCTTAGTGGAGTTCCCTATCCCTAAGTCTACGCGTGAAATCATGAGGTTTTTGGGAATATGTGGTTTCTGCAGATAGTTTATACCGAATTCTAGTGCTGCAGCTGCTCCAATAACAAATTTGCTATCGAAAAAGGAAATCAAGGTATTATGGTTGGGTCAATGCCAGACATCTTTTAAAAAGCAAAAGGGAATTTTAACTAATGAACCAATGTTGACTGCACCAAATTTTGCTAAACCCTTCAAGGTAGCAATTGGTGCTGGTGACCTGGGTCCTATTGCAGGATAACGAATCGGGCATAGACAAACCAGGAGGGTACTTTTCAAGAAAACTGAATCGCCACCAAGAAGGTATTCCACTGCAGAAGAAGAAATATTAGGACTATTGCTGGTTCTTAAACATTTCCAAGTATATTTCTGCCACAACTACAAAGGAACACTAATATACACTGACCATAACCCATCAACTTTCATGGAAAAAATTAAAACCCAAAATTCCAGTATATTTAGGTGGAGTTTATTGTTGCAGTCTTATCACTTGAAGGTTGTATACATTTCTGTGGAGGAATAAGAACAATGTTATCGCCAATGCATTGTTGCAAATATATTCTTGTTAGGTTACATGAGTAGCAATGGTACAAAGCAAAATTGTGTTAAGTGGCATGAATGTGAGAATATGCTAAAAATGTTCCTACATTTCTGTTCTACATTGAAATGAAACGCATTCAACAATGACATTTCATTTCGCCAAGAATGCAGATGCCACAAGAGCTTTTTTTTGAAAGCTCAAAGGCATTTTCTGTCCACACTCAGTGCTTGGTGTTTGAGCTCTGGGAACAGACTGCAAGACCTATTTCCAAGCTATGAGGTAGACTTATTGCTGTCAGATGACTTGATTGTTGGCGTTTTTAGTTTCGATTTGGGATTGAAAGTGAACAGTGAACTCTACAAGGAGGAAGCTTTAAAATCTTTGCTTTGCCCTGCCTGCAGAGACAGGAAGATCCAGAAAAGGGCTTACCACTCTCTGCAGAAGAAGTCTTGCATCTCTTAGAAGGAAATTCTACATTTAAGGTGTGGCTTTGACCTGCCTGAAGAGAGAGAAAAGACTCAAGAAAAGAGGAGTTGTTACATTCTGTGGAGGAACACTGCTTTGCAGAGAGAAAGTCTTGCATTTTGGGTGTGGCAGATACTTTTGCATCAAGCTCTGAAGAATCCCTGCCTCAAGAGTGATTCCTGTTGCCTTTTGTGTTTTGGTAGATTTTGAAATCTCAAGGAAATGTCTACTGCTAGACTGCTACTTCAAAATTCAAGTAGATTTTTTGCTACACCATTTGCTAAAAGATCTGTGTGACGCCAACTGCAGACGAATTGCCTTGAACACCTACCCATCACAGGCTGTTCATCAATCCCGCCTGGAGAAACTTCGAATGTCATCCAACTATTCCACTCCGGGACACCTCACCAATCCCTAAATTTCCTATCAGACCCTGACAATGATGTATTTTATTATTCCTAAGAAACAGTTGAACACCAAAAAGTATTTTTCCCTGGTTAACTAGTTTTTGAATGTTTGTGTGTGTGCATGAGGGTGAGGAAGAATAAAACGTTTTACAATATTTTCATATATTTAGATTTATCCCATTATCGTTTAAAATTTAGTTTGTCAATGAATAGTTAATTTTGTTGTGGTTTAAATAAACCTGATTTAGTGTGTCTTATTCTGGGGGATAAATAAAGTGTTTACTTTGGCTATTTTCCAGTAGGTGGAAAACTTTAACAATATGCTGCGACGTGATGAGTTGTGGGACTGCATTAACAGTTCATTCCTCCCGCCTTGGTCGAAACATATTAATCGGGGGCTCTTGCAGGATTCAAGTCCAATGCTATTTATGTTATTTATCAGGGGAGTAAATAATTGAAAGAAAAACATAAAATAACCAGGTTGGGTAAAGGTTACAACATCGGAATGGTGCAGAATTCGGGAAACCACCACTTCCCCATCACTCTGGGGAACAGGCTCCGCCCCTACCCCGACATCTTCATGGGAATAGCCCTGTCCACACTGCAGCATTACCTTCCGGGAGCAGAGTGGAGAGGAACGGAGCTGACCTGTGGGGAAAACGCCAAGAGTGGAGCCTATAAATCCAGCCTGAGGATCAAGGCCCATTCTCTTACCTTCCAGGAACAGAGTGGAGCTCCTCCAGCGCCCTGGAGTTTTGAAAAATAAAAGCCAACTGTGACGTCAGAGGAGAGCTGCAAGGTGATTGGTTGGTGAGTCGCAGCTGTTAGTGCATTGACAAGTCTTGAAAAATAAGGGGAAAGATTTTTGTTGTAAAAACCTCTGGTGCTGAGGTGAGTACTTTGAAGTGTTTTTTTTAAGGACTTTAGATTGGAGTGGGTAGAACAACGCCCCTAGTATTGGTATTTTTAAGTAAGGGAGTAACTGATTAATGTAAGGGTATGTCCTGACAGGAGAGCTCAGCCCCGTGATATGCTCCTCCTGCGCGATGAGGGAAATCAGGAATGCTTTCAATGTCTCTGACGACCATGTGTGCATACCCGCAATACGGAGCTGGAGCTGCTGGTCGATTCACTGTGGAGCATCCGCGATGCTGAGGACATCGTGGATAATACGTTTAGTGAGGTGGTCACACCACAAGTAATGTATGCACCGGCAGAAAATGGGTGGGTTACCAGCAGACGGAGTAGTAGGTGCAGGAAGGTAGTGCAGGAGTCCCCTGTGGCCATCCCCCTCTCAAACAGATATACTGCTTTGGATAATGTTGGGGGTGATGACCACCCAGGGGAAAGCAGCAATCGCCAAGTTCGTGGCATCACGGAGGGCTCTGCTGCACAGCAGGGGAGGAAAAGGGGTGGAAGATCTATAGTGATAGGGGATTCTATCCTAAGGGATGCAGACAGGTATTTCCGTGGCCGCAAACGAGACTCCAGGATGGTATGTTGCTTCCCTGGTGCTGGGGTCAAGGATGTCTTGGAGAGGTAGCAGGACATTCAGAAAGGGGAGGCTGAGCACCCAGAGGTCGTGGTCAATATTGGGACTAACGACACAGGCAGGAAGAGAGATGAGGTCCTGCAAAGTGAATATAGGGAGTTCGGCTGAAGGTTAAAAAGCAGGACCTCCAGAGTTGGAATCTCAGGATTACTCCCTGTGCCACGAACGAGTGAGTTTAGGAATAGGAGGATTAGGCAAATGAATGCGTGGCTGAAGAGCTGGTGTGGGCTTCGGCTACTAGGATCATTGGATCTCTTCTGGTGCAGAGGTGACCTGTACAAGAAGGACGGGTTGCATCTGAACTGGAGGGGGATATATATACTTGCGGGGGGGTTTGCTGGTACTACTCGGGAGGATTTAAACTAGTCTTGCAGAGGGGTGGGACCCACTGTAGTAGTCTCTCAGATGAGATAGTTGAGGCAAATATGGAGGTTAAAGCAAGCACGTCCAGTCGTCAGGCCGGGCAGGGCCAGGACAGGGAGCGTGGAAGGTCTGGTCGGCTAAACTGCAATTATGTTAATGCAAGAAGCTTTACAGGTTCATGGATCGGGACGTGAGATTGTGATATTGTAGCTATTATGGAAACGTGTTTGTGGGATGGGCAGGACTGGCTGCTCAATGTTCCGGGATATCGATGCTTCTGGCATGGCAGAGTTGGAGGTAAGAGACGAGGTGGACTTGAACTATTGATTAGGGAGGACATCACGGCAGTATTTAGAGAGGATATCCCGGGGAACGTCCAGCGACTCCATATTGGGTCGAACTTAGAAATAATAAAGGGGTGATCACTTTGGTGGGATTATACTATAGGCCGCCCAATAGTCAGAGGGAATTGGAGGAGCATATATGTATGGAAATCACAGATAGGTGTTGGAATTATAGGGTTGTAATAGTAGGTGGTTTTAACTTCCCTAATATTGACTGGGACTGCCTTAGTGTTAAGGGATCAGATGGGGAAAAATGTGTTCAGTGTATCCAGGAATAATTTTCTGAAGCAGTATGTGGATGGCCCTACGAGAGAAGGGGCTACACTCGACCTCCTCTTAGGAGGGGACGCTGGGCAGGTGGTTCATGTGTCAGTGGGAAACACTTCGTGACTAGTGACCATACCTATTAGCTTCAAGATAGTTATGGAAAAGGATAGGACTAGTCCTCAGGACAAAGTCCTAAACTGGGGGAAGACTAATTTCGATGGCATCAGACAGGAAATCTCAAAATTTGAATGGGAGAGGCTGTTTACAGTTAAAGGGGCGTATGGCAATTGGGGGACTTTTAAAAGTGAGATAGGAAGAGCTCAGGGCTGGCATGTTCCTGTTAGATGGAAGGGCAAAGTTGGCAAGTTTAGGGAACCTTGGCTGACCAGCGATATTGAGGGTCTGGTCAGGACAAAGAAGGAGGCATATGTCTGGTATAGGCATCAAGGATCAAGCGAGTCCTTCGAGTATAGGGGATGTAGGACTATACTTAAGTAGGAAATTAGGAGGGCGAAAAGGGGCCATGAGATTTCCCTGGCAGATAAGATAAAGGAGAATCCTAAAAGATTCTGGAAGTTTTCAAAGAGTAAAAGAGTCGCTAGGGTGAGAGTAGGTCCCCTTAAGAATCAGTGTGGAAATATATGCATGGAGACACGGGAAATGGGCGAGATCTTAAATAAGTACTTCTCGGCTGCATTTATGTGGAGAAGCTGGAAGCTAGTGAGTTACAGGGAGGGAACAGCGATATCCTGGAGCAAATCAACATTACAAAGGAGGAGGTGCTGGAGGTTTTGAAGTGCATTAAAGTGGATAAATCCCCAGGGCCTGACCAGGTGTAGCCTAGGATGTTATGGGAAGCAAGAGAGGAGATTACTGGGCCCCTGGCAGAGAAATTTGTATATTGTTCGCCACTGATGAGAAACCGGAAGACTGGAGCATAGCTAGTGTTGTGCCTTTATTTAAGAAGGGCAGCAGGAATAAGCCAGGGAACTACAGGCCGGTGAGCCTTACATCAGTGGTGGGAAAGTTCTTGGAAGGGATTCTGAGGGACAGGATTTATATGCATTTGATAAGGCAAGGTCTGATTCGGGATCGTCAGCACGACTTTGTGCGTGGGAAATCACGTTTCACGAGTTTGCTTGAGTTTTTGATGAGGTGACCAAGAGGATTGAAGAGGGCAGGACGATGGATGTTGTCTACATAGACTTTAGCAAGGCCTTTGACAAGGTCCCACATGGTAGGCTGGTCCGGAAGGTTCGAACATATGGGATCCAGGGTGAGCTAGCCAATTGGAAATAAAATTGGCTTGTTGACAGGAAGCAGAGGGTGTTAGTGGAGGGTTGGTTTTCAAAATGGAGGTCGGTCAAGAGTGGTATGCCACAGGGATTGGTGCTGGGCCATCTGTTGTTTGTCATATATATTAATGACTTGGAAGTGAATGTCAGGGGGCATGATTAGTAAGTTTGCAGGTGACACCAAAGTTGGTGGTATAGTGGACAGTGTAGAAGGTTGTATAAGGTTACAACAGGATATAGATGAAGTGGGAAAGTGGGCAAGGGATTGGCAAATGGAATTTAACATGGACAAGTGCGAAGTCATGAATTTTCGGAATTTAAACCAGGGCAGGACATAAACAGTGAATGGCTGGCTGTGGGGAGTGTTGTTGAGCAGAGAGACATTGGGGTGCAGGTACATAGTTCCCTGAAAGTGGCAACACAGATAGACAGGGTGGTGAAGAAGGTGTATGGCATGCTTGCCTTCCTCGGCCGAGGCATTGAGTACAAGAGTTGGGACGTCATGTTACAGTTGTACATAATGTTGGTTCGGCCGCATTTGGAGTACTGTGTGCGGTTATGGTCACCGCACTACAGGAAAGATGTGATGAAGCTAGAGAGAGTGCAGAAAAGATTCACAAGGCTGTTGCCTGGTTTGGAGGGCTTGCGTTAAAAAGAGAGATTGGATTGGATAAATCTGTTTTCCCTGGAGCAAAGGAGGCTGAGAGGGGACAGAATGAGGTAAATAAAATTATGAGAGGCATAGATAGGGTAGCTTGCTAGAGTCTGTTTCTCATGGTACGTGTGACTAAAACTAGAGGGTCTAGATTTAAGGTGAGAGGGGGAGGTTTACAGGTAGTCAAAAGGGTAAATTTTCCATACAAATAATAGTGGGTATCTGGAATGAGCTGCCTGAGGAGGTGGTGAAGGCAGGAACAGTAGCAACATTTAAGAAGCATCTGGACAGGTATTTGAATGAGCAAGACATAGAGGCATATGGAATTAATGCAGGCAGGTGGGATTAGTGTAGATAGGCATTATGGTCGGCATGGACGCAGTGGGCCGAAAGGCCTGTTTCTGTGCTGCACGACTCTATGACTCCATAATAGGCCCCGCCACCATGCCCCTGTCACCATTGATAACGGACCACGCCCCGCTCTGTTACCTTAGGAGCAGGCCCCGTCACCACTCCCCCTTCACCATGGAGAAAAGACCCGCCCCCACTTCACTGTCACCATGGCGGTAGACCCCACCTCCCGCTGCTGGAAATAGTCAGTGACTAACTTCCTCTCATCATTGAAAGAACATAACAATTGGAGTAAAGGGATATTTCAGCACATTCTTCAACTTCTCTCTGAACTGAGTCTGGGTCACGACACAAATCGCAGTGTTTGTGCAGCAACTCAGGAGCTGCAGCATGAAGCCTGCTTCTCGCAGAAACTCGAGTAGACGTACAGATAGAGACACCAAATACCGCATTCGATTCCATTTTGAATAAAACAATAGCACTGCCCATAACAAGATGAAATTGGCCGAGATAGCTAACAGTAACATGATGGATTTCCTTCGGCTCTCCATCTCTGGGTCTCTGCAACGCTCCCCACTGCTGTGAGCTCGGAGTATCCTGCGTCCTCTGCTGCTCAGTAAAATGTGTCTGATGGTGAAAGCGTTGAGCAGCAGAATCACCACAAATGGGACTACTGGGTTTACAATGTTATGGAGAAACTCGAATGCTATCCAGAGCCGAGAGTGCCAAACATCCACTGTTACATCACAGAACCAGGGGAGGTTCATCAGCCAATACCATCCCGTGAACATAAAATACCAGGGGATGTTCTTTGAAAAGCTCAGCACAGTCACTGTTCCCAGAACCACAGACGCCGTTTTCTCAGTACAATATTTACATTTCAGCTTCTGGCAACAAATGACCACAAATCGATCAAAGGTGAACATGACTGTGAACCAGACAGAAAAGTCTGTAGCCGTGTAAAGCAAGACAGCATGGATATTGCACACAGGGATGTAATACAGGAACTGAAATTGTTCAGAATAAACAATGGGAATGTGTCTCAGTATCAGGTCGTGGATAATAACCAGTAGATCCGCCACTGCCATGGCCACAAGGTAGTGAGTGACACATTTTAAGAGACGGCACTTTCACCGAGACAGGATCCCAATAGTCAGCAGGTTAACTTTGAGGAAGAGAAATAAACAGAGAAATTATACATCAGACTGCGAACAAAGTTACCAGGTCGATTGAGGACTTATTGAGATTTATAAATGCGTTCCTGTATCCAGTGATATACTGAAATGATTGGACCTGAAAGAACAAATGAGAAGGTCTGTGATATGATGGAAGGCAGGAGAGATTAAATGAGAAAAGGATTGTACTGAAATTGTTGAACTCAATGCTGATTATAATCCTTCCCCTCTCTCCTTTCCCTGCCTGCTTTAAAAACTGTGCCATCTCTAAACATTCCCAGTTCCGACAAAGAATCAGTGACCAGAAACATGTGGCTGGATTTTAAGAGTCCACCCACGTGGGACACACACCAAAGAGCAGCTATGATCTTAAGTGTGACTGCTCATTTAAATAGCTGGGCCAGCTGTCCGTCCCTTCCAAAGGTATCAGCTGCTTGTGTGTCGGTACTGGTGCCCTTTTTAAAGGGCAGCCATCCCTGCTGGCAAATTTGTTTATTTAAAGACTGAACCCACAAAATTAGAGATCTAACGCCCTTTTTCCACCCCAATAACAATTACATTAACTGTTTGCCAGCCCCCACCCCCACCCCCCAAAAGGCACTTACATTTAACAACTGACCTTCCCCCCACAAACTTCACAAAATTCAAAGTACAACACTTCCCACCATCCCCTACAGCAATTGAGTTTCTTTGACCCTGCCCCTTCCTCCCACACTGGTAAATCTCCCTACCAGTGTCAATGTGCCTTTCCCTGGATGGGGATCAGAAGGAGCAGGAGTGCTAGCAGTCGTTCAGAAGATCGTGGTGGGTGTCCTCAAGATCTTGGGTAAGTATATTTAAATGTATTAGTTCTTATTAATTTAAATATTTAATTTGTAGTCCAATGTCCAACGGCGGGGGTTGAGGGGCACAAGGGTGCCTTCGGAGGTTTCAAAAGGAGCCAACTTCATGCCCCGGCCGATACGGATCGCGATGTCGGTGTCCTGTAGAAATCCAGCCCAATAAGTTGAACTTAGTTTAACCAGTGGTGGTCCAGATGGCGGGCTCAAATGTTGAGCGGAATCCCACCTCAGCAATTCTAAGTCCCCACCTGGCGCAATTCAGTGGTGCTCAGGCAATTAACTGCCCAGCGCCATGGTCCACATCCCTTTAAGAATGGGGATCCCGCCAACAAAAGCTGCTGAACAATCAGAGAACCAGCAGCTCAGTAGTATCAGTTATGCCATCATGAGCAGTAAATTTGCCAGTATGACACTAGGCCTGGGAGCAGGACTACCTCTGGAGCCCAGGACACTAGGTCGGTGTGACAAAGTCGGTAGGGCCACTGAGTGAGTGAGGGCCATTGCCAATAATACACCAGGACTGCGAGAAACACCATCGCTGCAGCCCCCACCACCAGGTACATGGAGCAAGGACACTGGGACCAGTCAGACACTGGGATCCACAACCAGTAATACACCAGGCCTGGTAGGAGGCCCCGGAAATTTAGAAGAGTAAGAGGCGAATTGATTGAAACATATAAGCTCCTGGAGGGTGCTGACAGGGTGCATGTAGAAAGGATGTTTCCCCTTGTGGGTGAATCTCGAACTCGGGGGTCACTGTTTAAAAAAATGGGTCGCCCATTTAAGACAGAGATTAGGAGAATTTTTTCTCTCAGAGGGTCCTGAATATTTGGAATTCCCTTGCTCAAAAGGCAGTGGACACAGAGTCTTTGAATTATTTTAAGGCAGAGGTAGATATATTCTTGACAATCAAGGGGGTGGAAGATTATCGGGAGTAGGTGGAAATGTGGAGTGATCAGTTCAGTCATGAACTTATTGAATGGCAGAGCAGGCTCGAGGGGTCGAGTGGATCTTACCTTCTGGGAGCAGAGCGTTGCGGACCTGTGGGGAGAACATCAAGAGCGGAGCCGATAAATTGAACGCGAGGATCGAGGTCCAGACTCATACCTTCTGGGGGCGGACCTGTGGGGAGAACACCGAGCTTGGAGCCTATAGATCGAACCCACGGATTGAGGCCCAGTCTCTTACTTTCTGGGAGAGCAGTCCAGGCACACAGGAGTTTGAAAAAAAATTCAACAGGGACCGCACAGGAAAACTGCGAGCTGATTCATTGGTGAATAACTGCTGTTAGGGAATCGCTCTGAATAGTTGGCTTCGTAACTAAGGAAAGAAAGTTCTACAGTTTATTTTCGTATATAGTAATTAATGTTTTTAGGGAGTTCTGTAGTAACGAGGACCAGGGAAGAAGTGCCCTGGAGTAATTGATATTATTATATATTAAGCATCTTCCAAAAAGTTTAATTTAAAAGGTTAAGTCATGGCAGGAAAGCTCAAAGCCGTGGTGTGCTCCTCGTTCTCTATTTCGAAAGCCGGGAACATGTCCAGTGCCCGGGACCAGCATGTGTGCAGGAAGTGTCTCCAGCTGCAACTCCTGGAAGCCCGGGTCTCGGAGCTGGAGCGGCAGCTGGGGACACTGTGGAGCATTCTCGAGGCGGAGAGTATCATGGATAGCACGTGTAGAGAGGTGGTCACACCGCAGGCTCAGACCCCACTGGCAGGAGGGGAATGGGTGACCACCAGGCAGAGCAAGAGGACTAGGCAGGCAATTCAGTAATCTCCTGTGGCTATTCCGCTGCAAAACAGCTATGCTGCGTTGGATACTGTTGGCGGGAATGGCCTCTCAGGGGAAAGTAGCAACAGCCCAATTCGTTGCAGCACAGTTGGTTCTGCTGCACAGGGGAGGAGTTAAAAGTGTGGGAATGCAATAGTTTTAGGGGATGCAATGGTGAGGGCAATAGATCGGCGTTTCTGCGGCAAAAACGAGACTCCAGGATGATTTTTTGGCCGCCTGGTGCTGGGGTTAAGGATGTCTCAGAGCGTTTACAGGACATTCTGAAGGGGGAGGGTGAACAGCCAGTGGTCGTGGTACACATTGGTACAAACGACGCAGGTAAAAAAGGGGATGAGGTCCTAAAAGCAGAATATGGGGAGTCAGGAAGTAAGTTGAAAAGTAGGAACTCAAAGGTAGTGATCACAGGATTAATACAAGTGCCACGTGCTGGTCAGAGTAAATTTCAGACGATATCAGCTGAATACGTGGCTGAAGAGATGTTGTGAGGGGTGGGTTTTAGATTCCTGGGTCATTGGGAACGGTTCTGGGGGAGGTGGGACCATTACAAACTGGACAGTTTGCACCTGGGCAGGACCGGGGCTAATGTCCTCGGGAGAGGGGAGAGGGGGAATATTTGCTCGTGTGGTTGGGAAGGGTTTGAACTAAAATATCAGGGGGATGCGAACCTTTGCAAGGAGCCACAGAATCACAGCATCAAAGAATAATACAGGGCTGAAGAAGCCCTTCGGCTCATCGAGTCTGCACCGATGCATTAAAGACACCTGACCTGTCTACCTAATCCCATTTGCCAGCACTTGGCCCATAGCCTTGAATGTTATGACGTGCCAAGTGCTCATCCAGGTACTTTTTAAAGGATGTGAGGCAACCTGCCTCCTCCACCCTCCCAGGCAGGGCATTCCAGACCGTCACCATCCTCTGGGTAAAAAGGTTCTTCCTCAGATCCCCCTTAAACCTCTCCCCTCAACTTAAACCTGTGACCCCTCGTAACTCACCTTTCAACTAAGGTTAACTGCAGCTCCCTATCTACCCTGTCCATGCCTCTCATAATCATGTACACCTCGATCAGGTCACCTCTCAGTCTTCTCTGCTCCGGCGAAAACAACCCAAGCCTATCCAACCTCTCTTCATAGCTTAAATGTTCCATCCCAGCAACATCCTGGTGAATCGCCTTTGCACCCCCTCCAATGCAATCACATCCTTCCGATAATGTGGTGACAGAATTGCACACAGTACTCCAGCTGTGGCCTTACCAAAGTTCTGTACAACTTAAACATGAACTCCCTGCTTTTGTAATCTATGCCTCGATTGATAAAGGCAAATGTCCCATATGCCTTTTTCACCACCCTATTAACCTGCCATTCTGCCTTCAGAGATCTATGGACAAACACGCCAAGGTCCCTTTGTTCCTCGGAACTTCCAAGTGTCAGGCCATTCACTGAATACTTCCATGTCAGATTACTCCTTCCAAAGTGTATCACCTCACACTTTTCAGCGTTAAATTCCATCTGCCACTTTACAGCCCATTTGACCATCCCGTCTGTATCTTCCAGTAACCTAAGCCACTCCACCTCACTGTTAACCACTCGGCCAATCTTTGTGTCATCTGCGAACTTACTGATCCTACCCCGCACATAGTCAACTATGTCGTTTATATAAATGAAAAACAATCGGGGGCCCAGCACAGATCCCTGTGGTACGCCACTGGACACTGGCCTCCAGTCACCAAAACAGCCGTCTGTCATCACTCTCTGTCTCCTACAGCTAAGCCAACTTTGAATCCACCTGATCAAATTACCCTGTATCCCATGTGCATTTGCTTTCTTGATAAGTCTCCCATGTCGGACCTTGTCAAAGGCTTTGCTGAAATCCATGGGAACTACATCAACTGCACTACCCTCATCTGCACACCTGGTCACATGCTCAAAAAATTCAATCAAATTTGTTAGGCATGACCTCCCTCTGACAAAGGCATGCTGACTATTCCTAATCAAATTCTGCCTCTCCAAGTGGAGATAGATTCTCTCCTTCAGAATTTTCTCCAATAATTTCCCTACCACTGACGTGAGACTCACTGGTCTACAGTTCCCTGGCTTATCTCAACAACCTTACGAAATAGTGGGACCACATTAGCTGTGCTCCAGTCGTCTGGCACCTTCCCCGTGGCCAGAGAGGAATTTAAAAATTTGGGTCTGTGCCCCTGCAATCTCCACCCTCGCCTCCCACTGAATCCTGGGACACAAATCGTCCAGACCGGGAGATTGATCCACTTTTAAGCCTTCCAAAACCTCCAATACCTTGTCACTCCCTATGACAATTTGCTCAAGAACCTCACATTCTCTCTCTCTAAGTTCAATATCTACATCATCATTTCCCTGGGCGAAGACAGATGTGAAGTATTCGTTCAACACCCTACCAATGTCCTCTGGCTCCACCCACAGATTTCCTCCTTGGCCCTAATGGGTCCTACTCTTTCCAAGGTTATCCTCTTCCCATTGATATACCTGCAGAATATCTTGGGATTTTCCCTACTTTTGCCAGCCAGATTTTTCTCGTATCCCCTCTTTGCTCTCTTAATTGCTTTCTTAAGCTCCATCCTACACTTTCTGTACTCCACGAATGCTTCCGTTGATTTGCTCTCCTTGTCTTTGCTAAAAGCCTCTCATTTCCTTCTCATCGTGCCCTGAATGTTTCTGGTCATCCATGGTTCTCTGGGCTTGTTGCTCCTACCTATTACCCAAGAGGGAACATGTTGGGCCTGTACCCTCCACATTTCCTTTTTGAATGTCCCCCACTGCTCTTCTGTAGATTTCCCGACAAGTAACTCTGTCCAGTCTACCTTGGCCGGATTCTGCCTTATTTTACTAAAATTCGCTTTCCCCAATCCAAAACCTTTTTTTGCAACTTGTCTATTTCTTTCTCCATAAAAAGATTAAATTGTACCATGTTGTGGTCGCTATCACCAAAATGCTGCCCCAACAACACATCAACCACCTGTCCCGCTTCATTCCCCAGAATCATGTCCAGCACTGCACCCTCCCTTGTTGGATTCTCAACATATTGAGCGAAAACGTTTTCCTGTATACATTGAAAGAACTCCACTCCATCCAAGCCCTGAACACAATGACTACCCCAATTAATGTTGGGACAGTTTAAATCACCTAATATAATTACCCTATTACTTTTACACACCTCTGCAAATCGCGCACGTATTTGCTCCTCAATTCCCGCTGACTATCTGGGGTCTAAAATAAACACCTAGCAATGTGGTTGTCCCTTTTTTATTCCTGAGCTCTACCCATAAATCTTCATTTGATGCCCCCTCCAAGATATCATCTCTCCCGACAGCAGTAACTGACTCCTTAACTAATATTGCAATGTCCCCTCCTCTTTTACCCTCTCCACAGTCTCGCCTGAAGATTCTATATCCCGGGATATTGAGTCCCCAATCCTGCCCCTCCCTCAACCATGTTTCTGTGATGACTATGACTTCACAATTCCACGTGTCAATCCTTACCCTTAACATATCCGTTTTAGCTGTAATGATCCTGGCATTAAAGTAGAGGCCATCCATTCTGGTCTTAGTCCCTTGAAACTTACTTCCGCTGTATTCCCCTGACTTGTTTGCTTTCCTGTGTTCAGCTGCGTCCCTATTCTGCTCGGAGTCTGCGTCCCCTCCACCTGCCAAATTAGTTTAAACTCCTCCCAACAGCACTAACAAACTCGCCAGCAAGGGTGTTAGTCCCGCTCTGGTTCAGATGTAGACGGACCCGCTTGTACAGGTCCTACCTTACCCAGAAACCGCCCCTGTGGTCCAGGAATCTAAAACCCTCCTTCCTGCACCAACTCTTAAGCCACGCATTCATCTGTGCTATTCTCCTATTTCGATACTCGCTAGCACGTGGCACTGGGAATAATCCAGAGATTACAACCCGAGAGGTCCTGCTTTTTAGTCCACTGCCTAACTCCCTGAATTCCTGATGCAAGACCTCATCCCTCTTTCTGCCTATGTCATTGGTACCAACATGTACCACGACCTCTGCCTTATCACCCTCCCCCTTCAGGATGCTTTGCAGCCGTTCAGTGACATCCCGGACCCTGGCACCAGGGAGGCAACACACCATCCTGGAGTCACGTTGACGACCACAGTAGCGCCTATCTGTTCCCGTGACTATAGAATCCCCTATTACTATTGCTCTTCCTTTCTTTTTCCCTTCCTGTGCAGACAGGCTGCTTGAGGTACCAGAAGCTTGGTTCTGTCAGCACTCCCTGGAGGAAGCAGCCTAATCAGTCTCCAAACTGGAATACCGATTTGCAAGCGGGACCCCTGGGGACTCCTGAACTACCTGCCTGTTTATCTTGGACTGCCTGGTGGTCACCCATTCCCTTCCTTCCTCAAGTACCTTCAGCTGCAGTGTGACGACCTTTCTATACGTGCTATCCACGATGCTCTCAGACTCACGGATGCTCCACAGTGTTTCCAGCCACCATTACAGCTCTGAAACCCGAGCTTCCAGGAGCTGTAGCTGGACACACTTCCTGCACACATGCTGGTCCCGGGGACTTGAAATGTTCCCAGATTCCCACATGCAGCAAGAGAAGCAAACCACGGCTTTAAGCTCTCCTGCCATGAATAAACACTTTAAATTTAAAACTTTAGAAGAGTATTATAATTTTAAAAATCAACTATGTCTTGCTAAAACAATGACTTACAATTCAATTTAGTTTGAAAAATACCTACCAGGACTTACTCACCAGTCAGCGATGCTCTGTGGAAACTTTCGGCTCCCCTCACACTCTTTGAGGGCAGGTAGGAAATGAAAGGAGCTCCTCGCTTCCTCCTCACCAAACTCCCTCAGTCACAAACATCCCACTTTATCACTCCAATGCAACCCAAGTCAGCACTCCAGTGCAAACAAAGGCAACATCCTTGTGAATCTTTTCTGCACACTCTCTAGCTTAATAGCATCTTTCCTGTAGTGCGGCGACTAGAACTGCACACAGTACTCCAAATACTGCCTAACCAACGTTATGTCCAACTGTAACATGATGCACCAACTCTTGTACTCAATGCCTCGGTAGACGAAGGCAAGCCTGCCATATGCCTTCTTCACCACCCTGTCTACCTGTGTTGCCACATTCAGGGAACTATATGCTTGCACCCCAAGGTCTACCTGGTCACTAACACTCCCCAGGGCCCTGACATTCAATGTATATGTCCTTCCCTGGCTTAACTTCCCAAAACATCACTTCACACTTGTCTGCATTAAATTCAATTTACCACTCCTTGCCCACTTTCCCAGTTGATTTATAGCCTGTTGTAACCTTAGTCAACCTTCTTCACTGTCCACCATACCACCAATATTTGTGTCATCTGCAAATTTACTAATCATGCCCCTGACATTCACGTCCAATTCATTAATACATATGACAAACAACAGAGGGCCCAACACCGATCCCTGTGGTGCACCACTGGTCACTGGCCTCCAATCTGAAAAACAACCCTCCACTACCAACTTCTGCCTCCTATCACCAAGCCAATTTTGTATCCAATTTGCTAGCTCACCCTGGATCTCATGTGTTCGAACCTTCTGGACCAGCCTATCATGTGGGACCTTGTCAAAGGCCTTCCTAAAGTCCATGTAAACAACGTCCATCGCCCTGCCCTCGTCAATCCTCTTGGTCACCTCCTCTTGCTATTTGACATGGAGGAGTACTGATTGATCAGCTGAGAGAGAGCAGTAGGTGGTAATCAGCCGGAGGTTTCCTTGTCCATGTTTGACCTGTTGCCATGAGACTTCATGGGATCTGGAGTCGATGTTGCGGACTCCCAGGGCAACTCCCTCCCTACTATATACCATTGTGGCGCCACCTCTACAGAGATGTTGGTGTCTGAACAATGCATGTAAGGTATGATTTCACGAGTTTGACTAGGTTAGGCTGTTGCGAGACTGGTTTGTGGGACAGCTCTCCCAAATTTGGCACCTGCTCTCAGATGTTAGTAAGGATGGCTTTGCAGGGTCAACAGGGCTACATTTGTCCTTGTCGTTTCCAGTGCTTCTGTCAATGCCAGGTGGTCCGTTCACACAGCAGTCCAGCAATCTGTGATCCAGTAGTTTACTAGTATTGCTGAGGTGTCGCCCCATGGGAGTGGCAGTGGCTCCATGGAGCACGAACCTGCTGTTCTCTCTCAGGATGACAGTATTTATTCTCCCTTTACTGTCACTCCACACGTGTCCTTGCTGTTACCATTTGCCAGCCCAGCCTGCTGCTGCCCATGCCGAGGTGTTGCAGACCGAATCTGAGCCCTCAAGGCCCAGAGCTGCTCGAGGACGTCCTGCAAGGCCATCTGCAGTCTCCTCCAGTGAAAGTCAGCAGCCTTCCACCAGCCATGGAGCAGTCACAGGGGAAACACAGTGTTGGAGCATGAGGCACGTCAAGGTAAACCAAAAGACAGGCATTGAGGGAATACACAAGAGTGAATAGTTCAGCTTTGTTTGTACAATTGGATGTCGTCTTGGATAAAGATGTTAATGAAAAGGTTTATGTCGGTGGTTTTTATTGCAGGCTGATGACCAAAGAGACGCTGTGATGGGGTGTCTCAGAAGGGTGTAATGGTGGTGAATGGGGGATCCATTGTAAGTAAGGGAAATTGTACTATGGGAACCAGAATCTTAGAAGACAGTCTCCACCAGCCTGTCCTCGTCGAAGGCATCCAGGAAATATCCTCCCTGCTTCCACATCCTCCTGCTGAGCTGGCCGACAGATTCCTGCTGGCAAAGCCTGTGTCCACATGATGGTGATGATATGAAGGGTGCAGCAGAACACCATGAACATGGACACCTGCTCCCGTGTGTACTGGAGGGCTCCCGTCCAGCGGGTCAAGCAACACACCGTTTGTCAGTTCCACTATATTGCCGGTGGCTCCATTGCTCACCTTATACATGGGATTATTTTCAACCTGGTGCGAGGCTCCAGGTCGGATTATAAGAGGTGCCACAACGCTGTGAAAACCTGCATCTTGAACCAGAGTCGCCTCACACACTGCCCCTGGGTTAGGTTAGGTAGGAAAAGTGCTCTTGCAAAACCCGGGGCAAGGTAGGAGAGACATCTCCTCCTCCCTCATTATTGAGACTCCCCTCTCTGGAGCCTCTGCTCCATTTGTTGGTCGTGTTATAGACCCAGAGACACTCTAACTACAGTCACCATACCTCGTCCAGAGATGGGTCACCAAATCCTCTGACCTCCCGGAAAGTCTGCAGTAGCTCACAACATAACCTCCAGAACAAAATCCACATCACAGGGTATGATGATAAGGAAAAGAGAGGCTTTTAGCAAATACAAGGAGAGCAAATCAATGGAAGCATTAGTGGAGTACAGAAAGTGGATGATGGAGCTTAAGAACGCAATTACAACATCGAACATAGAACATTACAGCGCAGTACAAACCCTTCAGCCCTCGATGCTGCGCCGACCTGTGAAACCATCTGACCTACAGTATTCCATTTTCATCCATATGTCTATCCAATGACCACTTAAATGCCCTTAAAGTTGGCGAGTCTACTACTGTTGCAGGCAGGGCGTTACACGCCCCTACTACTCTCTGTGTAAAGAAACTACCTCTGACATCTATCCTATATCTATCACCCCTCGACTTAAAGCTATGTCCCCTCGTGTTTGCCATCACCATCCGAGGTCACCCTGTTGGGAGTTTTCTATAGACCTCCGAATAGTTCCAGAGATGTAGAGGAAAGGATAGCGAAGATGATTCTCGACAGGAGCGAGAGTAACAGGGTAGTGGTTATGGGGGACTTTAACTTTCCAAATATTGACTGGAAATACTATAGTTCGAGTACTTTAGATGGGTCTGTTTTTGTCCAGTGTGTGCAGGAGGGTTTTCTGACACAGTATGTGGACAGGCCAACCAGGGGCGATGCCACATTGGATTTGGTACTGGGTAATGAACCCGGCCAGGTGTTCGATTTAGATGTAGGTGAGCACTTTGGCGATAGTGATCACAATTCGGTTAGGTTTACCTTAGCGATGGGCAGGGACAGGTATATACCGCAGGGCAAGAATTATAGCTGGGGGAAAGGAAATTATGACGCGATTAGGCAAGATTTAGGATGTGTAGGATGGGGAAGGAAACTGCAGGGGATGGGCACAAACGAAATGTGGAGCTTATTCAAGGAGCAGCTAATGCGTGTCCTTGATAAGTATGTACCTGTCAGGCAGGGAGGAAGTTGTCGAGCAAGGGAGCCGTGGTTTACTCAAGAAGTTGAAGCGCTTGTCAAGAGGAAGAGGGCGGCTTATGTTAGGATGAGACGTGAAGGCTCAGTTAGGGCGCTTGAGAGTTACAAGCTAGCCAGGAAGGATCTAAAGGGAGGGCTAAGAAGAGCAAGGAGAGGACACGAGAAGTCATTGGCGGATAGGATCAAAGAAAACCCTAAGGCTTTCTATAGGTATATCAGGAATAAACGAATGATAAGAGTTAGAACAGGGCCAATCAAGGATAGTAGTGGGAAGTTGTGTGCGGAATCAGAGGAGATAGGGGAAGCGTTAAATGAATATTTTTCGTCAGTATTTACAGTAGAGAAAGAAAATGTTGCCGAGGAGATTACTGAGATACAGCCTACTAGGCTAGATGGGATTGAGATTCACAAGGAGGAGGTGTTAGCAATTTTGGAAAGAGTGAAAATAGATAAGTCCCCTGGGCCAGATGGGATTTATCCTAGGATCCTCTGGGAAGCCAGGGAGGAGATTGCAGAGCCGTTGTTGTTGATCTTTAAGTCGTCATTGTCGACAGGAGTAGTGCCGGAGGACTGGAGGATAGCAAATGTTGTCCCCTTGTTCAAGAAGGGGAGTAGAGACAGCCCTGGTAATTATAGACCTGTGAGCCTTACTTCGGTTGTGGGTAAAATGTTGGAAAAGGTTATAAGAGACAGGATTTATAATCATCTTGAAAAGAATAAGTTCATTTGCGATAGTCAGCACGGTTTTGTGAAAGGTAGGTCGTGCCTCACAAACCTTATTGAGTTTTTCGAGAAGGTGACCAAACAGGTGGATGAGGGTAAAGCCGTGGATGTGGTGTATATGGATTTCAGTAAGGCGTTTGATAAGGTTCCCCACGGTAGGCTATTGCAGAAAATACGGAAGTATGGGGTTGAAGGTGATTTAGAGCTTTGGATCAGAAATTGGCTAGCTGAAAGAAGACAGAGGGTGGTGGTTGATGGCAAATGTTCATCCTGGAGTTTAGTTACTAGTGGTGTCCCGCAAGGTTCTGTTTTGGGGCCACTGCTGTTTGTCATTTTTATAAACGACCTGGATGAGGGTGTAGAAGGGTGGGTTAGCAAATTTGCGGATGACACGAAGGTCGGTGGAGTTGTGGATAGTGTCGAAGGGTGTTGTAGGGTACAGAGGGACATAGATAGGCTGCAGAGCTGGGCTGAGAGATGGCAAATGGAGTTTAATGCGGAGAAGTGTGAGGTGATTCACTTTGGAAGGAGTAACAGCAATGCAGAGTACTGGGCTAATGGGAAGATTCTTGGTAGTGTAGATGAGCAGAGAGATCTTGGTATCCAGGTACATAAATCCCTGAAAGTTGCTACCCAGGTTAATAGGGCTGTTAAGAAGGCATATGGTGTGTTAGCCTTTATTAGTAGGGGGATCGAGTTTCAGAGCCACGGGGTCATGATGCAGCTGTACAAAACTCTGGTGAGGCCGCACCTGGAGTATTGCGTGCAGTTCTGGTCACCGCATTATAGGAAGGATGTGTAAGCTTTGGAAAGGGTGCAGAGGAGATTTACTAGGATGTTGCCTGGTATGGAAGGAAGGTCTTACGAGGAAAGGCTGAGGGACTTGGGGTTGTTTTCGTTAGAGAGAAGGAGGAGGAGAGGTGACTTAATAGAGACATACAAGATAATCAGAGGGTTAGATAGGGTGGATAGTGAGAGTCTTTTTCCTCGGATGAGGATGGCAAACACGAGGGGACATAGCTTTAAGTTGAGGGGTGAAAGATATAGGACAGATGTCAGAGGTAGTTTCTTTACGCAGAGAGTAGTAGGGGCGTGGAACGCCCTGCCTGCAACAGTAGTAGACACGCCAACTTTAAGGGCATTTAAGTGGTCATTGGATAGACATATGGATGTAAATGGAATAGTGTAGGTCAGATGATCGGCGCAACATCGAGGGCCGAAGGGCCTGTACTGCGCTGTAATATTCTAATTCTAATTCTAATTCTAAAAAAAAAAGGCTCTCACGATCCACCCGTCCAGCCCTCTGATTATCTTATATGTCTCTATTAAGTCACCTCTTCTCCTCCTTCTCTCTAACGAAAACAACCTCAAGTCCCTCAGCCTTTCCTCGGAAGACCTTCCCTCCATACCAGGCAACAGCCTAGTAAATCTCCTCTGCACCCTTTCCAAAGCTTCCACATCCTTCCTATAATGCGGTGACCAGAACTGCACGCAATACTCCAGGTGCGGCCGCAACAGAGGTCTGCACAGCTGCAGCATGACCTCGTGGCTCCTAAACTCGATCCCCCTACTAATAAAAGCTAACACACCATATGCCTTCTTAACAGCACTATTAACATGGGTGGCAACTTTCAGGGATTTATGTACCTGGACACCAAGATCTCTCTGCTCATCTACACTACCAAGAATCTTCCCATTAGCCCTGTATTCTGCAATCCTGTTACTCCTTCAAAGTGAATCACCTCACACTTTTACGCATTAAACTCCATTTGCCATCTCTCAGCACAGCTCTGCAGCCTATCTATGTCCCTCTGTAACCTACAACATCCTTCGGCACTATCCTCAACTCCACCGATCTTCGTGTCATCCGCAAATTTACTAACCCACCCTTCTACACCCTCATCCAGGTCATTTATAAAAATGGCAAACAGCAGTGGCCCCAAAACAGATCCTTGCGGTACACCACTAGAAACTATACTCCAGGATGAACATTTGCCATCAACCACCACCCTCTGTCTTCTTTCAGCTAGCCAATTTCTGATCCAAAGCACTAATTCACCTTCAATCCCATACTTCTATATTTTCTGCAATAGCCTACCGTGGGGAACTTTATCAAACGCCTTACTGAAATCCATATACACCACATCCACGGCTTTACCCTCATCCACCTGTTTGGTCACCTTCTCGAAAAACTCAATAAGGTTTGTGAGGCACGACCGACCCGTCACAAAACCGTGCTGACTATCGCGAATGAACTTATTCTTTTCAAGATGATTATAAATCCTATCTCTTATAATCTTTTCCAACATTTTACCCACAACCGAAGTAAGGCTCACAGGTCTATAATTACCAGGGCTGTCTCTACTCCCCTTCTTGAACAAGGGGACAACATTTGCTATCCTCCAGTCTTCCGGCACTATTCCTGTCGACAATGACGACATAAAAATCAAGGACAAAGGCTCTGCAATCTCCTCCCTGGCTTCCCAGAGAATCCTAGGATAAATCCCATCTGGCCCAGGGTTCTTATCTATTTTCACACTTTCCAAAATTGCTAACACCTCCTCCTTGTGAACCTCAATCCCGTCTAGCCTTGTAGTCTGTATCTCAGTATTCTCCTCGACAACATTTTCTTTCTCCACTGTAAATACTGACGAAAAATATTCATTTAACACTTCCCCGATCTCCTCCGATTCCACACACAACATCCCACTACTATCCTTGATTGGCCCTAACCTATATCTAGTCATTCTTTTATTCCTGATATACCTATAGAAAGCCTGAGGGTTTTCTTTGATCCTATCCGCCAATGACTTCTCGTGTCCTCTCCTTGCTCTTCTTATCTCTCCCTTGAGATCCTTCCTGGCTAGCTTGTAACTCTCAAGCGCCCTAACTGAGCCTTCACGTCTCATCCGAACATAAGCCTTCTTCTTCCTCTTGACAAGCTCTTCAACTTCTTTAGTAAACCACGGCTCCCTCACTCGCCAACTTCCTCCCTGCCTCACAGGTACATACTTATCAAGGACATGCAGTAGCTGCTCCTTGAATAAGCTCCACATTTCGATTGTGCCCATCCCCTGCAGTTTCCTTCCCCATCCTACGCATCCTAAATCTTGCCTAATCGCATCATAATTTCCTTTCCCCCAGCTATAATTCTTGCCCTGCTGTAATATGCCTGTCCCTGCCCATCGCTAAGGTAAACCTAACCGAATTGTGATCACTATCACCAAAGTGCTCACCAACTTCTAAATCTAACACCTGGCCGGGTTCATTACCCAGTACCAAATCCAATGTGGCATCGCCCCTGGTTGGCCTGTCTACATACTGTGTCAGAAAACCCTCCTGCACACACTGGACAAAAACAGACCCATCTAAAGTACTCGAACTATAGTATTTCCAGTCAATATTTGGAAAATTAAAGTCCCCCATAACCACTACCCTGTTACTCTCGCACCTGTCAAGAATCATCTTTGCTATCCTTTCCTCTACATCTCTGGAACTATTTGGAGGTCTATAGAAAACTCCCAACTGGGTGTCCTCTCCTCTCCTGTTTCTAACCTCGGCCCATACTACCTCAGTGGACGAGTCCTCAAACGTCATTTCTGCCGCTGTAATACTTTCCTTGATTAACAATGCCACACACCCCCCCCGCCCCCCCCCCCCTCTTTTACCCTCTTCTCTGTTCTTAGTGAAACATCTAAATCCAGGAACCCGCAACATCCATTCCTGTCCCTGCTCTACCCATGTCTCTGAAATGGCCACAACATCGAGATCCCAGGTACCAACCCATGCTGCAAGCTCACCCACCTTATTCCGGATGCTCCTGGCGTTGAAGTAGACACATTTTAAACCAAGCTCTTGCTTGCCAGTGCCCTCTTGTGTCCTTATAACCTTATCTCTGCACTCACTACTCTCAACATCCTGCACACTGGAACTACAATTTAGGTTCCCATCCCCCTGCTGAATTAGTTTAAACCCCCCCCCCCCCCCCCCCGAAGAGCAATAGCTAATCTCCCCCCAGGATATTGGTACCCCTCCGGTTCAGGTGATGACCATCCTGTTTGTAGAGGTCCCACCTACCCAAGAAAGAGACCCAATTATCCAGGAAACCAAAACCCTCCCTCCTCCACCATCCCTGCAGCCACGTGTTCAACTCCTCTCTCTCCCTATTCCTCACTTCGCTGGCACGTGGCACGGGCAACAACCCAGAGATAACAACTCTGTTTGTTCTCGCTCTAATATTCCACCCTAGCTCCCTGAATTTCTGCCTTAAATCCCCATCTGTCTTCCGACCTATGTCGTTGATGCCTATGTGTACCACGACTTGGGGCTGCTCCCCCTCCCCCTTGAGGATCCCAAAAACACGATCCGAGACATCACGTACCCTGGCACCTGGGAGGCAACACACCAACCGTGAGTCTCTCTCGTTCCCACAGAACCTCTTATCTGTTCCCCTAACTATGGAGTCCCCATTGACTAATGCTCTGCTCCTCTTACCCCTTCGCTTCTGAGAAACAGGGACAGACTCTGCGCCAGAGACCTGTATCCCATTGCCTACCCCTAGGAGAGCAAAGAGGTGATATGAGAAAGCTCTGCTGGTAAAAGTAGGGATAAATCCAATTATTCTGTAAATATATCAATGGGAAGAGAATATCCAGAGAAAGAGTCGGACCCATTAGTGACCAAAGGGGAAATGTGTGTGTGGAACCAGAGGACATTGGTAGGGTGTTGAATGAATACTCCACAAAGGGCGGCACAGTGGCGCAGTGGTTAGCACAGCAGCCTCACAGCTGCAGGGACCCGGGTTCGATTCCGGGTACTGCCTGTGTGGAGTTTGCAAGTTCTCCCTGTGGCTGCGTGGGTTTTCTCCGGGTGCTTCGGTTTCCTCCCACAAGCCAAAAGACTTGCAGGTTGATAGGTAAATTGGCCATTATAAATTGTCACCAGTACAGGTAGGTGGTAGGGAAATATAGGGACAGGTGGGGATGTTTGTTGGGAATATGGGATTAGTGGAGGATTAGGATAAATGGGTGGTTGATGTTCGGCACAGTCTCGGTGGGCCGAAGGGCCTGTTTCAGTGCTGTATCTCTAATCTAATCTAATCTGTCTTCACCCAAGAGAATGAGGATGCAGATATGGAGCTTTGGGTGAGAGACTGTGAGGTTCGTGAGCAAATTGTCACCGGGAGTGACAAGGTATTGGAGGTTTCGGCAGGTTCGAAGTGGAGAAATCTCCAGGTCCGGACAATATGTGTCGTGGGAGGCGAGGGTAGATATTGCAGTGGCTCTGACCCTAATTTTTAATTCCTCTCTGGCCACGGGGGAGGTGCCAGAGGACTGGAGAACAGCTAATGTGGTCCCACTATTTAAGAAAGGTTGTAGAGATAATCCTGGGAACTACAGAGCAGTGAGTCTCACGTCAGTAGCAGAGAAACTATTGGAGAAAGTTCTGAAGTAGAGAATCTGTCTCCACTTGGAGATGAAAAATTTGATCAGGAATAGTCAGCATTGCTTTGTCAGAGGGAGGTCATGCCCAACAAGTTTGATTGACTTTTTTGAGCATGTGACCAGGTGTGTAGCTGAGTTTAGTGCAGTTGATGTAGCTAACATGGATTTCAGCAAAGCCTTTGACAAGATCCGACATGGGAGACTTATCAAGAAAGCAAACGCACATGGGATACAAGGTAACTTGATAAGGCGGCTTAGCTGACAGAGAGTGTTGACAGACGGCTGTCCAGTGTCCAGTGGCGTACCACAGGGATCTGTGCTGGCTCACCTATTGTTTGTCATTTATATAAATGACATAGATGACTATGTCGGGGGTAGGATCAGTAAGTTCGCGGATGACACAAAGATTGGCCGAGTGGTTAACAATGAGGCGGAGTGTCTTAGGTTACAGGAAGATATCGACGGAATGGTCAAATGGGCAGAAAAGTGGCAGATGGAATTTAACGCTGAATAGTGTGAGGTGATACACTTTGGAAGGAGTCATGTGACACGGAAGTATTCAATGAATGGCCTGACACTGGGAAGTTCCGAGGAACAAAGGGACCTTGGCGTGTTTGTCCATAGATCTCTGAAGGCCGAAGGGCAGGTTAATAGGGTGGTTAAAAAGGCATATGGGACACTTGCCTTTATCAATCGAGGCATAGATTACAAAAGCAGGGAAGTCATGTTGGAGTTGTACAGAACTTTGGTAAGGCCACAGCTGGAGTACTGTGAGCAATTCTGGTCGCCACGTTATAGGAAGGATGTGTTTGCATTGGAGGGGTTGCAGAGGCGATTCACCAGGTTGTTGCCTGGGATGGAACATTTAAGCTTTGAAGAGAGGTTGGATAGGCTTGGGTTGTTTTCGCTGGAGCAGAGAAGAATGAGGGATGACCTGATCGAGGTGTAAATGATTATGAGAGGCATGGACAGGGTGGATAGGGAGCCGCTGTTCCCCTTAGTTGAAGGGTCAGTTACAACGGGTCACAGGTTTAAAGTGAGGGGGGGAGGTTTAAGGAGGGCTTGGGGAAGAACATTTTCACCCAGAGGCTGGTGACGGTCTGTAATGCCCTGCCTGGGAGGGTGGTAGATGCTGGCTGCTTCACATCCTTTGAAAGGTACCTGGATGAGCACTTGGCACGTCATAACATTCAAGGCAATGGGCCAAGTGCTGGCAAATGGATTAAGTATACAGGTCACGTGTTATAATGCATCGGTGCAGACTCGATGGGCCGAAGGGACTCTTATGCACACTATTATTCTGTGATTCTGTGATTCTTTGATCACCTCCACACACTTTACAATTGCAGAATTAAGTCAAATGCCCCTCTCTGATAAGTGGGATACCTGGTCCTTTAAAATAACACTAAAGGGGGATACTCGTGCTGCTGTATGTATGCTCAGCTGAGAATGACTAACATAGGCGGACAGTGAACATGTACATGTTTCAAAGACTTACATAGAAAGCTGTCGGAATGCTGATTGACGTCACATTGAAACCTCCTCACACGAATGGTAAACACATGATGCAGCCGGGCTGGAGCTCTTCCCAGCATGGGGCACTGTGCAGGCCACAATAAAAGTGGCCAGAAGTGTGGCTCACATCATTTTATGGATTCAGGCTTCCATAATGTTGACACTAATGGTGTAATCGAATGAAAATTACGGATGGGGAGATTAAAGGGATTGGAATAAGACTTCAAGGATAACGATTTGCAGGAATATGCAAAATGCATAGTGGCATGGCCATGGAGGGATTCAAACATAGGAATGAGAATATTAAAATAAATTTGATGCCAGACCACGAGCCAATGTATATCAGTGAGCACAGGGGTGATGGGTGATCGGGGTTTGCTTCGAATTAGGATACAGGAAGCAGAGTTCTGGATGGGCTGTGATTTATGAAGGTTTGCAACTGGGACGGTGGCAAGGGAAGAATTGGAATAACCAAGTGTGGAAATAACAAACGCACAGATCAGGATTTCGGCTGATGGGCCGAGGCAGAGCTGCAGCCGGGTGATATTACAGAGGTGGTGGTCAGCAAGGCTGGTGATGGTGAGAAAATGGGGATGAACACAGCTTAGCGTTAACTAGATGCCAGAAGTTGTAAACAGTTTGGTCCAGCCCCAGCGAGGGTGTTGCAAATAGTGGATGGGAAATAAAATTTGTGACAGAGACTGAATATAATGGCTTTGGTCTTCCCAAGATTTAAATAACATGAACACTAATACAATGCAATAAGGATTATTGATCGAATAGTTGGATACAAAGACTTACCAGGGACCCCAGTAATAGCGAGAATGGGATAGTAAATCATTTGAATCATCCTCAGTGCCGCTGCGGTCCAATAATCTAATGTTATCCAATCATAATCTGCAGTAAGATAGTTAAACAAAGAGGGGAAACTCCTGCCCATTTTTGTAACATTCCACTCTATTGTTCTCAGATTCTGACCCATTGCTGCAACTTTCTAATCTATTGTTCTCAAATTCTGATCTATCCTCTCCCTCTTTCCGGATCCGCTGATCCCTGTCAGTTCCAGGGTGATGCTTCCACTGACACGATTGGATAATACATTGCAAGGAATCCCTTATTAATAGAAGAGGGAAAGCCTGTAGTTATACAATTAGCGCCCATGGAGACTGAAATTAATTACAGTCACTGAACAAACAGGTTCAGTTAACTCCTTTCAATCCAAATATTTTTGTACCACAATAAAGTAGAACATTTCCCGGTCTGTGTGGGATGTATAAGGGTGGGAAGGAATGGTGGGAATAGCGGAGCCACTGACCAGAATCTTTCAATCCTCCTTGGATGTGGGAGTGGTGACAGAACACTGGAGCGTTATAAGTGTGAAACGTTATGTACAATAGTAGCGACAGGATGAACACTGTAACTACAGGCCATTCAGTCTAACAGCAATGAAACGTTGGGGAAAATTTGAGTGTCAATAATCTGGGACACGATTATTGAGGTTTGGAAAGAACATGAGTTTACAAATGATTCTTCTTCTTTGGCATCCTTATCTCGAGAGACAATGGATACGCGCCTGGAGGTGGTCATTGGTTTGTGAAGCAGCGCCTGGAGTGACTATAAAGGCCAATTCTCGAGTGACAGGCTCTACCACAGGTGCTGCAGAGCAATTTGTTTGTCGGGGCTATTGCACAGTTGACTCTCCCCTTGCGCCTCTGTGTTTTTTCCTGCCAACTACTCAATCGCTTCGACTCGCCACATGATAGCCCCGTCTTTATGGCTGCCCGCCTGCTCTGGCAAACGCTGGCAACTGACTCCCACGACTTGTGATCAATGTCACAGGATTTCTTGTCGCGTTTGCAGACGTCTTTAAAGCAGAGACATGGACGTTCAGTGGGTCTGATACCAGTGGCAAGCTCGCTGTACAATGTGTCTTTGGGGATCCTGCCATCTTCCATTCGGCTCACATGGCCAAGCCATCTCAAGCGCCACTGACTCAGTAGTGTGTACAAGCTGGGGATGTTGGCTGCCTCGAGGACTTCTATGTTGGAGTTACGGTCCTGACACCTGATGCCCAGTATTCTCCGAAGGCAGCGAAGATGGAATGAATTGAGACGTCGCACTTGGCTGACATACGTTGTCCAGGCCTCGCTGCCAGACAGCAAGGTACTGAGGACACAGGCCTGATACACTCGGACGTTTGTGTTCCGTGTCAGTGCGCCATTTTCCCACACTCTCTTGGCCAGTCTGGACATAGCAGTGGAAGCCTTTCCCATGCGCTTGTTGATTTCTGCATCTAGAGACAGGTTACTGGTGATAGTTGAGCCTAGGTAGGTGAACTCTTGAACCACTTCCAGAGCGTGGTCGCCAATATTGACGGATGGAAAATTTCTGACGTCCTGCCCCATGATGTTCGTTTTCTTGAGGCTGATGGTTAGGCCAAATTCATTGCAGGTTGCCGCAAACCTGTCGATGAGAATCTGCAGGCACTCTTCAGTCTGAGATGATAAGCAGCAGATATATGTTAATAGAACTCATATCTGACAAACATGATCTCGTCCTTTGATGAAGTATTGGCGAGAGTTGATGAGGAGAGCACTGTTGATAGTATGTAAATGGATGATCAAACGCCATTGAATCAAATGCCACTTTCTAGCCTTGTTAGGAAGTCTGAACCTCATTGATTAAAGGGGCAATGGCAGTGTGGGTATGACAGTGGCTAAGGGAATGCATACAGAGAGGTGGTGATCAATTGCTGTTCCGGTACTGTCGGGGAGTATACAGTATTCTTCCCTGTGAATTGGTATTCGGACCACTGCTCTTTTTGATAGATATAAATGACATAGTCTTATATGACGAAGGCAGAATTTCAGTGGTGTCACATGACAGAAACTCGTAAATGTTGAAAAAAGGATGATAGGAGAAGGATTCAGGAGGACTCATGGAATGAGGAAATGAGGAAGATGAAATTTACTGAAGACATGGGTGAAGGAGACATTTGGGAGGAAGAATGAGGAGAGGCTGTATGTACTATATGGTGCAATTTTAAAGGGGTACGGGAAAAAACTGGCACACAAAATCATGTCTTTGAATGTGGCAGGGCAAGTTGATAGGATTGTTAAACATGTATCCAGGATATTTAGTTTTATAAATAGAGACAGAACATGCAAAAGTAAGGAAGCTAACTAAAACTTTATAAATTATGGGTTAGGTCTCATCTGTGGAATTATGTCCAGTTCTGGGCATTACGTATCAGAATGGATGTCAGGGCCTTGGAGAAGGTGCAGAGGAGATTGGCTAGAATGTTCTAGGATGAGGGACATCATTTACATGGGGAGACTAGAGAAGCTGGAATTGTTTTCTGTGGAGTGGATAAGGTAAAGGAAAGCCTTAATAGAGGTTTTCACGATTATGGGTGCTTTTGACAGAGTAAGGTTAATTTGTTTCCACTGGGAAAAAAGGATTGGTAACAAGACTCTGGTGCCTGCAAAAAGAACCAGAGGTGGAATAAGGGAAACATTTTTTCCGACAGTGAGTTGTTATAATCTGGAATACACTGTCTGAAGACGTGATGGAAACAGATTCAAAAGCAAGTTTCAAAAGGGAACGGGATAAATACTGGCAGAGGGGGATTTGCAGGGCTTTGGGAAAAGAGCAGGAAAAAAGACACGATGGATTAAATGGATTGCATCCAAGCTGAGTGATTTTCTTATTCTGTGGTGACAGAATCCATTGATGCCTTATCTCGTGTGTACAACTGGTGTGCAGCTGTTTTTGAACCAGCAGTTCACTGTGACTTTCACCCTGATAAAGGTAACAGCAGAACAGCAAGCAAGGTGTGTTGACAGAAAGACGTCCTGCTCTGTTCAGAGACCTCTGCTGGTTTTAATCAGTGAAATACAAACTCATCGATTATATTCCAATTTTATTTCATGTCTATTTGTTCTTAGGATATGGGTGACACGAGCAAGGCTGGCATTACTTTCCCAATATAGCTCAGCATGAGAAAATGAAGCGCCTTCATTTGAATTGCTGCAGCCCGTGTGTTGCAGGTGCACCCACAATACTATTGCAGAAAATGTTTCAGACCTCTGACCCAGTGACGATGAAGGCACAGTGATAAATGTTCAAGTCTAGATGGTGTGTGGCCTGGAGGAGGTGATGGTGTTTTGAGTTAGACTTCGAGCTGAATTCCACCACTGAATTCCCCTGTATCTCTTGTTCCTTGATCCCAAACTGGTGTTGGTCTTTTCAGAGCAGAAAAGGTTAAGGGGAGATTTAATAGAGATCTGCCAAACCTTGGTCAGTCTTTCATGGAGTAACGACGGAAAATTTGGTTTCATTGGAAGAACAGTAGGTAACCAGATGACACAATTTTATGATGAATGACCAACAACAAGCAGGAGATGAGGAGCTTCTATTTTTATGCAGTGATTTATCATAATCTGGAATTCATGGCCTGAATGAATGGTGAAAGAACATTCAATTCTATCTTTAAAAAAAGGAAATTGGATCAATAGTGTCAGTGGAGATTTACCCGGCTTTGGGAAAACAGCAAAGGCGCGGGATAAATTGGGTTGATCCTTCAAAGAGCCAGCAAAGACATGATGGGCCCAATGATCTCCTTGTGTTCTGTATGATTGCAAATCTCTGTGACTACAGAAACCATTGGGACATGACCTGATTTATACAATAGACGTTCAGCAAGTTTCGAGCCAGAGGTTGCTTGTTACTTTTACTTTGATAAGGCTCAGTAACATATTATGTTGGGTTAACACAGGCCAGGGATAAAAATGGAAATTTACTGCTCTGTGCGTGGGGCTCAGCAGCACACCAGGTGGGATTAACGCAGGCCATGGGGAGAAAAAAAGAAAACAATAAACAGGAGCAGGAGTAGGCCACTCAGCCCCTCGACCCTGCTCTGCTACTCAATGAGACCATGGCTGATCTACTTCAACACCACTTCACTGCACTATTACCGTATTCGTTGATGTAAAAATCTATCAATATCATTCCTGAACATGTTCAATGAATGAGATTCTACAGCCCTCTGTGGCAGAGATTTCCAAAGATTCACCACCCTCTGTGTGAAGAAATTCCTCTTCTTCTCAGTCCTAAATGATCTGCCCTTATTCTGAGACCGTGTCCTCTGTTTCTAGACTCCATAGCCAGGGGACATATTCATCCTGCATCAAGCCATTGGAGCCCTGTAAGTATGTTGCATGTTTGAATGAGATCAGCTCTCATTCTTCTTAAATCCAGCGAATAAAGGCCCAATCTATATCATATTTCCTCTTAGGACGTTCACTTGATCCCAGGAATTAGCTTGGTGAACCTTCGTCACACTCCCTCTATGGCAAGAATACAATTTCTCAGCTAAGGAGACCACAATTTGGCATAATACTCTCACCAAGATTCTGTATAATCGCAGAAAGACATCTTAACTCCAAGACTAAAATCCTTTTGTAACAAAAACCAGCATAGCATATGCCTTCTTAATTGCACCTGCATGTTAGATTTAGTGACTCATAAATAAGGACAACTAAATCCCTTTGAAGTTCACCACTTGGCAGCCTCTCACCATGTAAGAAATACTCTTTTTTTTCTTACTAAAGTAGAGAACTTCACATTTCTCCACATTGCATTGCACCTGGAAAATTGTTTCACACTTGCTTAGCCTCTCCAAAACACTTTGAAGCATCTTAGCATCCTCCTCAGAACTCACACATGCACTTAGTTTTGTGTCATCTGAAAACTTGGAAAAATTACATTTGGTACCTACATCCAAATCATTGATATTGATTGTAAATAACTGTGGCCCAAGTACTGATGCTTGTGGTACCCCACTGGTCTCAGCCTGCCAACATGAAAATGACCCATTTATTCCTAGACTCTGTTTTCTGCCCGTTAACCAGTGCTAAATCCATGCCAGTATATTCCCCCCAAACCCATGTGATGTAATTTTGTTCACTAGCCTCTTGTGTGGCACCTTATCAAAGCTTTCTGAAAACCACATCTACCGGTTCCTCCTTAACTATTCTGCTACTTACATCCTCAAAACTCTCCAACAGGTGTGTTCAAACAAAATTATTTCTCTTTCATATATCCATGTTGAGGCTTCCCAATCTTGACATTATTTAGTTAGTGTCCTATCATGTATTAGAGATTCTTTATGATAAATTCTAGCATTTTCTCTATGACTGAGGTAAACTAATAGGTCTGTGGTTCCCCGTTTTCTCTCTCCCTCCTTTATTAAATAGCGGGGTTACCAACTTCCAATCTGCAGGAACGATTCCAGAGTTTATATAATTTTGAAAGATGATTGCCAATGCATCTTCCATTTCTACTGTCACCTCTTTCAACACTCTGGGGTGTAAATTATTAGGTCCAGGGCACTTGTCTATTTTAAGTCTCATTAATGTCTCTACTACTTTTTAAACTAATATTAATATCTTGAAGTTCCTCGTTTACACTAGTCCCTTAGTTCTCCAATATTTCTGCGAGGTTTTTAATATTTTCGTCCGTGAAGGCAGACACAAATGGATGCATTTTAAAAGCCCACCACTGAAATAGGAGGCGAGTGTAAAAAACTATGGCCCACCCGCTCAGGGTCCACATCGCATAACCACCACGATTCCAAATGTGGAGCTCATTACCATGCCCGAGGCAGCGACCACCCCCCCGCCCCCAATCAGCCCTCCGATGACGTACAGGGGGCTGGTTAGCCGTCCCCGGCAACCACGTCCAGTGCCAATACACAGACACCGGTGCCATTTTTAAATGGCTTACAGCCCTCAACGAGCATTTAATTTTTGAAAGCAACAGCACATTACAAATTAATAAAAGTTGGAGTCCCAGCAGTCACAACCCCCCAACCCCCAACCCCGCACTAACCTTAGATTCAGTGCCCGCTCACCCCCCAAAATACTTAAACATTGCAAAGTAACCTTCCACCCTAAAAAAATCTGAACTTTAGCCTTCAATCACTTCCCACTTTGCCCCCAACCAATCCGAGCAGTTCGACCCCGCTTCCACCCTCCCGCACTGAGAAAAGTAACTCCTCCACTCTCCACACAGGAGTCACCCCTCATCTCCCTGAATGGGGATTTGAAGGCACGACATTACCAGCCAGACGAATAAAGATCATGGCGGTGAATAAAGAGGCGATGATACCTTCATTAAGTCAGTTAGGTAAACTAATTTAAATATAGAAATCATGGTCCCATCACAGAGTAGCGGGGCAACCAGCACGAGGCCTTGCTGCCACTGCAATCGGCAAGGGGCCTGCTGGCATCTGGGTCATGGTGGATTTTCTCCATTACTATCGTTATTACCCCCACTCCCCCCGCCAACGTTCTCAGCGATGGAGTGCCTTTAAAATGCAGCCCATAGTATTTGTATAGTTTCTTTGCCATTTCTTCATTCCCATTAACAATTCTCCCGACTCCGCTTCTTACGCACCACATTTGGTTTTGCTAAATTTACCTTTTTACCTACCTATAGAGGCTTTTTCAGTCCCTTCTGTTTCTCACTAGTTTACTCTCATTCTTTTTTTTTAGAGATACAGCACTGAAACAGGCCCTTCGGCCCACCGCATTTGTGCCGACCATCAACCACCCGTTTACACTAATCCTACACTAATCCCATATTCCTATCACATCCCCACCTATCCCTATATATTTCCCTACCACCTACCTATACTAGGGGCAATTTATAATGGCCAATTTACCTATCAACCTGCAATTCTTTGGCATGTGGGAGGAAACCGGAGCACCAGGAGGAAACCCACGCAGACACAGGGAGAACTTGCAAACTCCACACAGGCAGTACCCGGAATTGAACCCGGGTCGCTGGAGCTGTGAGGCTGCGGTGCTAACCACTGCGCCACTGTGCCGCGTCTATTATCCCTTTGTTAAAATGGAGCACGCGGCTGGGGGCTGGGGGGTGGAGGGGGCCTTGCCAACACGATCCTGTCTCCAGCGTCACTTTACAACAGGCGGCGGCAGTAAAAAGTGGCCCAGCCGCCCCAGTCCAATCAAGGCCCTTAAATGACAACTTAATGGCCCCTTAAGCGCCTCCGTCCGCCACCGTGGCGATTTTACCTGGGTCAGGCTCGTGGCCCAGGACCAAGAAAAGCCACCCGTTAATAACAGGTGGCACTCTGATGGTGGTGGGTGGGGGGGGGGAGGGTGGTATCTCTGTACCCAAAGGAGAGCCGTCCCCGCTGCCCCAAACACGCCGAGCAATTAATAGGCCCGCCATCCCCACCAATCGACCATCCTTGCTTCGCTGGAGCCCGACTGATCACCCCCAGCGAGCAACAAAAACTTACCTGCATTCCGCGTTTTCCAGACATTTTCCTTATGAAGCTGGGTTGGAGTCCCAGCAGTTGCCTCCTCTTCCCATGGCGCTGATGGGACACAGAGATGCCAGCTCGCTGATTGGCCAGCAGCTCTACCGGGTGGAAGTCCCGCCTCAGAACACTTAAAGGCTGAGTGCCCGCAAAATGTAGATATGATCCCCAGGCCAGGCAGAGCCAGGTTTGCCACTAACGTTTCAGTTAGTCCACCAAGGGTAAAATCCCAGCCTACGTCCTCGCACAATCCAACAATTTGAAGGCAAGTACTGATCTGAGAATGTCCAAGCAGAATCGCTGCAATCTTGCATGTAGTCAGTTAAATTCCATCATATATTCTTCTGATGCCGACGAGGCGTGGTCGGACTTTGTTTTTTTTTAAGCAGAAAATGGTTGCCTAGAAATAAAGATTGGAGAGTCAGATTTATTTTCAGTTTGACAGTAAGTGAAAGTGCAAGGGCTATTCCTTGTTTTCTCTTTGGTAAAGACATAGCCCATGTCCATAGATAAACTTATTTTTTCTATTGCTCTGAGGTTCAGCTTCAGAAAATAGTAGTGGGAAATCATTTCCCGACACCTTAAACCTAGTTTTCATGATTTTATTTCAAAATAAAAGCTCCAATTATAATCTTCTGACTGAAAGTAAATCTCTGTCTCCAATCTTCACTTCTCAGCAACCGTTTTAGAACATAGAACATAGAAAAATACAGCACAGAACAGGCCCTTCGGCCCACGATGTTGTGCCGATCCTTTGTCCTCTGTCAAGGACAATTTAATCTATACCCCATCATTCTCCTTTATCCATATACCTATCCAAAAGCCTTTTGAAAGTCCCTAAAGTTTCTGACTCAACAACTTCCCCGGGCAAGGCATTCCATGCCTCGACCACTCTCTGGGTAAAGAACCTTCCCCTGACATCCCCCTTATATCTCCCACCCTTCACCTTAAATTTATGACCCCTTGTAACGCTTTGCTCCACCCGGGGAAAAAGTTTCTGACTGTCTACCCTATCTATTCCCCTGATCATCTTATAAACCTCTATCATGTCACCCCTCATCCTTCTCCTTTCTAATGAGAAGAGGCCTAGAATGTTCAGCCTTTCCTCGTAAGACTTATTCTCCATTCCAGGCAACATCCTGGTAAATCTCCTCTGCACCCTCTCCAAGGCTTCCACATCCTTCCTAAAATGAGGCGACCAGAACTGCACACAGTACTCCAAATGAGGCCTTACCAAGGTCCTGTACAGCTGCATCATCACCTCACGGCTCTTAAATTCAATCCCTCTGCTAATGAACGCTAACACCCCATATGCCTTCTTCACAGCCCTATCCACTTGAGTTGCAACTTTCAATGATCTATGCACATAGACCCCAAGGTCTCTCTGCTCCTCCACATGCCCAAGAACCCTACCGTTAACCCAGTATTTTGCATTCATGTTTGTCCTTCCAAAATGGACGACCTCACACTTTTCAGGGTTAAACTCCATCTGCCACTTTTCAGCCCAGCACTGCAACCTATCCAAGTCCCTTTGCAGACGACAATAGCCCTCCTCGGTATCCACAACTCCACCAACCTTTGTATCATCTGCAAATTTACTGACCCACCCTTCGACTTCCTCATCCAAGTCGTTAATAAAAATCACAAACAGGAGAGGACCCAGAACTGATCCCTGCGGCACGCCACTGGTAACTGGGCTCCAGGCTGAGTATTTACCATCTAAGACCACTCTCTGCCTTCTATCAGTTAGCCAATTCTTAATCCAATTGGCCACATTCCCCACTATCCCATGCCTCCTGACTTTCTCCATAAGTCTACCATGGGGGACCTTATCAAATGCCTTACTAAAATCCATGTACACCACATCCACTGGTTTACCCTCATCCACTTGCTTGGTCACCTGCTCAAAGAATTCAATCAGGCTTGTGAGGCAAGACCTACCCCTCACAAAACCGTGCTGACTGTCCCGAATCAAGCAGTGTCTTTCCAGATGCTATCATTTTCTGCTATCATTGTCAGAAAAACTTCCAAGCCTATTGTGAAGAAGACACTGAGACTAGGATGCTTTGGTGGAGACTGTTTATTCCTTTCCCAAGAGCATACTACTCCACTCCTAACAATGCCCAGTCAGTGCTGACTGGCTCTTGTTAATATATACATCTGAGTACAACTAAATAATCAACACCCAAAACCTGTCCTCCCTATTACCTTCAACTACTCGATATTTAACTTCAATCAACAAAACATTAGACAATAACAACCTTTGTGATCACTGCTACACCTTGTCTCCCAGTTAAAAGACCGCTCGATTTTAAGCTTTTCATGCTTATTTTCAAGTACATCTGTGGTCTGGCCCCTCCTTATCTGTGCAAACTCCTTCAGCCCGACAACCCTCCAAAATATATTCACTCCTCCAATTCTGGTCTCTTTAGCATCCCCAATTATCATCGCTGCACGATTGATGGCTATGCCTTCAGCTGCCCCTGCCCTGAGATCTGGAATAGCCTCCCAACAACTTGCTGCCTATCTACCTCTCCTTCCTCCTTTAAGACACTCCTTTAAATCGACATCTTTGACGAAGCTTTAGGTCATCTGCCCTAATATCTCCTTAAATGGATCGGTGACATATTGTTTTATAATGCCTCTGTGAAGCAGCTAGGAACGTAAAAGGTGCTATATAAATATAAGTTGTTGTTATTATTGATGCCTTCGGAACAGCTCTGTCTACTTCTCCCCAGCCTGAAAAACAATAGCTCACAACTTCTCTCTATTTTCTGTGCCTTAGCCAATTGAATGTTCATACAACCAGTGCCACTTTGATCCATTGGTTTCAATTTTCCTAAAACGTATATTAAGTGGCACTTGATCAAACCCTTTTGAAAGTTTATATACCAGCTGCACCACCCTTATCAATCCCCTCGATTACTTCATTAAATAACTCCTTCAAGATTGTAAGATACAATTTATCTTTAACAAGTTCATGGTAGTTGACATTTATAAACCGTTGATTTTTTTCAAAACTACAGATATATTTGTCCCAGTTAATGGCTGAAATATTCCCTTCATCGATGATCATCTTACTGTACTGTAGTTATAGGGTTTACCCCATCCTTCCTTTTTAACAGGGTGTAATTAACGAAAGCCTCCAGTGCACTGGCATCACTCACATAACCAAGGAGTATCGAAACATTCTGCCCAGTGACTCTGCTATTTCCACAATTCCTTCCATCAGAAACCCCCATCCAGAGCGGGCAAGTGCTCTACTTTATTGTGGTACAAACAGTGCTGGATTGAAAGGGGTTCATTTAACCTGATTGTTCAGTAAATGTAATTAATATCAGTGTCCATGTACCCTAATTGCGTCACTGGAGTGCTTCCACCTTCCACTAATAAGGGTCTCCTTTCACTGTGTTATCCCGTAGCATCAGTGGGAGCATCACCTCGGCACTAACAAGGATCAGCAGCTCCAGAGAAAGGGGCAGGATAGATCGGAATCTGGGAACAATACTTTGGAATGTTACAGCAATGGGTTTGCATCTTAGATTAATATATTGGAATGTTACAACAATGGATCAGAATCAGAGAACAATTGATTGGAATATTACAACAATGGGCAGGAGTTTATCCTATTGAATTGACTATCTTGCTGAAGATTATTATTGGATACCATTCGCACATCGGATCTATTATGCACTGAAGATGATTCAATGCATTTATTATGAAATCCTCGCTATTGTTGGTGTCCCTCGCAAGTCTCTCTATCAAGCTATTAAAGCTATAAATCATGATTAACTGCATTACTGAGTCTAACATCAGTGGTTGGGAAACTATTGGAAGATACTCTGAGGGACAGGATTCATCTCCACTTGGAGAGGCAGGGATTAATGGGGGACAGTATGTAGACAGGCCAACCAGGGGCGATGCCACATTGGATTTGGTACTGGGAAATGAACCCGGCCAGGTGTTAGATTTAGATGTAGGTGAGCACTTTGGTCATAGTGATCACAATTCGGTTAGGTTTACCTTCGCGATGGGCAGGGACAGGTATATACCGCAGGGCAAGAATTATAGCTGGGGGAAAAGAAATTATGATGCGATTAGGCAAGATTTAGGATGCGTAGGATGGGGAAGGAAACTGCAGGCGATGGGAACAATAGAAATGTGGAGCTTATTCAAGGAGCAGCTACTGTGTGTCCTTGATAAGTATATACCTGTGAGGCAGGGAGGAAGTTGTCGAGCGAGGGAGCCGTGGTTTACTAAAGAAGTTGAAGCGCCTGTCAAGAGGAAGAAGGCGGCTTATGTTAGGATGAGACGTGAAGGCTCAGTTAGGGCGCTTGAGAGCTACAAGCTAGCCAGGAAGGATCTAAAGGGAGAGCTAAGAAGAGCAAGGAGAGGACACGAGAAGTCATTGGTGGATAGGATCAGGGAAAACCCTAAGGCTTTCCACAGGTATATCAGGAATAAAATAATGACGAGAGTTAGATTAGGGCCAATCAAGGATAGTAGTGGGAAGTTGTGTGTGGAATCAGAGGAGATCGGGGAAGTGTTAAATGAATATTTTTCGTCAGTATTTACAGTAGAGAAAGAAAATGTTGTCGAGGAGAATACTGAGATTCTGGCTACTAGGCTAGATGGGATTGAGGTTCACAAGGAGGAGGTGTTAGCTATTTTGGAAAGTGTGAAAATAGATAAGTCCCCTGGGCCAGATGGGATTTATCCTAGGATTCTCTGGGAAGCTAGGGAGGAGATTGCAGAGCCTTTGTCCTTGATCTTTATGTCGTCATTGTCGACAGGAATAGTGCCGGAAGACTGGAGGATAGCAAATGTTGTCCCCTTGTTCAAGAAGGGGAGTAGAGACAGCCCTGGTAATTATAGACCTGTGAGCCTTACTTCGGTTGTGGGTAAAATGTTGGAAAAGGTTATAAGAGACAGGATTTATAATCATCTTGAAAAGAATAAGTTCATTAGAGATAGTCAGCACGGTTTTGTAACGGGTAGGTCGTGCCTCACAAACCTTATTGAGTTTTTCGAGAAGGTGACCAAACAGGTGGATGAGGGTAAAGCCGTGGATGTGGTGTATATGGATTTCAGTAAGGCGTTTGATAAGGTTCCCCACGGTAGGCTATTGCAGAAAATACGCAAGTATGGGGTTGAAGGTGATTTAGAGCTTTGGATCAGAAATTGGCTAGCTGTAAGAAGACAGAGGGTGGTGGTTGATGGCAAATGTTCATCCTGGAGTTTAGTTACTAGTGGTGTAACGCAAGGATCTGTTTTGGGGCCACTGCTGTTTGTCATTTTTATAAATGACTGGAAGAGGGTGTAGAAGGGTGGGTTAGTAAATTTGCAGATGACACTAAGGTCGGTGGAGTTGTGGATAGTGCCGAAGGATGTTGTAGGGTACAGAGAGACATAGATAGGCTGCAGAGCTGGGCTGAGAGATGGCAAATGGAGTTTAATGCGGAAAAGTGTGGGGTGATTCACTTTGGAAGGAGTAACAGGAATGCAGAGTACTGGGCTAATGGGAAGATTCTTGGTAGTGTAGATGAACAGAGAGATCTTGGTGTCCAGGTGCATAAATCCCTGAAGGTTGCTACCCAGGTTAATAGGGCTGTTAAGAAGGCATATGGTGTGTTAGCTTTTATTAGTAGGGGGATCGAGTTTCGGAGCCACGAGGTCATGCTGCAGCTGTACAAAACTCTGGTGAGACCGCACCTGGAGTATTGCGTGCAGTTCTGGTCACTGCATTATAGGAAGGATGTGGAAGCTATGGAAAGGGTGCAGAGGAGATTTACTAGGATGTTGCCTGGTATGGAGGGAAGGTCTTACGAGGAAAGGCTGAGGGACTTGAGGTTGTTTTCGTTAGAGAGAAGGAGGAGGAGAGGTGACTTAATAGAGACATATAAGATAATCAGAGGGTTAGATAGGGTGGATAGTGAGCGTCTTTTTCCTCGGATGGTGATGGCAAACACGAGGGGACATAGCTTCAAGTTGAGGGGTGACAGATATAGGACAGATGTGAGAGGTCGTTTCTTTACTCAGAGAGTTGTAAGGGCGTGGAACGCCCTGCCTGCAGCAGTTGTAGATTCGCCAACTTTAAGGACATTTAAGTGGTCATTGGATAGACATATGGATGAAAATGGAATAGTGTAGGTCAGATGGTTTCACAGGTCGGCGCAACATCGAGGGCCGAAGGGCCTGTACTGCGCTGTAATGTTCTAATGCTAATTCTAATTCTAACAGTCAGCATAGCTTTGTCAGGGGGTGATCGTGTCTACCCAACTTAATTGAATTTTTCGAGAAGGCGACTAGATGTGTATATGAGGGTAAAGCAGTTGATGTAGTCTATATGGACTTCAGTAAGGTTTTTGATAAGGTCCTGCATGGGAGATTTGTTCAGAATATAAGAGCCCATGGGATCCTGGGCAACTTGGCATATTGGATCCAAAATTGGATTAATGGCTAGAGGCAGAGGATGAAGGTCGAGGGTTGTTTCTGTGAGTGCAAGCTTGTGATCAGTGGTGTACCACAGGGATAGGTGCTGGGGCCCTTACTATTTGTAGTCTATATTAATGATTTAGATGTAAATGTAGGAGGTATGATCAGTAAGTTCGCAGATGAAACTAAAATTGGTGGTGTCATAAATAGTGAGGCCTTAGATTACAGGACGATATTGATGGGCTGGTAAGATGGGTGAAGCTGTGGCAAATGGAATTTAATCCTGAGAAGTGTGAGGTGATGCATTTTGGAAGCACTAACAGGTAAAGGAATATACAATGGATGGTAGGACCCGAAGAAGTACAGAAGGTAAGAGGGACCTTGGTGTACCTGTCCACAGATCACTGAAGGCAGCAGGTAAATAAGGTGGTTGGAATGCATATGGGATGCTTGCCTTTATTAGCTGATGCATGGAATATAAGAGCAGGCAGGTTATGATGGATCTGTATAAAACTCTAGTTAGGCTACAGCTGGAGTACTGTGTACAGTTCTGGGTACCACATTATAGGAAGGATGTGATTGCACTGGAGAGGGTGCAGAGGAGATCCACCAGGATGTTGCCTGGGCTGGAGCATTTCAGCTATGAAGAGAGACTGAAAAGGCTAGGTTTGTTTTCTTTAGAGTAGAGAAGGCTGAGGGGGTACATGATTGAGGCATACAAAATTATGAGGGGCATTGATAGATTAGATAGGAAGAAACCTTTTCCCTTAGCAGAGGGGTCATTAACCACGGGGCATAGATTTAAGTTAAGGGGCAGGAGATTTAGAGAGGATTCGAGTAAAAATCTTTTCACCCAGAGGGTGGCTGTAATCTGGAATACACTGCCTGAAGAGATGATTGAGGAAGGAACCATCGTAATATTTGAGAAGTATTTAGATGAGCACTTGAAACGCCATAGCATACAAGGCTACGGGCCAAGTGCTGTAAAAAGGGATTAGAATAGGTAGGTGTTTGATTGCCAGCACAGACACGATGGGCCGAAGGGCCTGTTTTTGTTTAGTTTAGAGATACAGCACTGACACAGGCCCTTCGGCCCACGGAGTCTGTGCCGACCATTAACCACCCATTTACACTAATCCTATACTAATCCCATATTCCTACCACATCCCCACCTGCCCCGATATTTCCCGACCACCTACCTATACTAGGAGCAATTTATAATGGCCAATTTACCTATCAACCTGCAAGTCTTTGGCATGTGGGGGGAAACCGGAGCACCCGAAGGAAACCCACGCAGACACAGGGAGAACTTCCAAACTCCACACAGGCAGTACCCAGAATTGAACCTGGGTCGCTGGAGCTTTGAGGCTGCGGTGCTAATCACTGCGCCACTGTGCCTCCCTGTATGTTTCTGTGCTGTCTGACTCGATGGCTCTTTGACTCTCAGACTGTTCTTACCAACTACCACCTCTGTGATATCCTCCCCTGTGTGAGCCCATTTACTGCATAAAACTTGAGCTGTGCCTTTGTTAAATCCAGACTTGTCTATTCCAATGCTGTTCTGCTTACCCTCCCTATTGCACATGGCATAAGCCACAGTCTATCCAAAACTCCGCTATTCACATCCTAACTCACACTCAATCTCGTTCACCCGACATCCCTGTGCTCAGTGAACTACATTGCTTTCTCGAGGGCAGAGTATACAGGAAGAAATAAATGTGGTGTGTGAGAAAGTTACCATAATAATCAAGGGTGATTTTAATCTACATGTACATTGAGCAAATCAGATTGACAAATGTAGCCTGGAAAAGTAGTTCATAGAGTGTATTCAGGACAGTTCCTTCGAACGGTACATTCTTGAGAAAACTATAGATCAGGATAATCTAGAACAGGTAATGTGCAATGAGTCAGGATTAATCAAGAACCTCATGGTAAAGTAGACAATGATATAATTTTAACGTTCAGCTTCAAGGGAAAACTGTGAGTCGACGACTATTTTTTTTTAAACTAAATAAAGGTAGATAAATGAAAGGCTAGCTACCCGATCCAAACCCGATTGGATCCGACAGCATGTGTCGGGTTCGGGTCGGGTCGGGTCACACGGCCGGGTCCAGCATTTGGGCTCGGGCCAGTTCGGACCTGGTGGGACACACTCTATCACAACCTCAGCTAATTGGCTCAAATGTTAATTTAATTTTTGGACTGGAAAGATGGTTTTGTTTCAGTTATTTTAAGCTTTGTACAGATCAGCAACAAAGTGAAAAATGGAAGGTAAATTAACTGATGGTCGGGTCTGGTGGGGTCGGGCACGGGAAAAAAATGGAAGGACTCGTGCTGAGTCGGGCTCGAGGTTGAATGTGGTTCTGTAGGGCTAGGGTCTGGTTTCGTTTGCAGACCCGAGCCTGCCTTTAAAATAAATTACAAGGCTATGAAGGCATAGCTAGTGAAAGTGAATTGGGATATAAGATTAAAAGTTAGGACAGTAGAGATACAGTTACTGACTTTTAAGGAGGTATTGATAACTTTCAGCAAAGATTTATCTCAGTGAGAAAGAAAGACTCTTCGAGAAAATTGCATCGCACGTGGCTAAATAAGAAAGTTAAGGATAGTATCAATTTGAAAGAAACACTGCACAAATTTGCAATGATTTGTGATAGGTCAGAAGGTTGTATAGATTTTAAGAACCAGCATAATAACAAAAACATTTTAAAGAGGGAGAAAGTAGAGTATGAGGGAAAGCTAGTGCCATGCGAGGCACCCAAGTGCCAAGAATAAGGCACATTAATTTTGTCATGAACGTTGATTTTTAACTGTTGTTGGAGCGAGGAAATGACTTGCTTAGCAGATAATCCATGGCTGAAATAAAAACTTTTACATACTAACGTACATCGAAGGTGACGAAGTGCATTCCAGGGCCTGCCAAGGAGGCCACAATCCAAAAGGGCCAGGACTGTTTAGATCAGCTGGTCACATGACTGCATGGCTGTTCCAGGGTTTTTTTGAACTGGCCACAGAGAGTTGGACGTCAGAGTTTCTGTTTGCTCCTGGACTGCGATGATATCTCTCCTGTCTGCTCCCATCACTTTCACACAAGCCTCTGAATCCACTGAAGCCACATGAACCCCAAGAGATAAATGTCTCCTACAGTAAACAAGGTTTAAGAAGAATACTGGGCCCCAAAGAAAAGCAAGATCTGCCTACAATTAAGAACTCTGCAGTGAGCTTAAGGAACCATAACAACAACTCTTCAGATATCACCACAAACTTTTCACTTTATTTTTATTCTGCTCTTTTCTGTCTCCATCTGCATGCATGAGTCAGGTATGCATGCTAGCTTTGGAGCATTGTGTATTCGTAAGTTTCAACCGAATTAGAGTTTAAGTTTAATACATTTCTATCTTTCTTCTTTAAATCTATGAAAGCCTGTTTGTGCTGGTTACTTTGCCTTATAATTGGAAAGCCGTGAACAAGGATTCACCAAGGTGGACCTAAAAACACAGTGTGTTTGAAATTAAATCCTGTGACAGTAAGACCAGGTGAAGGCTGAAAGGGAACACTGGACCTCTTTCTCACCTGGTCGTAACACTAATTACTAATATAATATAGAAAGTAAGAGTTTCTACTGTGGGTGAATACGTTTTTCCTCATCTCCCCTCTAATTTGTATACCAATCACTTCGCATCTATGCCCCTCATCACTGACTACTCTGTTAGGGTGAATAGACTCGTCACCTCCACTCTATCCAGGCCCCTCAAAATGTTGTACATTTCAATCAGATTCCCCCTCAGCCTTTTCTGTTCCAAGGAGAATAGCCTCAGCCTGCCCAATCTTCCCTCATAGCTGCATTTTCCCAGCCCTGGCAACATCCTCGTAATTCTTCACTGTACTCTCTCTCGTGCAATTACATCCTTTCTGTGATGAAGTGACCAGAGCTGCACACAGCACTCAAGATGTGGCCTAACCAATGAGTTATACAGTTCCAACATAACCTCCTACTCTTATATTCTACACCACGGGCAATAAAGGAAAGCATTCCATATACCTTTTTAACTACCTTATCGACCTGTCCCGCCACCTTTGGGGATCTGCTGACCTTCACTCCAATGTCTCTCACTTCTTCTACATTTATTAGCATTTTCCCATGAATCATGCGTCCCTTTGCCTTGTTTGACATCTCCACATGCATCACCTCACACTTCTCCAGGTTGAATTCCATTTGCCATTTTTCTGCTCATCTGTCCAGATGATCAATATCTTCCTGCAGTCTACAGCTATCTTCCTCGTTATCTACACACGGCCAATCTTAGTGTCGTCCGCAAATCTCTTGTTCATGCCCCCAACATTTACGTACAAATCGTTAATATATGCCACAAAAAGCAGGTGAACTTGTACTGAGTTCTGCAAACGCCATTGGAAACAGCCCTCCAGTCGCAAAACACCCGTCAGCAATTACCCTTTGTTTCCTGCCAATGAGCCAATTTTGTAGCCACCTTGCTGCATTTCCCTGGGTCCCATGGGATTTTATTTTCTAAACCAGTCTGCCACGTGGGACCTTGTCAAAAGCCTTGCGTAAATCCATGTAGACAGCATCAACTGCAGTCCCCTCATCTATTTTCCTTGTTATTTATTCAAAAAATTCGATCAAGTTGGTCAAACAAGAACCAAAACAAGAAATGCTGGATTAACTCAGCAGGTCTGGCAGCATCTGTGGAAAGAGAAGCAGAGTTAACGTTTCGGGTCAGTGACCCTTCTTCGGAACCCTCAAACAAGATCTTCCCTGAACTGTGACTGCCCATATACACCTCCAGGAGAACTGTTACTGTCCATATAAACCTCCAAATGAACGGTTACTGTCCATATACAGCTCCAAGTGAACTGTTACTGTCCATATACACCTCCAAACGAACTGTTGCTGCCCAAATACACCTACAGGGGAACTGTTCCTGTCCATATACACATCGATCAGAACTGTTATTGTCCTTAAACTCCTCCGGGTGAACTGTTATTGCCCATATACACCTCCAAATGAACTGTTACTGTCCATATACATCCCCAGCTGAACTGTTACTGTCCAAATACACATCCAGGTGAATGGTTACTGTCCATATAAACCTAGATCTGAACGTTTATTGTCCTTAAACTCCTCCAGGTGAACTGTTACTGTCCATATACACCTCGATCTGAACTGTTATTGTCCATATACACCTCCAAATGAGCTATTACTGCCCATATACACCTCCATGTGAACTGTTACTGTCCACAAACATCCCCAGGTGAAATGTTACTGTCCATGTATACCTCCAGGTGAACCGTTACTGTCCATGTACACCTCCAGGTGAAATGTTACTGTCCATGTACACCTCCAGGTGAACCGTTACTGTCCATGTACACCTCCAGGTGAAATGTTACTGTCCATGTATACCTCCAGGTGAACCGTTACTGTCCATGTACACCTCCAGGTGAAATGTTACTGTCCATGTACAGCTCCAGGTGAACAGTTACTGTCCATGTATACCTCCAGGTGAAATGTTACTGTCCATGTACAGCTCCAGGTGAACTGTTACTGTCCATGTATACCTCCAGGTGAACCGTTACTGTCCATGTACACCTCCAGGTGAAATGTTACTGTCCATGTACAGCTCCAGGTGAACAGTTACTGTCCATGTATACCTCCAGGTGAAATGTTACTGTCCATGTACAGCTCCAGGTGAACAGTTACTGTCCATGTACACCTCCAGGTGAACCGTTACTGTCCATGTACATCTCCAGCTGAGCTGTTACTGTCCATGTACATCTCCAGGTGAACTGTTACTGTCCATGTACATCTCCAGGTGAACTGTTACTGTCCATGCACACCTCCAGGTGAACCGTTACTCTGCATTTACACCTCCAGGTGAAATGTTACTGTCCATGTACACCTCCAGGTGAACCGTTACTGTCAATGTACACCTCCAGGTGAAATGTTACTGTCCATGTACATCTCCAGGTGAACTGTTACTGTCCATGCACACCTTCCTGTCAACTGTTACTATCCATGTGCACATCCTGGTGAACCGTTAATGTCCATGTCCACCTCCAGGTGAAATGTTACTGTCCATGTACACCTCCAGGTGAACATTTACATTCCATGTACACCTCCAGGTAAACTGAAACAGTCCATGTACACTTCCAGGTGAACTGTTGCTGTCCATGTACACCTCCAGGTGAACTGTTACAGTCCATAAACACCTCCAGGTGAACTGTTACTGTCCATGTACACCTCCAGGTGAACTGTTACTGTCCATGTACATCTCCAGGTGAACTGTTACTGTCCATGTACACCTCCAGGTGAACTGTTACTGTCCATGTACATCTCCACGTGAGCTATTACTGTCCATGCACACCTTCAAGTCAACTGTTACTATCCATGCACACCTCCAGGTGAACCGTTACTGTGCATGTAAACCTCCAGGTGAAATGTTACTGTCCATGTACACCTCCAGGTGAACCGTTACTGTCCATGTACACCTCCAGGTGAAATGTTACTGTCCATGTACACCTCCAGGTGAACCGTTACTGTCCATGTACACCTCCAGGTGAACCGTTACTGTCCATGGACACCTCCAGGTGAACAGTTACTGTCCATATACACCTGTAACTGAACTGAAGCAGTCCATATACACCTCCAGGTGAATTGTTACTGTCCATCTAAATGTCCAGGTGAACTGCTACTCTCCATATATATCTCCAGGTGAACTGTTACTGTCCATGTACAAATCCAGGTGAACTGTTACTGGTCCTGTACACCTCCGGGTGAGCTGTTACTGTCCATATATATCTATAGGTGAACTGTTATTGTCCATATACACCACCAGGTGAACTGTTATTGTCCATATACACCACCAGGTGAACATTGACAGTCCATGTACACCTCCAGATAATCTGAAACAGTCCATGTACACTTCCAGGTGAACTGTTACTGTCCATGTACAAATCCAGGTGAACTGTTACTGGTCCTGTACACCTCCGGGTGAGCTGTTACTGTCCATATATATCTATAGGTGAACTGTTATTGTCCATATACACCACCAGGTGAACTGTTATTGTCCATATACACCACCAGGTGAACATTGACAGTCCATGTACACCTCCAGATAATCTGAAACAGTCCATGTACACTTCCAGGTGAACTGTTGCTGTCCATATACACCTCCAGGTGAACTATTACAGTCCATGTACACCTCCAGGTAAACTGAAACAGTCCATGTACACCTCCAGGTAAACTGAAACAGTCAATGTACACCTCCATGTGAACTGTTACAGTCCATCTACACCTCCAGGGAAACTGAAACAGTCCATGTACTCCTCCAGGTGAACAGTTACAGTCCATGTACTTCTCCAGATGAACTGTTACAGTCCATGTACACCTCCAGGTAATCTGAAACAGTCCATAAACACCTCCAGGTGAACGGTTACAGTCCATGTGCACCTCCAGGTGAACTGTTACTGTCCATGTACATCTCCACGTGAGCTATTACTGTCCATGCACACCTTCAAGTCAACTGTTACGATCCATGTGCACCTCCAGGTGAACCGTTACTGTGCATGTACACCTCCAGGTGAAATGTTACTGTCCATGTGCACCTCCAGCTGAACAGAAACAGTCCATATGCACCTCCAGGTGAATTGTTACTGTCCATCTAAATGTCCAGTTGAACTGTTACTGGGCATATATATCTCCAGGTGAACTGTTATTGTCCATACACACCACCAGGTGAACTTTTACTGTCCATGTACATCTCCAGGTGAACTGTTACTGTCCATGTGCATCTCCTGGTGAACTGTTACTGTCCATGTACTCCTCCAGGTAAACTGAAACAGTCCATGTACACCTCCAGGTGATCTGTTACTGTCCATGTACATCTCCAGGTGAACTGTTACTGTCCATGTACACCTCCAGGTAAACTGAAATAGTCCATGTGCACCTCCAGGTGAACTGCTGCTGTCCATGTCCATCTCCAGGTGAACATTTACAGTCCATGTACACTTCCAGGTGAACTGTTGCTGTCCATATACACATCCAGGTGAACTGTTACAGTCCATGTACACCTCCAGATAAACTGAAACAGTCCATAAACACCTCCAGGTGAACTTTTAGTGTCCATGTCCATCTCCAGGTGAACTGTTACTGTGCATGTCCATCTCCAGGTGAACTGTTACTGTCCATGTACACCTCCAGGTAAACTGAAACAGTCCATGTACACCTCCAGGTGAACTGTTACAGTCCATGTGCACCTCCAGGGAAACTGAAACAGTCCATGTACTCCTCCAGGTGAACTGTTACAGTCCATGTGCACCTCCAGGGAAACTGAAACAGTCCATGTACTCCTCCAGGTGAACAGTAACAGTCCATGTACTTCTCCAGGCGAACTGTTACAGTCCATGTACACCTCCAGGTAGACTGAAACAGTCCATGTACACCTCCAGGTGAACTGTTGCTGTCGATATACCCCTCCACGTGATCTGTTTCAGTCCATGTATACCTCCAGGTAAACTGAAACAGTCCATGTACACCTCCAGGTGAACTGTTGCTGTCGATATACACCTCCACGTGAACTGTTACAGTCCATGTACACCTCCAGGTAAACTGAAACAGTCGATAAACACCTCCAGGTGAACGGTTACAGTCCATGAACACCTCCAGGTGAACGGTTACAGTCCATGTACACCTCCAGGAGAACTGTTACTGTCCATGTACATCTCCACGTGAGCTATTACTGTCCATGCACACCTTCAAGTCAACTGTTACTATCCATATGCACCTCCAGGTGAACCGTTACTGTGCATGTACACCTCCAGGTGAAATGTTACTGTCCATGTACACTCCAGGTGAACTGTTACTATCCATGTACATTTCAAGGTGAACTGTTACTGTCCATGTACACCTCCAGGTGAGCTGTTACTGTCCATGTCCACCTCCAGGTGAACTGTTACTATCCATGTACACCTCCAGGTGAACTGTTACTGTCCATGTGCACCTTCTGGTGAATTGTTACCGACCATGTACGCCTCCAGGTGAACTGTTACTGTCCATGTACACCTCCAGATGAGCTATTACTTCCTATATACACCTCCAGTGAACTGTTTCTTCCCTATACACCTCAAGGTGAACTGCTACTGTCCATATACACTTCCAGATGAGCTATTACTGCACATATACACCTCCAGGTGAACTGTTACTGTCCATATACATCTCCAGGTAAACTGTTACTGTCCATATGCACCTCCAGGGAAACTGTGACAGTACATATAGACCTCCAGATGAGATATTTCTGCCCATATACACCTCCAGGTGAACTGTTACTGTCCATATACATCTCCAGAGAAACGGTTACTGTCCATGTACACCTCCAGGCTAACTGTGACAGGCCATGTACATCTCCAGGTGAACTGTTACTGCCCACATACACCTCCAAGTGAATGGTTACTGTCTATATACACCTCGATCTGAACTGTTATTGTCCTTAAACTCCTCCAGGTGAACTGTCACTGACCATATACACCTCGATCTGAACTGTTATTGTCCTTAAACTCCTGCAGGTGTACTGATACTGCCCATATACACCACCAGGTGAAATGTTACTGTCCATGTACATCCCCAGTTGAACTGTTACTGTCCATATAAACCTCCAGGTGAACAGTTACTGTCCATATACACCTCCAACAGAACTGTTACTGTCCATATACACCTCCAGGTGAATTGTTACTGTCCATCTAAATGTCCAGGTGAACTGTTACTGCCCATATACATCTCCAGGTGAATTGTTACTGTCCATGAACTCCTCCAGGTGAACTGTTACAGACCATGTACACCTCCAGGTAAATTGAAATAGTCCATAAACACCTACAGGTGAACTGTTACTGTCCATGTACACCTCCAGGTGAACTGTTACTGTCCATGTACACCTCCACGTGAGCTATATCTGTCCATGCACACCTTCAAGTCAACTGTTACTTTCCATGTGCACCTCCAGGTGAACGGTTACTGTCCATACACACCTCCAGGTCAAATCTTACTGTCCATGTACACTTCCAGGTGAACCGATACTGTCCATGTACACCTCCAGGTGAAATGTTACAGTCCATGTACACCTCCAGGTGAACCGTTACTGTCCATGTACACCTCCAGGTGAATCCTTACTGTCCATGTTCACCTCCAGGTAAACTGAAACTGTCCATGTACACCTCCAGGTGAACTGTTACAGTCCATGTACATCTCCAGCTGAACTGTTACTGTCCATGTACACCTACAGGTAAACTGAAACAGTCCATGTACACCTCCAGGTGAACTGTTACTGTCCATGTACATCTCCACGTGATCTATTACTGTCCATGCACACCTTCAAGTCAACTGTTACTATCCATGTACACCTCCAGGTGAACCGTTACTGTCCATGTCCACCTCCAGGTGAAATGTTACTGTCCATGTACACCTCCAGGGGAACCGTTCGTGTCCATGTACACCTCCAGGTGAAATGTTACTGTCCATGTACACCTCCAGGTGAACCGTTACTGTCCATGTGCACCTCCAGGTGAGCCGTTACGATCCATGTACACCTCCAGGTGAACCGTTACTGACCATGTACACCTCCAGCTGAACCGTTACCATGTACACCTCCAGGTGAGCTTTTACTGTCCATATACACCTCCAGGTGAACTGTTACTGTCCATATACATCTCCAGGTGAACTGTTATTGTCCATGTACACCTCCAGGTGAACTGTTACAGGCCATGTAAATCTCCAGGTGAACTGTTACTGTCCATGTACACCTCCAGGTAAACTGAAACAGTCCATGTACACCTCCAGATGAGCTATTACTTCCGATATACACCTCCAGGTGAACTGTTACTTCCCTATACACCTTCAGGTGAATTGCTACTGTCCATATGCACTTCCAGATGAGCTATTACTGCACATATACACCTCCAGGTGAATGGTTACTGTTTTTCTGCACCTCGATCTGAACTGTTATTGACCTTAACCTCCTGGTGAACTTTTACTGTCCATATACACCTCTATCTGAACTGTTATTGTCCTTTAACTCCTTCAGGTGAACTGTTACTGGCAATATACACCTCCAGGTGAACTGTTACTGTCCATATACATCCCCAGGTAAACTGTTACTGTCCATATAGACCTCCAGATGAGCTATAACTGCCCATATACACCTCCAGGTGAACTGTTATTATCCATGTACACCTCGAGGTGAACTGTTACTGTCCATATACACCTCCAAGTGAACAGTTACTGTCCATATACACCTTCAACAGAAGTGTTACTGTCCATATACACCTCCAGGTGAATTATTACTGGCCATATATATCTCCAGGTGAACTGTTACAGTCCATGTACACCTCCAGGTAAACTGAAACAGTCCATATACACCTCCAGGTGAACTGTTACTATCCATGTACACCACCAGGTGAACTGCTACTGTCCATCAGCACGTCTAGATGAGTTATTACTGCCCATATACACCTCCAGGTGAACCGTTACTGTCCATATACATCTCCAGGTGAACTGTTACTGTACATGTGCATCTCCAGGTGAATTTTACAGTCCATGTACACATCCAGGTGAACTGTTACTGTCCATGTACACCTCCAGTTAAACTGAAACAGTCCATGTACACCTCCAGGTGAACTGCTACTGTCCATGTACATCTGCACGTGAGCTATTACTGTCCATGCAAACCTTCAAGTCAACTGTTACTATCCATGTACACCTCCAGGCGAACCGTTACTCTCCATGCACAACTCCAGGTGAAATGTTACTGTCCATGTATACCTCCAGGTGAACCGTTACTGCCCATGTACACCTCCAGGTGAAATGTTGCTGTCCATGTACACCTCCAGGTGAACTGCTACTGTCCATGTACATCTGCACTTGAGCTATTACTGTCCATGCAAACCTTCAATACAACTGTTACTATCCATGTACACCTCCAGGCGAACCGTTACTCTCCATGCACAACTCCAGGTGAAATGTTACTGTCCATGTATACCTCCAGGTGAACCGTTACTGCCCATGTACACCTCCAGGTGAAATGTTACTGTCCATGTACACCTCCAGGTGATACGTTACTGTCCATGTACATCTCCAGGTGAACTGTTACTGTCCGTGTAAATCTCCATGTGAACTGTTACTGTCCATGTACACCTCCAGGTAAACTGAAACAGTCCATGTACACCTCCAGGTGAACTGCTACTGTCCATGTACATCTGCTCGTGAGCTATTACTGTCCATGCACACCATCAACTCAACTGTTACTATCCATGTACACCTCCAGGAGAACCGTTACTCTCCATGCACACCTCCAGGTGAAATGTTACTGTCCATGTACACCTCCAGGTGAACCGTTACTGTCCATGTACACCTCCAGGTGAAATGTTACTGTCCATGTACACCTCCAGGTGAACCGTAAACTGTCCATGTACACCTCCAGGTGAAATGTTACTGTCCATGTACACCTCCAGGTGAACTGTTACTGTCCATGTACATCTCCAGGTGAACTGTTACTGTCCATGTACACCTCGAGGGAAACTGAAGCAGTCCATATAGACCTCCAGATGAGCTATTACTGCCCATATACACATATAGGTGAACTGTTACTATCCATGTTCACATCCAGGTGAACTGTTACTGTCCATCTAAATGTCCAGGTGAACTGTTACTTGCCATATATATCTCCAGGTGAACAGTTAGTGTCCATATACATCTCCAGGTGAACTGTTACTGTCCATGTACACCTCCAGGTAAACTGAAACAGTCCATAAACAAATCCAGGTGAACTGTTAATGTCCATGTACATCTCCAGGTGAACTGCTACTGTCCATGTACATCTCCACGTGTGCTAATACTGTCCATGCACACCTTCAAGTCAACTGTTACTATCCATGTACACCTGCGGGTGAAATGTTTCTGTCCATGTACACCACCAGGTGAATCGTTACATTCCATGTACACCTCCAGGTGAAATGTTACTGTCCATGTACACCTCCAGATGAGCTATTACTCCCTATATACACCTCCAGGTGAACTGTTACTTCCCTATACACCACCAGGTGAACTGCTACTGTCCATCAGCACGTCTAGATGAGCTATTACTCCCTATATACACCTCCAGGTGAACTGTTACTTCCTTATACACCTCCAGGTGAACTGTTCCTGTTCATGTACACCTCCAGTTCAACTGAAACAGTCCATGTACACCTCCAGGTGAACTGCTACTGTCCATGTACATCTGCACGTGAGCTATCACTGTCCATGCAAACCTTCAAGTCAACTGTTACTCTCCATGCTCAACTCCTGGTGAAATGTTACTGTCCATGTACACCTCCAGGTGAAACGTTACTGTCCATGTACATCTCCAGGTGAACTGTTACTGCCCATATACACCTATAGGTGAACTGTTACTATCCATGTACACCTCCAGGTGAACTGTTACTGTCCATATACACCTCCAGGTGAACAGTTACTGTCCATCTAAATGTCCAGGTGAACTGTTACTGGCCATGTACACCTCCAGGTGAACTGTTACAGTCCATGTACACCTCCAGGTAAACTGAAACAATCCATAAACAAATCCAGGTGAACTGTTAATGTCCATGTACACATCCAGGCGAACTGCAACTGTCCATGTACATATCCACGTGAGCTATTACTGTCCATGCACACCTTCAAGTCAACTGTTACTATCCATGTACACCTCCAGGTGAACAGTTACTGTCCATGTACACCTGCAGGTGAAATGTTTCTGTCCATGCACACCTCCAGGTGAACCGTTACTGTCCATGTACACCTCCAGGTGAAATGTTACTGTCCATGTACACCTCCAGGTGAACTGTTACTGTCCATATATATCTCCAGGTGAACTGTTACTGTCCATATACACCACCAGGTGTACTCTTACTGACCATGTACATCTCCAGGTGAACTGTTACTGCCCATGTACATCTCCAGGTGAATTTTACAGTCCATGCACACCGCCAGGTAAACTGAAACAGCCCATGTACACCTCCAGGTGAACTGTTACATTCCATGCACATCTCCAGCTGAACTGTGACTGTCCATGTACACCTCCAGGTAAACTGAAACAGTCCATGTACACCTCCAGGTGAACTGTTACAGTCCATGTACATCTCCAGGTGAACTGTTACTGTCCATGTACACCTCCAGATAAACTGAAACAGTCCATGTACACTTCCAGGTGAACTGAAACAGTCCACGTACACCTCCAGGTGAACTGTTACATTCCATGCACATCTCCAGCTGAACTGTGACTGTCCATGTACACCTCCAGGTAAACTGAAACAGTCCATGTACACCTCCAGGTGAACCGTTACTGTCCATGTCCAACTCCAGGTGAAATGTTACTGTCCATGTACACCTCCAGGTGAACCGTTACTGTCCATGTACACCTCCAGGTGAATCGTTACTATCCATGTACACCTCCAGGTGAACCGTTACTGATCATGTACACCTCCAGGTGAACCGTTACCATGTACACCTCCAGGTGAACTGTTACTGTCCATATACACCACCAGGTGAACTGTTACTGGTCCTGTACACCTCCGGGTGAGCTGTAACTGCCAATAAATATCTCCAGGTGAACTGTTATTGTCCATATACACCACCGTATGTACTTTTACTGTCCATGTACATCTCCAGGTGAACTGTTACTGTCCATGTACATCTCCAGGTGAATTTTACTGTCCATGCACACAGCCAGGTAAACTGAAGCAGCCCATGTACACCTCCAAGTGAACTGTTACATTCCATGTACATCTCCAGCTGTACTGTTACTGTCCATGCACACCTCCAGGTAAACTGAAACAGTCCATGTACACCTCCAGGTGAACTGTTACTGTCCATGTACACCTCCAGATAAACTGAAACCGTCCATGCACACCTCCAGGTGAACTGAAACAGTCCACGTACACCTCCAGGTGTACCGTTACTGTCCATGTCCACCTCCAGGTGAAATGTTACTGTCCATGTACACCTCCAACTGAACAGTTACTGTCCATGTACACCTCCAGGTGAATCGTTACTATCCATGTACACCTCCAGGTGAACCGTTACTGACCATGTACACCTCCAGGTGAACCGTTACCATGTACACCTCCAGGTGAACTGTTACCATGTACACCTCCAACTGAACAGTTACTGTCCATGTACAGCTCCAGGTGAGCTGTTACTGTCCATGTGCACCTTCTGGTGAACTGTTACTGTCCTTGTGCACCTCTAGATGAGCTATTACCCCCTATATACACCTCCAGGTGAACTGTTGCTTCCCTATACATCTCCAGGTGAACTGCTACTGTCCATAGACGCTTCTAGATGAGCTATTACTGCCCATATACACCTCCAGGTGAACAGTTACTGTCCATAAACATCTCCAGGTGAACTTTTACTGTCCATGTACATATCCAGGTGAACTGTTACAGGCCATGTGCATCTCCAGGTGAACTGTCACTGCCCATATACACCTCCAGGTGAACGGTTACTGTCTATACACCGCAATCTGAACTGTTATTGTCCTTAAACTCCTCCAGGTGAACTGTTACTGTCCATATACACCTCAATCTCACCTGTTATTGTCCCTAAACTCCTCCAGGTGAACTGTTCCTGTCCATGTACACTTCCATTTGAACTGTTACAGTCCATGTACACCTCCAGGTAAACTGAAACAGTCCATAAACACCTCCAGGTGAACTGTGAAATACCATGTACACCTCCAGGTTAACTGTTACTCTCCATGCACACCTCCAGGTGAACCGTTACTGTCCATGTACACATCGAGGTGAAATGTTTCTGTCCATGTACACCTCCAGGTGAACCGTTACTGTCCATGTACACCTCCAGGTGAACTGTTACTGTCCATGTCCACCTCCAGGTGAACCGTAACTGTCCATGTACATCTCCAGGTGAAATGTTACTGTCCATGTACACCTCCAGGTGAACCGTTACTGTCCATATATATCTCCAGGTGAACTGTTACTGTCCATATACACCACCAGGTGTACTGTTACTCGTCCTGTACACATCCGGTTGAGCTGTTACTGCCAATAAATATCTCCAGGTGAACTGTAATTCTCCATATACACCACCAGGTGAAATTTAACTCTCCATGTACATCTCCAGGTGAACTGTTACTGTCCATGTACATCTCCAGGTGAATTTTACTGTCCATGTACACCTCCAGGTGAACTGTTATTGTCCATGTACACCTCCAGATGAGCTATTACTGCCTATATACACCTCCAGGTGAACTGTTACTTACCCATACACCTCCAGGTGAACTGTTACTGTCCATGTACACCTCCAGGTAAACCGTAACTGTCCATATACATCTCCAGGTGGACTGTTACTGTCCATGTACACCTCCAGGTGAACTGTTACAGGCCATGCACATCTCCAGGTGAACTGTTACTGCCCATATACACCTCCAAAAGAATGGTTACTGTCTATATACACTGCGATCTGAACTGTTATTGTCTTTAAACTCCTCCAGGTGGACTGTTACTGCTATTTCTGTACATGCACACCTTCAAGTCAACTGTTACTATCCATGTACACCTCCAGGTGAACGGTTAATGCCCATACACACCTCCAGGTGAAATGTCACTGTCCATGTACACCTCCAGGTGAAATGTTACTATCCATGTCCACCTCCAGGTGAACCGTTACTGTCCATGTACACCTCCAGGTGAAATGTTTCTGTCCATGTACACCTCCAGGTGAACCGTTACTATCCATGTCCACCTCCAGGTGAAATGTTTCTGTCCATGTACACCTTCACGTGAACCGTAACTGTCCATATACATCTCCAGGTGAACTGTTACTGTCCATGTACACCTCCAGGTGAATTGTTACAGGCCATGCACATCTCCAGGTGAGCTGTTACTGCCCATATACACCTCCAAAAGAATGGTTACTGTCTATTTGCACTGCGATCTGAACTGTTATTGTCCTTAAACTTTTAGTTTCGGTGACTGCAGCGTGGATAGCAACGGAGGTGCGTGAAGGGGCTTACAGCTGTGAAGTCAATTTCAGCTTTCGGTGACTGCAGCGTGGATAGCAACGGAGGTGCGTTTACGGGCTTACAGCTGTGAAGTCAATTTCAGCGTAAGTTTAAAAGTGAATTCCCTTTTGTTTTCGGAGGACCAGGGGACTGCTGGGTAAGGAAAAAGGTATATATTTGTGTGGTTTAGAATCTATTTCTTTTAGTTTCGGTGACTGCAGCGTGGATAGCAACGGAGGTGCGTGAACGGGCTTACAGCTGTGAAGTCAATTTCAGCGTAAGTTTAAATGTGAATTCCCTTTTGTTTTCGGAGGACCAGGGGACTGCTGGGTTTGGAAAAAGGTATATATTTGTGTGGTTTAGAATCTCTTTCTTTTAGTTTCGGTGACTGCAGCGTGGATAGCAATGGAGGTGCGTGAACGGGCTGACAGCTGTGAAGTCAATTTCAGCGTAAGTTTAAAAGTGAATTCCCTTTTGTTTTCGGAGGACCAGGGGACTGCTGGGTAAGGAAAAAGGTATATATTTGTGTGGTGGCTGTACCCGAGACACGACACGTGTAGTGTCTCCCACCCACCCTCCTCCTCTAACCATAAAAAAAGGACTCTGGTGTGTTGATAAGGTAAGCTTTTTATTTAGGAAGTTCTGTCCGTTGGATTGCTAACCTAACAAGCTTTGACTTTTTGGTTTTTTTTGGTTTTTCAGTAGATTTGTTGGGAATTTGGAGTAGTGGGAATGGAGGTTAAGGCAGTTGCATGTACCTCCTGCAGAATGTGGGAGGTAAGGGTCGCCAAGAGTGTCCCTGCTGACTGCATCTGTGGGAAGTGCACCCAACTCCAGCTCCTCGAGAACCGCGTTAGGGAACTGGAGCTGGAGCTGGATGAACTTCGGATCATTCGGGAGGCGGAGGAGGTTATTGAGAGGAGTTATGGGGAGGTCGTCACACCTCAGGTAAAAGAAGTAGGTAGATGGGTTACCGTCAGGGGAAGGAGAGGGAAGCAGCAGGCAGTGCAGGGATCCCCTGTGGCCGTTTCCCTCAACAACAGGTATACCGTTTTGGATACTGTTGCGGGGGACGACTTACCAGGGGTAAGCAATGGGGTACAGATATCTGGCACAGAGTCTGTCCCTGTTGCTCAGAAGGGAAGGGGGAAGAGGAGCAGAACATTAGTCATTGGGGACTCCATAGTTAGGGGAACAGATAGGAGGTTCTGTGGGAACGAGAGAGACTCACGGTTGGTATGTTGCCTCCCAGGTGCCAGGGTTCGTGATGTCTCGGATCGTGTTTTTGGGATCCTTAATGGGGAGGGGGAGCAGCCCCAAGTCGTGGTCCACATAGGCACCAACGACATAGGTAGGAAGAGAGATGGGGATTTAAGACAGAAATTTAGGGAGCTAGGGTGGAAGCTGAGAGCGAGAACAAACAGAGTTGTTATCTCTGGGTTGTTGCCCGTGCCACGTGATAGCGAAGCGAGGAATCGGGAGAGAGAGGAGTTGAACACGTGGCAGCAGGGATGGTGCAGGAGGGAGGGTTTTGGTTTCCTGGATAATTGGGGCTCTTTCTGGGGTAGGTGGGACCTCTACAAACAGGATGGTCTTCACCTGAACCAGAGGGGTACCGATATCCTGGGGGAGAGGTTTGCTAGTGCTCTTCGGGGGGGGTTTAAACTAATTCAGCAGGGGAATGGGAACCTAAATTGTAGTGCCAATGGACAGGATGTTGAGAGTAGTGAGGTCAGGGATATGGTTACAAGGACGCAAGAGGGCACTGGCAAGCAAGAACCTGGTTTAAAGTGTGTCTATTTCAACGCCAGGAGCATCCGGAATAAGGTGGGTGAGCTTGCAGCATGGGTTGGTACCTGGGATCTCGATGTAGTGGCCATTTCGGAGACATGGGTAGAGCAGGGGCAGGAATGGATGTTGCAGATTCCGGGATTTAGATGTTTCAGTAAGAACAGAGAAGATGGTAAAAGAGGGGGAGGTGTGGCATTGTTAATCAAGGAGAGTATTACAGCGACAGAAAGTACGTTTGAGGACACGGCTACTGAGGTAGTATGGGCTGAGGTTAGAAACAGGAGAGGTGAGGTTACCCTGTTGGGAGTCTTTTATAGACCTCCGAATAGTTCCAGAGATGTAGAGTAAAGGATAGGTAAGATGATTCTCGACAGGGGTGAGGGTAACAGGGTAGTTGTTATGGGGGACTTTAACTTTCCAAATATCGACTGGAAATACTATAGTTCGAGTACTTTAGATGGGTCAGTTTTTGTCCAGTGTGTGCAGGAGGGTGTTCTGACACAGTATGTAGACAGGCTAACCAGGGGCGATGCCACATTGGATTTGGTACTGGGAAATGAACCCGGCCAGGTGTTAGATTTAGATGTAGGTGAGCACTTTGGTGATAGTGGTCACAATTCGGTTAGGTTTACCTTAGCGAATGGCAGGGACAGGTATATACCGCAGGGCAAGAATTATAACTGGGGGAAAGGAAATTATGATGCGATTAGGCAAGATTTAGGATGCGTCGGATGGGGAAGGAAACTGCAGGGGATGGGAACAATCGAAATGTGGAGCTTATTCAAGGAGCAGCTACTGCGTGTCCTTGATAAGTATGTACCTGTGAGGCAGGGAGGAAGTTGTCGTGCGAGGGATATGTGGTTTACTAAAGAAGTTGAAGCGCTTGTCAAGAGGAAGAAGAAGGCTTATGTTAGGATGAGACGTGAAGGCTCAGTTAGGGCGCTTGAGAGCTACAAGCTAGCCAGGAAGGATCTAAAGGGAGAGCTAAGAAGAGCAAGGAGAGGACACGAGAAGTCATTGGTGGATCGGATCAGGGAAAACCCTAAGGCTTTCTATAGGTATATCAGGAATAAAAGAATGACTAGAGTTAGATTAGGGCCAATCAAGGACAGTAGTGGGAAGTTGTGTGTGGAATCAGAGGAGATAGGGGAAGTGTTAAATGAATATTTTTCGTCAGTATTTACAGTAGAGAAAGAAAATGTTGTTGAGAATACTGAGATTCAGGCAACGAGGCTAGATGGGATTGAGGTTCACAAGGAGGAGGTGTTAGCAATTTTGGAAAGTGTGGAAATAGATAAGTCCCCTGGGCCAGATGGGATTTATCCTAGGATTCTCTGGGAAGCTAGGGAGGAGATTGCAGAGCCTTTGTCCTTGATCTTTATGTCGTCATTGTCGACAGGAATAGTGCCGGAAGACTGGAGGATTGCAAATGTTGTCCCCTTGTTCAAGAAGGGGAGTAGAGACAGCCCTGGTAATTATAGACCTGTGAGCCTTACTTCGGTTGTGGGTAAAATGTTGGAAAAGGTTAGAAGAGACAGGATTTATAATCATCTTGAAAAGAATAAGTACATTAGGGATAGTCAGCACGGTTTTGTGACGGGTAGGTCGTGCCTCACAAACCTTATTGAGTTTTTCGAGAAGGTGACCAAACAGGTGGATGAGGGTAAAGCAGTGGATGTGGTGTATATGGATTTCAGTAAGGCGTTTGATAAGGTTCCCCACGGTAGGCTATTGCAGAAAATACGCAAGTATGGGGTTGAAGGTGATTTAGAGCTTTGGATCAGAAATTGGCTAGCTGAAAGAAGACAGAGGGTGGTGGTTGATGGCAAATGTTCATCCTGGAGTTTAGTTACTAGTGGTGTACCGCAAGGATCTGTTTTGGGGCCACTGCTGTTTGTCATTTTTATAAATGACCTGGAAGAGGGTGTAGAAGGGTGGGTTAGTAAATTTGCAGATGACACTAAGGTCGGTGGAGTTGTGGATAGTGCCGAAGGATGTTGTCGGGTACAGAGAGACATAGATAGGCTGCAGAGCTGGGCTGAGAGATGGCAAATGGAGTTTAATGCGGAAAAGTGTGAGGTGATTCACTTTGGAAGGAGTAACAGGAATGCAGAGTACTGGGCTAATGGGAGGATTCTTGGTACTGTAGATGAACAGAGAGATCTTGGTGTCCAGGTGCATAAATCCCTGAAGGTTGCTAACCAGGTTAATAGGGCTGTTAAGAAGGCATATGGTGTGTTAGCTTTTATTAGTAGGGGGGTCGAGTTTCGGAGCCACGAGGTCATGCTGCAGCTGTACAAAACTCTGGTGAGACCGCACCTGGAATATTGCGTGCAGTTCTGGTCACCGCATTATAGGAAGGATGTGGAAGCTATGGAAAGGGTGCAGAGGAGATTTACTAGGATGTTGCCTGGTATGGAGGGAAGGTCTTACGAGGAAAGGCTGAGGGACTTGAGGTTGTTTTCGTTGGAGAGAAGGAGGAGGAGAGGTGACTTAATAGAGACATATAAGATAATCAGAGGGTTAGATAGGGTGGATAGTGAGCGTCTTTTTCCTCGGATGGTGATGGCAAACACGAGGGGACATAGCTTCAAGTTGAGGGGTGATAGATATCGGACAGATGTGAGAGGTAGTTTCTTTACTCAGAGAGTAGTAAGGGAGTGGAACGCCCAGCCTGCAGCAGTAGTAGATTCGCCAACTTTAAGGGCATTTAAGTGGACATTGGATAGACACATGGATGAAAATGGAATAGTGTAGGTCAGATGGTTTCACAGGACGGCGCAACATCGAGGGCCGAAGGGCCTGTACTGCGCTGTAATGTTCTAAATTCTAAATTAAACTCCTCCAGGTGGACTGTTACTGCTATTTCTGTACATGCACACCTTCAAGTCAACTGTTACTATCCATGTACACCTCCAGGTGAACGGTTACTGTCCATACACACCTCCAGGTGAATTGTAACTGTCCATGTACACCCCCAGGTGAGCTGTTACTATCCATGTACACCTCCAGGTGATCTGTTACTGTCCATGTACACCCCCAGGTGAGCTGTTACTGTCCATGTACACCTTCTGGTGAACTGTTACTGTCCATGTACACCCCCAGGTGAACTGCTAATATTCATATACACTTCTAGATGAGCTATTACTGCCCCTTTACACCTCCAGGTGATCTGTTACTGTCCATATACATCTCCCGGTGAACTGTTGCTGTCCACGTACACCTCCAGGCGAACTGTTACAGTTCATGTACATCTCCAGGTGAACTGTTACTGTCCATGTACACCTCCAGATAAACTGAAACAGTCCATGTACACCTCCAGGTGAACTGAAACAGTCCATGTACACCTCCAGGTGTACCGTTACTGCCCATGTCCACCTCCAGGTGAACCGTTACTGTGCATGTACACCTCCAGGTTGAACTGTTACTGTCCATGTACACCTCCAGGTGAACCGTTGCTATCCATGTACACCTCCAGGTAAACTGTTACAGTCCATGTACAGCTCCAGGTGAGCTGTTACTGTCCATGTGCACCTTCTGGTGAACTGTTACTGTCCATGTACACCTCCAGGTGAACTGTTACTGTCCATGTACACCTCCAGATGAGCTATTACTCCCTATATACACCTGCATGTGAACTGTTACTGTCCATATACACTTCTAGATGAGCTATTACTGCCCATATACACCTCGAGGTGAACAGTTACTGTCAATAAACAACTCCAGGTGAACTTTTACTGTTCATGTACATATCCAGGTGATCTGTTACAGGCCATGTGCATCTCCAGGTGAACTGTTACTGCCCATATACACCACCAGGAGAACGGTTACTGTCTATATACACCACAATCTGAACTGTTATTGTCCTTAAACTCCTCCAGGTGAACAGTTACTGTCCACATACACCTCGATCTGAACTGTTATTGTCCTTAAACTCCTCCAGGTGAACTGTTACTCTCCATGCACACCTCCAGGTAAACTGAAACAGCCCATGTACACCTCCAAGTGAACTATTACATTCCATGTACATCTCCAGCTGTACTGTTCCTGTCCATGTACACCTCCAGGTAAACTGAAACAGTCCATGTACACCTCCAGGTGAACTGTTACAGTTCATGTACATCTCCAGGTGAACTGTTACTGTCCATGTACACCTCCAGATAAACTGAAACAGTCCATGTACACCTCCAGGTGAACTGAAACAGTCCACGTACACCTCCAGGTGTACCGTTACTGTCCATGTCCACCTCCAGGTGAAATGTTACTGTCCATGTACACCTCCAACTGAACAGTTACTGTCCATGTACACCTCCAGGTGAATCGTTACTATCCATGTACACCTCCAGGTGAACCGTTACTGACCATGTCCACCTCCAGGTGAAATGTTACTGTCCATGTACACCTCCAACTGAACAGTTACTGTCCATGTACACCTCCAGGTGAATGGTTACTATCCATGTACACCTCCTGGTGAACCGTTACTGACCATGTACACCTCCAGGTGAACTGTTACCATGTACACCTCCAACGGAACAGTTACTGTCCATGTACAGCTCCAGGTGAACTGTTACTGTCCATGTACACCTCCAGATGAGCTATTACTCCCTATATACACCTCCAGGTGATCTGTTGCTTCCCTTTACATCTCCAGGTGAACTGCTACTGTCCATATACACTTCTAGATGAGCTATTACTGCCCATATACACCTCCAGGTGAACAGTTACTGTCCATAAACATCTCCAGGTGAACTTTTACTGTCCATGTACATATCCAGTGAACTGTTACAGGCCATGTGCATCTCCAGGTGAACTGTTACTGCCCATATACACGTCCAGGAGAACGGTTACTGTCTATATACACCGCAATCTGAACTGTTATTGTCCTTAAACTCCTCCAGGTGAACTGTTACTGTCCATATACACCTCGATCTCACCTGTTATTGTCCCTAAACTCCTCCAGGTGAACTGCTCCTGTCCATGTACACCTCCAGGTGAACTGTTACAGTCCATGTATACCTCCAGGTAAACTGAAACAGTCCATAAACAGCTCCAGGTGAACTGTGAAATACCATGTACACCTCCAGGTGAACTGTTACTATCCATGTGCACCTCCAGGTGAACGGTTACTGTCCATGTACACTCGAGGTGAAATGTTTCTGTCCATGCACACCTCCAGGTGAACCGTTACTGTCCATGTACACCTCCAGGTGAACTGTTACTGTCCATGTACACTCGAGGTGAAATGTTTCTGTCCATGTACACCTCCAGGTGAACCGTTACTGTCCATGTACACCTCCAGGTGAACTGTTACTGTCCATGTACACCTCCAGGTGAACGGTTACTGTCCATGTACACTCGAGGTGAAATGTTTCTGTCCATGCACACCTCCAGGTGAACCGTTACTGTCCATGTACACCTCCAGGTGAACTGTTACTGTCCATGTACACCTTCAGGGAAACTGAAACAGTCCATAAACCCCTCCAGGTGAACTGTGAAATACCATGTACACCTCCAGGTGAACTGATACTATCCATGTACACCTCCAGGTGAACCGTAACTGTCCATGTACATCTCCAGGTGAAATGTAACTGCCCATGTACACCTCCAGGTGAACCGTTACTGTCCATATATATCTCCAGGTGAACTGTTACTGTCCATATACACCACCAGGTGAACTGTTACTGGTCCTGCACACATCCGGGTGAGCTGTTACTGCCAATAAATATCTCCAGGTGAACTGTTATTCTCCATATACACCACCAGGTGAAATTTTACTCTCCATGTACATCTCCAGGTGAACTGTTACTGTCCATGTACATCTCCAGGTGAATTTTACTGTCCATGTACACCTCCAGGTGAACTGTTACTGTCCATGTACACCTCCAGATGAGCTATTACTGCCTATATACACCTCCTGGTGAACTGTTACTTACCCATACACCTCCAGGTGAACTGTTACTGTCCATGTACACCTCCAGGTAAACCGTAACTGTCCATATACATCTCCAGGTGGCCTGTTGCAGGCCATGCACATCTCCAGGTGAATTGTTACTGCCCATATACACCTCCAAAAGAATGGTTACTGTCTATATACACTGCGATCTGAACTGTTATTGTCTTTAAACTCCTCCAAGTGGACTGTTACTGCTTTTTCTGTACATGCACACCTTCAAGTCAACTGTTACTATCCATGTACACCTCCAGGTGAACGGTTAATGTCCATACACACCTCCAGGTGAAATGTTACTGTCCATATACGCCTCCAGGTGAACTGTTACTATCCATGTACACCTCCAGGTGAACCGTTACTGTCCATGTACACCTCCAGGTGAAATGTTTCTGTCCATGTACACCTCCAGGTGAACCGTTACTCTCCATGTACACCTCCAGGTGAAATGTTACTGTCCATGTACACCTCCAGGCGAACTGTTACTGTCCATGTACACCTCCAGTTGAACCATTACTGTCCATGTCATCCTGCAGGTGAACAGTTACTGCCCATATACTCCTCCAAATGAACTGAAACTGTCCATATACACCTCCAGGTGGATAGTTACTGTCCATCTAAATGTCCAGGTGAACTGCTACTGCCCATATATATCTCCAGGTGAACTGTTACTGTCCATGTACACCACCAGGTGAACTGTTACTGGTCCTGTACATGTCCCGGTGAGCTGTTACTGACCATATATATCTCCAGGTGAACTGTTATTGTCCATATACACCACCAGGTGAACTGTTACTGTCTATGTACACCTCCAGGTAAACTGAAACAATCCATGTCCACCTCCAGGTGAACTGTTACAGTCCATGAACATCTCCAGGTGAACTGAAACAGTCCATGTACACCTCCATGTGAACTGTTACTGTCCATGTACATCTCCACGTTATCTATTACTGACCATGCACACTTTCAAGTCAACTGTTACTATCCATGTACACCTCCAGGTGAACCGTTACTGTCCATGTCCACCTCCAGGTGAAATGTTACTGTCCATGTACACCTCCAGGGGAACAGTTATTGTCCATGTACACCTCAAGGTGAAATGTTACTGTCCATGTACACCTCCAGGTGAACCGTTACTCTCCATGTACACCTCCAGGTGAACCGTTTCTATCCATGTACACCTCCAGTTGAACCGTTACTGACCATGTACATCTCCAGGTGAACCGTTACCATGTACACCTCCAGGTGAACTGTTACTATCCATGTACACCTCCAGGTGAACTGTTAGTGACCATGTACACCAGCAGGTGAGCTATTACTGTCCATGTACACCTTTTGGTGAACTGTTACTGTCCATGTACACCCCCAGGTGAGCTGTTACTATCCATGTACACCTCCAGGTGATCTGTTACTGTCCATGTACACCCCCAGGTGAGCTGTTACTGTCCATGTACACCTTCTGGTGAACTGTTACTGTCCATGTACACCCCCAGGTGAACTGCTAATATCCATATACACTTCTAGATGAGCTATTACTGCCCCTTTACACCTCCAGGTGATCTGTTACTGTCCATATACATCTCCAGGTGAACTGTTGCTGTCCATGTACACCTCCAGGCGAACTGTTACAGTTCATGTACATCTCCAGGTGAACTGTTACTGTCCATGTACACCTCCAGATAAACTGAAACAGTCCATGTACACCTCCAGGTGAACTGTTACTCTGCATGTACACCTCCTGGTGAACTGTTACTGTCCATGTACATCTCCAGGTGAATCGTTACTATCCATGCACACCTCCAGGTGAACCGTTGCTATCCATGTACACCTCCAGGTAAACTGTTACAGTCCATGTACAGCTCCAGGTGAGCTGTTACTGTCCATGTGCACCTTCTGGTGAACTGTTACTGTCCATGTACACCTCCAGGTGAACTGTTACTGTCCATGTACACCTCCAGATGAGCTGTTACTCCCTATATACACCTGCAGGTGAACTGTTACTTCCCTATACACCTCCAGGTGAACTGCTACTGTCCATATACACTTCTAGATGAGCTATTACTGCCCATATACACCTCCAGGTGAACAGTTACTGTCCATAAACATCTCCAGGTGAACTTGTACTGTCCATGTACATATCCAGGTGAACTGCTGCAGGCCATGCACATCTCCAGGTGAATTGCTACTGCCCATATACACCTCCAGGAGAACGGTTACTGTCTATATACACCGCAATCTGAACTGTTATTGTCCTTAAACTTCTCCAGGTGAACAGTTACTGTCCATATACACCTCGATCTGAACTGTTATTGTCCTTAAACTCCTCCAGGTGAACTGTTACTCTCCATGCACACCTCCAGATAAACTGAAACAGCCCATGTACACCTCCAAGTGAACTATTACATTCCATGTACATCTCCAGCTGTACTGTTCCTGTCCATGTACACCTCCAGGTAAACTGAAACAGTCCATGTACACCTCCAGGTGAACTGTTACAGTTCATGTACATCTCCAGGTGAACTGTTACTGTCCATGTACACCTCCAGATGAGCTGTTACTCCCTATATACACCTGCAGGTGAACTGTTACTTCCCTATACACCTCCAGGTGAACTGCTACTGTCCATATACACTTCTAGATGAGCTATTACTGCCCATATACACCTCCAGGTGAACAGTTACTGTCCATAAACATCTCCAGGTGAATTTTACTGTCCATGTACACCTCCAGGTGAACTGTTATTGTCCATGTACACCTCCAGATGAGCTATTACTGCCTATATACACCTCCAGGTGAACTGTTACTTACCCATACACCTCCAGGTGAACTGTTACTGTCCATGTACACCTCCAGGTAAACCGTAACTGTCCATATACATCTCCAGGTGGACTGTTACTGTCCATGTACACCTCCAGGTGAACTGTTACAGGCCATGCACATCTCCAGGTGAACTGTTACTGCCCATATACACCTCCAAAAGAATGGTTACTGTCTATATACACTGCGATCTGAACTGTTATTGTCTTTAATCTCCTCCAGGTGGACTGTTACTGCTATTTCTGTACATGCACACCTTCAAGTCAACTGTTACTATCCATGTACACCTCCAGGTGAACGGTTAATGTCCATACACACCTCCAGGTGAAATGTCACTGTCCATGTACACCTCCAGGTGAAATGTTACTATCCATGTCCACCTCCAGGTGAACCGTTACTGTCCATGTACACCTCCAGGTGAAATGTTTCTGTCCATGTACACCTCCAGGTGAACCGTTACTGTCCATGTACTCCTCCAGGTGAAATGTTTCTGTCCATGTACACCTCCAGGTGAACCGTTACTGTCCATGTACACCTCCAGGTGAACTGTTACTGTCCATGTACACCTTCACGTGAACCGTAACTGTCCATATACATCTCCAGGTGAACTGTTACTGTCCATGTACACCTCCAGGTGAACTGTTACAGGCCATGCACATCTCCAGGTGAGCTGTTACTGCCCATATACACCTCCAAAAGAATGGTTACTGTCTATTTGCACTGCGATCTGAACTGTTATTGTCCTTAAACTTTTAGTTTCGGTGACTGCAGCGTGGATAGCAACGGAGGTGCGTGAAGGGGCTTACAGCTGTGAAGTCAATTTCAGCTTTCGGTGACTGCAGCGTGGATAGCAACGGAGGTGCGTTTACGGGCTTACAGCTGTGAAGTCAATTTCAGCGTAAGTTTAAAAGTGAATTCCCTTTTGTTTTCGGAGGACCAGGGGACTGCTGGGTAAGGAAAAAGGTATATATTTGTGTGGTTTAGAATCTATTTCTTTTAGTTTCGGTGACTGCAGCGTGGATAGCAACGGAGGTGCGTGAACGGGCTTACAGCTGTGAAGTCAATTTCAGCGTAAGTTTAAATGTGAATTCCCTTTTGTTTTCGGAGGACCAGGGGACTGCTGGGTAAGGAAAAAGGTATATATTTGTGTGGTTTAGAATCTCTTTCTTTTAGTTTCGGTGACTGCAGCGTGGATAGCAACGGAGGTGCGTGAACGGGCTGACAGCTGTGAAGTCAATTTCAGCGTAAGTTTAAAAGTGAATTCCCTTTTGTTTTCGGAGGACCAGGGGACTGCTGGGTAAGGAAAAAGGTATATATTTGTGTGGTGGCTGTACCCGAGACACGACACGTGTAGTGTCTCCCACCCACCCTCCTCCTCTAACCATAAAAAAAGGACTCTGGTGTGTTGATAAGGTAAGCTTTTTATTTAGGAAGTTCTGTCCGTTGGATTGCTAACCTAACAAGCTTTGACTTTTTGGTTTTTTTTGGTTTTTCAGTAGATTTGTTGGGAATTTGGAGTAGTGGGAATGGAGGTTAAGGCAGTTGCATGTACCTCCTGCAGAATGTGGGAGGTAAGGGTCGCCAAGAGTGTCCCTGCTGACTGCATCTGTGGGAAGTGCACCCAACTCCAGCTCCTCGAGAACCGCGTTAGGGAACTGGAGCTGGAGCTGGATGAACTTCGGATCATTCGGGAGGCGGAGGAGGTTATTGAGAGGAGTTATGGGGAGGTCGTCACACCTCAGGTAAAAGAAGTAGGTAGATGGGTTACCGTCAGGGGAAGGAGAGGGAAGCAGCAGGCAGTGCAGGGATCCCCTGTGGCCGTTTCCCTCAACAACAGGTATACCGTTTTGGATACTGTTGCGGGGGACGACTTACCAGGGGTAAGCAATGGGGTACAGATATCTGGCACAGAGTCTGTCCCTGTTGCTCAGAAGGGAAGGGGGAAGAGGAGCAGAACATTAGTCATTGGGGACTCCATAGTTAGGGGAACAGATAGGAGGTTCTGTGGGAACGAGAGAGACTCACGGTTGGTATGTTGCCTCCCAGGTGCCAGGGTTCGTGATGTCTCGGATCGTGTTTTTGGGATCCTTAATGGGGAGGGGGAGCAGCCCCAAGTCGTGGTCCACATAGGCACCAACGACATAGGTAGGAAGAGAGATGGGGATTTAAGACAGAAATTTAGGGAGCTAGGGTGGAAGCTGAGAGCGAGAACAAACAGAGTTGTTATCTCTGGGTTGTTGCCCGTGCCACGTGATAGCGAAGCGAGGAATCGGGAGAGAGAGGAGTTGCACACGTGGCAGCAGGGATGGTGCAGGAGGGAGGGTTTTGGTTTCCTGGATAATTGGGGCTCTTTCTGGGGTAGGTGGGACCTCTACAAACAGGATGGTCTTCACCTGAACCAGAGGGGTACCGATATCCTGGGGGGGAGGTTTGCTAGTGCTCTTCGGGGGGGTTTAAACTAATTCAGCAGGGGAATGGGAACCTAAATTGTAGTGCCAATGGACAGGATGTTGAGAGTAGTGAGGTCAGGGATATGGTTACAAGGACGCAAGAGGGCACTGGCAAGCAAGAACCTGGTTTAAAGTGTGTCTATTTCAACGCCAGGAGCATCCGGAATAAGGTGGGTGAGCTTGCAGCATGGGTTGGTACCTGGGATCTCGATGTAGTGGCCATTTCGGAGACATGGGTAGAGCAGGGGCAGGAATGGATGTTGCAGATTCCGGGATTTAGATGTTTCAGTAAGAACAGAGAAGATGGTAAAAGAGGGGGAGGTGTGGCATTGTTAATCAAGGAGAGTATTACAGCGACAGAAAGTACGTTTGAGGACACGGCTACTGAGGTAGTATGGGCTGAGGTTAGAAACAGGAGAGGTGAGGTTACCCTGTTGGGAGTCTTTTATAGACCTCCGAATAGTTCCAGAGATGTAGAGTAAAGGATAGGTAAGATGATTCTCGACAGGGGTGAGGGTAACAGGGTAGTTGTTATGGGGGACTTTAACTTTCCAAATATCGACTGGAAATACTATAGTTCGAGTACTTTAGATGGGTCAGTTTTTGTCCAGTGTGTGCAGGAGGGTGTTCTGACACAGTATGTAGACAGGCTAACCAGGGGCGATGCCACATTGGATTTGGTACTGGGAAATGAACCCGGCCAGGTGTTAGATTTAGATGTAGGTGAGCACTTTGGTGATAGTGGTCACAATTCGGTTAGGTTTACCTTAGCGAATGGCAGGGACAGGTATATACCGCAGGGCAAGAATTATAACTGGGGGAAAGGAAATTATGATGCGATTAGGCAAGATTTAGGATGCGTCGGATGGGGAAGGAAACTGCAGGGGATGGGAACAATCGAAATGTGGAGCTTATTCAAGGAGCAGCTACTGCGTGTCCTTGATAAGTATGTACCTGTGAGGCAGGGAGGAAGTTGTCGTGCGAGGGATATGTGGTTTACTAAAGAAGTTGAAGCGCTTGTCAAGAGGAAGAAGAAGGCTTATGTTAGGATGAGACGTGAAGGCTCAGTTAGGGCGCTTGAGAGCTACAAGCTAGCCAGGAAGGATCTAAAGGGAGAGCTAAGAAGAGCAAGGAGAGGACACGAGAAGTCATTGGTGGATCGGATCAGGGAAAACCCTAAGGCTTTCTATAGGTATATCAGGAATAAAAGAATGACTAGAGTTAGATTAGGGCCAATCAAGGACAGTAGTGGGAAGTTGTGTGTGGAATCAGAGGAGATAGGGGAAGTGTTAAATGAATATTTTTCGTCAGTATTTACAGTAGAGAAAGAAAATGTTGTTGAGAATACTGAGATTCAGGCAACGAGGCTAGATGGGATTGAGGTTCACAAGGAGGAGGTGTTAGCAATTTTGGAAAGTGTGGAAATAGATAAGTCCCCTGGGCCAGATGGGATTTATCCTAGGATTCTCTGGGAAGCTAGGGAGGAGATTGCAGAGCCTTTGTCCTTGATCTTTATGTCGTCATTGTCGACAGGAATAGTGCCGGAAGACTGGAGGATTGCAAATGTTGTCCCCTTGTTCAAGAAGGGGAGTAGAGACAGCCCTGGTAATTATAGACCTGTGAGCCTTACTTCGGTTGTGGGTAAAATGTTGGAAAAGGTTAGAAGAGACAGGATTTATAATCATCTTGAAAAGAATAAGTACATTAGGGATAGTCAGCACGGTTTTGTGACGGGTAGGTCGTGCCTCACAAACCTTATTGAGTTTTTCGAGAAGGTGACCAAACAGGTGGATGAGGGTAAAGCAGTGGATGTGGTGTATATGGATTTCAGTAAGGCGTTTGATAAGGTTCCCCACGGTAGGCTATTGCAGAAAATACGCAAGTATGGGGTTGAAGGTGATTTAGAGCTTTGGATCAGAAATTGGCTAGCTGAAAGAAGACAGAGGGTGGTGGTTGATGGCAAATGTTCATCCTGGAGTTTAGTTACTAGTGGTGTACCGCAAGGATCTGTTTTGGGGCCACTGCTGTTTGTCATTTTTATAAATGACCTGGAAGAGGGTGTAGAAGGGTGGGTTAGTAAATTTGCAGATGACACTAAGGTCGGTGGAGTTGTGGATAGTGCCGAAGGATGTTGTCGGGTACAGAGAGACATAGATAGGCTGCAGAGCTGGGCTGAGAGATGGCAAATGGAGTTTAATGCGGAAAAGTGTGAGGTGATTCACTTTGGAAGGAGTAACAGGAATGCAGAGTACTGGGCTAATGGGAGGATTCTTGGTACTGTAGATGAACAGAGAGATCTTGGTGTCCAGGTGCATAAATCCCTGAAGGTTGCTAACCAGGTTAATAGGGCTGTTAAGAAGGCATATGGTGTGTTAGCTTTTATTAGTAGGGGGGTCGAGTTTCGGAGCCACGAGGTCATGCTGCAGCTGTACAAAACTCTGGTGAGACCGCACCTGGAATATTGCGTGCAGTTCTGGTCACCGCATTATAGGAAGGATGTGGAAGCTATGGAAAGGGTGCAGAGGAGATTTACTAGGATGTTGCCTGGTATGGAGGGAAGGTCTTACGAGGAAAGGCTGAGGGACTTGAGGTTGTTTTCGTTGGAGAGAAGGAGGAGGAGAGGTGACTTAATAGAGACATATAAGATAATCAGAGGGTTAGATAGGGTGGATAGTGAGCGTCTTTTTCCTCGGATGGTGATGGCAAACACGAGGGGACATAGCTTCAAGTTGAGGGGTGATAGATATCGGACAGATGTGAGAGGTAGTTTCTTTACTCAGAGAGTAGTAAGGGAGTGGAACGCCCAGCCTGCAGCAGTAGTAGATTCGCCAACTTTAAGGGCATTTAAGTGGACATTGGATAGACACATGGATGAAAATGGAATAGTGTAGGTCAGATGGTTTCACAGGACGGCGCAACATCGAGGGCCGAAGGGCCTGTACTGCGCTGTAATGTTCTAAATTCTAAATTAAACTCCTCCAGGTGGACTGTTACTGCTATTTCTGTACATGCACACCTTCAAGTCAACTGTTACTATCCATGTACACCTCCAGGTGAACGGTTACTGTCCATACACACCTCCAGGTGAATTGTAACTGTCCATGTACACCCCCAGGTGAGCTGTTACTATCCATGTACACCTCCAGGTGATCTGTTACTGTCCATGTACACCCCCAGGTGAGCTGTTACTGTCCATGTACACCTTCTGGTGAACTGTTACTGTCCATGTACACCCCCAGGTGAACTGCTAATATTCATATACACTTCTAGATGAGCTATTACTGCCCCTTTACACCTCCAGGTGATCTGTTACTGTCCATATACATCTCCCGGTGAACTGTTGCTGTCCACGTACACCTCCAGGCGAACTGTTACAGTTCATGTACATCTCCAGGTGAACTGTTACTGTCCATGTACACCTCCAGATAAACTGAAACAGTCCATGTACACCTCCAGGTGAACTGAAACAGTCCATGTACACCTCCAGGTGTACCGTTACTGCCCATGTCCACCTCCAGGTGAACCGTTACTGTGCATGTACACCTCCAGGTTGAACTGTTACTGTCCATGTACACCTCCAGGTGAACCGTTGCTATCCATGTACACCTCCAGGTAAACTGTTACTGTCCATGTACAGCTCCAGGTGAGCTGTTACTGTCCATGTGCACCTTCTGGTGAACTGTTACTGTCCATGTACACCTCCAGGTGAACTGTTACTGTCCATGTACACCTCCAGATGAGCTATTACTCCCTATATACACCTGCATGTGAACTGTTACTGTCCATATACACTTCTAGATGAGCTATTACTGCCCATATACACCTCGAGGTGAACAGTTACTGTCAATAAACAACTCCAGGTGAACTTTTACTGTTCATGTACATATCCAGGTGATCTGTTACAGGCCATGTGCATCTCCAGGTGAACTGTTACTGCCCATATACACCACCAGGAGAACGGTTACTGTCTATATACACCACAATCTGAACTGTTATTGTCCTTAAACTCCTCCAGGTGAACAGTTACTGTCCACATACACCTCGATCTGAACTGTTATTGTCCTTAAACTCCTCCAGGTGAACTGTTACTCTCCATGCACACCTCCAGGTAAACTGAAACAGCCCATGTACACCTCCAAGTGAACTATTACATTCCATGTACATCTCCAGCTGTACTGTTCCTGTCCATGTACACCTCCAGGTAAACTGAAACAGTCCATGTACACCTCCAGGTGAACTGTTACAGTTCATGTACATCTCCAGGTGAACTGTTACTGTCCATGTACACCTCCAGATAAACTGAAACAGTCCATGTACACCTCCAGGTGAACTGAAACAGTCCACGTACACCTCCAGGTGTACCGTTACTGTCCATGTCCACCTCCAGGTGAAATGTTACTGTCCATGTACACCTCCAACTGAACAGTTACTGTCCATGTACACCTCCAGGTGAATCGTTACTATCCATGTACACCTCCAGGTGAACCGTTACTGACCATGTCCACCTCCAGGTGAAATGTTACTGTCCATGTACACCTCCAACTGAACAGTTACTGTCCATGTACACCTCCAGGTGAATGGTTACTATCCATGTACACCTCCTGGTGAACCGTTACTGACCATGTACACCTCCAGGTGAACTGTTACCATGTACACCTCCAACGGAACAGTTACTGTCCATGTACAGCTCCAGGTGAACTGTTACTGTCCATGTACACCTCCAGATGAGCTATTACTCCCTATATACACCTCCAGGTGATCTGTTGCTTCCCTTTACATCTCCAGGTGAACTGCTACTGTCCATATACACTTCTAGATGAGCTATTACTGCCCATATACACCTCCAGGTGAACAGTTACTGTCCATAAACATCTCCAGGTGAACTTTTACTGTCCATGTACATATCCAGTGAACTGTTACAGGCCATGTGCATCTCCAGGTGAACTGTTACTGCCCATATACACGTCCAGGAGAACGGTTACTGTCTATATACACCGCAATCTGAACTGTTATTGTCCTTAAACTCCTCCAGGTGAACTGTTACTGTCCATATACACCTCGATCTCACCTGTTATTGTCCCTAAACTCCTCCAGGTGAACTGCTCCTGTCCATGTACACCTCCAGGTGAACTGTTACAGTCCATGTATACCTCCAGGTAAACTGAAACAGTCCATAAACAGCTCCAGGTGAACTGTGAAATACCATGTACACCTCCAGGTGAACTGTTACTATCCATGTGCACCTCCAGGTGAACGGTTACTGTCCATGTACACTCGAGGTGAAATGTTTCTGTCCATGCACACCTCCATGTGAACCGTTACTGTCCATGTACACCTCCAGGTGAACTGTTACTGTCCATGTACACTCGAGGTGAAATGTTTCTGTCCATGTACACCTCCAGGTGAACCGTTACTGTCCATGTACACCTCCAGGTGAACTGTTACTGTCCATGTACACTCGCGGTGAAATGTTTCTGTCCATGCACACCTCCAGGTGAACCGTTACTGTCCATGTACACCTCCAGGTGAACTGTTACTGTCCATGTACACCTTCAGGGAAACTGAAACAGTCCATAAACCCCTCCAGGTGAACTGTGAAATACCATGTACACCTCCAGGTGAACTGTTACTATCCATGTACACCTCCAGGTGAACCGTAACTGTCCATGTACATCTCCAGGTGAAATGTTACTGCCCATGTACACCTCCAGGTGAACCGTTACTGTCCATATATATCTCCAGGTGAACTGTTACTGTCCATATACACCACCAGGTGAACTGTTACTGGTCCTGTACACATCCGGGTGAGCTGTTACTGCCAATAAATATCTCCAGGTGAACTGTTATTCTCCATATACACCACCAGGTGAAATTTTACTCTCCATGTACATCTCCAGGTGAACTGTTACTGTCCATGTACATCTCCAGGTGAATTTTACTGTCCATGTACACCTCCAGGTGAACTGTTACTGTCCATGTACACCTCCAGATGAGCTATTACTGCCTATATACACCTCCTGGTGAACTGTTACTTACCCATACACCTCCAGGTGAACTGTTACTGTCCATGTACACCTCCAGGTAAACCGTAACTGTCCATATACATCTCCAGGTGGCCTGTTGCAGGCCATGCACATCTCCAGGTGAATTGTTACTGCCCATATACACCTCCAAAAGAATGGTTACTGTCTATATACACTGCGATCTGAACTGTTATTGTCTTTAAACTCCTCCAAGTGGACTGTTACTGCTTTTTCTGTACATGCACACCTTCAAGTCAACTGTTACTATCCATGTACACCTCCAGGTGAACGGTTAATGTCCATACACACCTCCAGGTGAAATGTTACTGTCCATATACGCCTCCAGGTGAACTGTTACTATCCATGTACACCTCCAGGTGAACCGTTACTGTCCATGTACACCTCCAGGTGAAATGTTTCTGTCCATGTACACCTCCAGGTGAACCGTTACTCTCCATGTACACCTCCAGGTGAAATGTTACTGTCCATGTACACCTCCAGGCGAACTGTTACTGTCCATGTACACCTCCAGTTGAACCATTACTGTCCATGTCATCCTGCAGGTGAACAGTTACTGCCCATATACTCCTCCAAATGAACTGAAACTGTCCATATACACCTCCAGGTGGATAGTTACTGTCCATCTAAATGTCCAGGTGAACTGCTACTGCCCATATATATCTCCAGGTGAACTGTTACTGTCCATGTACACCACCAGGTGAACTGTTACTGGTCCTGTACATGTCCCGGTGAGCTGTTACTGACCATATATATCTCCAGGTGAACTGTTATTGTCCATATACACCACCAGGTGAACTGTTACTGTCCATGTACACCTCCAGGTAAACTGAAACAATCCATGTCCACCTCCAGGTGAACTGTTACAGTCCATGAACATCTCCAGGTGAACTGAAACAGTCCATGTACACCTCCATGTGAACTGTTACTGTCCATGTACATCTCCAGGTGAACCGTTACTGTGCATGTACACCTCCAGGTTGAACTGTTACTGTCCATGTACACCTCCAGGTGAACCGTTGCTATCCATGTACACCTCCAGGTAAACTGTTACTGTCCATGTACAGCTCCAGGTGAGCTGTTACTGTCCATGTGCACCTTCTGGTGAACTGTTACTGTCCATGTACACCTCCAGGTGAACTGTTACTGTCCATGTACACCTCCAGATGAGCTATTACTCCCTATATACACCTGCATGTGAACTGTTACTGTCCATATACACTTCTAGATGAGCTATTACTGCCCATATACACCTCGAGGTGAACAGTTACTGTCAATAAACAACTCCAGGTGAACTTTTACTGTTCATGTACATATCCAGGTGATCTGTTACAGGCCATGTGCATCTCCAGGTGAACTGTTACTGCCCATATACACCACCAGGAGAACGGTTACTGTCTATATACACCACAATCTGAACTGTTATTGTCCTTAAACTCCTCCAGGTGAACAGTTACTGTCCACATACACCTCGATCTGAACTGTTATTGTCCTTAAACTCCTCCAGGTGAACTGTTACTCTCCATGCACACCTCCAGGTAAACTGAAACAGCCCATGTACACCTCCAAGTGAACTATTACATTCCATGTACATCTCCAGCTGTACTGTTCCTGTCCATGTACACCTCCAGGTAAACTGAAACAGTCCATGTACACCTCCAGGTGAACTGTTACAGTTCATGTACATCTCCAGGTGAACTGTTACTGTCCATGTACACCTCCAGATAAACTGAAACAGTCCATGTACACCTCCAGGTGAACTGAAACAGTCCACGTACACCTCCAGGTGTACCGTTACTGTCCATGTCCACCTCCAGGTGAAATGTTACTGTCCATGTACACCTCCAACTGAACAGTTACTGTCCATGTACACCTCCAGGTGAATCGTTACTATCCATGTACACCTCCAGGTGAACCGTTACTGACCATGTCCACCTCCAGGTGAAATGTTACTGTCCATGTACACCTCCAACTGAACAGTTACGGTCCATGTACACCTCCAGGTGAATGGTTACTATCCATGTACACCTCCTGGTGAACCGTTACTGACCATGTACGCCTCCAGGTGAACTGTTACCATGTACACCTCCAACGGAACAGTTACTGTCCATGTACAGCTCCAGGTGAACTGTTACTGTCCATGTACACCTCCAGATGAGCTATTACTCCCTATATACACCTCCAGGTGATCTGTTGCTTCCCTTTACATCTCCAGGTGAACTGCTACTGTCCATATACACTTCTAGATGAGCTATTACTGCCCATATACACCTCCAGGTGAACAGTTACTGTCCATAAACATCTCCAGGTGAACTTTTACTGTCCATGTACATATCCAGTGAACTGTTACAGGCCATGTGCATCTCCAGGTGAACTGTTACTGCCCATATACACGTCCAGGAGAACGGTTACTGTCTATATACACCGCAATCTGAACTGTTATTGTCCTTAAACTCCTCCAGGTGAACTGTTACTGTCCATATACACCTCGATCTCACCTGTTATTGTCCCTAAACTCCTCCAGGTGAACTGCTCCTGTCCATGTACACCTCCAGCAGAACTGTTACAGTCCATGTATACCTCCAGGTAAACTGAAACAGTCCATAAACAGCTCCAGGTGAACTGTGAAATACCATGTACACCTCCAGGTGAACTGTTACTATCCATGTGCACCTCCAGGTGAACGGTTACTGTCCATGTACACTCGAGGTGAAATGTTTCTGTCCATGCACACCTCCATGTGAACCGTTACTGTCCATGTACACCTCCAGGTGAACTGTTACTGTCCATGTACACTCGAGGTGAAATGTTTCTGTCCATGTACACCTCCAGGTGAACCGTTACTGTCCATGTACACCTCCAGGTGAACTGTTACTGTCCATGTACACCTCCAGGTGAACGGTTACTGTCCATGTACACTCGAGGTGAAATGTTTCTGTCCATGCACACCTCCAGGTGAACCGTTACTGTCCATGTACACCTCCAGGTGAACTGTTACTGTCCATGTACACCTTCAGGGAAACTGAAACAGTCCATAAACCCCTCCAGGTGAACTGTGAAATACCATGTACACCTCCAGGTGAACTGTTACTATCCATGTACACCTCCAGGTGAACCGTAACTGTCCATGTACATCTCCAGGTGAAATGTTACTGCCCATGTACACCTCCAGGTGAACCGTTACTGTCCATATATATCTCCAGGTGAACTGTTACTGTCCATATACACCACCAGGTGAACTGTTACTGGTCCTGTACACATCCGGGTGAGCTGTTACTGCCAATAAATATCTCCAGGTGAACTGTTATTCTCCATATACACCACCAGGTGAAATTTTACTCTCCATGTACATCTCCAGGTGAACTGTTACTGTCCATGTACATCTCCAGGTGAATTTTACTGTCCATGTACACCTCCAGGTGAACTGTTACTGTCCATGTACACCTCCAGATGAGCTATTACTGCCTATATACACCTCCTGGTGAACTGTTACTTACCCATACACCTCCAGGTGAACTGTTACTGTCCATGTACACCTCCAGGTAAACCGTAACTGTCCATATACATCTCCAGGTGGCCTGTTGCAGGCCATGCACATCTCCAGGTGAATTGTTACTGCCCATATACACCTCCAAAAGAATGGTTACTGTCTATATACACTGCGATCTGAACTGTTATTGTCTTTAAACTCCTCCAAGTGGACTGTTACTGCTTTTTCTGTACATGCACACCTTCAAGTCAACTGTTACTATCCATGTACACCTCCAGGTGAACGGTTAATGTCCATACACACCTCCAGGTGAAATGTTACTGTCCATATACGCCTCCAGGTGAACTGTTACTATCCATGTACACCTCCAGGTGAACCGTTACTGTCCATGTACACCTCCAGGTGAAATGTTTCTGTCCATGTACACCTCCAGGTGAACCGTTACTCTCCATGTACACCTCCAGGTGAAATGTTACTGTCCATGTACACCTCCAGGCGAACTGTTACTGTCCATGTACACCTCCAGTTGAACCATTACTGTCCATGTCATCCTGCAGGTGAACAGTTACTGCCCATATACTCCTCCAAATGAACTGAAACTGTCCATATACACCTCCAGGTGGATAGTTACTGTCCATCTAAATGTCCAGGTGAACTGCTACTGCCCATATATATCTCCAGGTGAACTGTTACTGTCCATGTACACCACCAGGTGAACTGTTACTGGTCCTGTACATGTCCCGGTGAGCTGTTACTGACCATATATATCTCCAGGTGAACTGTTATTGTCCATATACACCACCAGGTGAACTGTTACTGTCCATGTACACCTCCAGGTAAACTGAAACAATCCATGTCCACCTCCAGGTGAACTGTTACAGTCCATGAACATCTCCAGGTGAACTGAAACAGTCCATGTACACCTCCATGTGAACTGTTACTGTCCATGTACATCTCCACGTTATCTATTACTGACCATGCACACTTTCAAGTCAACTGTTACTATCCATGTACACCTCCAGGTGAACCGTTACTGTCCATGTCCACCTCCAGGTGAAATGTTACTGTCCATGTACACCTCCAGGGGAACAGTTATTGTCCATGTACACCTCAAGGTGAAATGTTACTGTCCATGTACACCTCCAGGTGAACCGTTACTCTCCATGTACACCTCCAGGTGAACCGTTTCTATCCATGTACACCTCCAGTTGAACCGTTACTGACCATGTACACCTCCAGTTGAAATGTTACTGTCCATGTAAACCTCCAGGTGAACCGTTGCTGTCCATGTACACCTCCAGGTGAACCGTTACTGTCCTTGTACACCTCCAGGTGAAATGTTACTGTCCATGTACAACTCCAGGTGAACTGTTACTATCCATGTACACCTCCAGGTGAACTGTTAGTGACCATGTACACCAGCAGGTGAGCTATTACTGTCCATGTACACCTTTTGGTGAACTGTTACTGTCCATGTACACCCCCAGGTGAGCTGTTACTATCCATGTACACCTCCAGGTGATCTGTTACTGTCCATGTACACCCCCAGGTGAGCTGTTACTGTCCATGTACACCTTCTGGTGAACTGTTACTGTCCATGTACACCCCCAGGTGAACTGCTAATATCCATATACACTTCTAGATGAGCTATTACTGCCCCTTTACACCTCCAGGTGATCTGTTACTGTCCATATACATCTCCAGGTGAACTGTTGCTGTCCATGTACACCTCCAGGCGAACTGTTACAGTTCATGTACATCTCCAGGTGAACTGTTACTGTCCATGTACACCTCCAGTTAAACTGAAACAGTCCATGTACACCTCCAGGTGAATTGAAACAGTCCATGTCCACCTCCAGGTGAACTGTTACTCTGCATGTACACCTCCTGGTGAACTGTTACTGTCCATGTACATCTCCAGGTGAATCGTTACTATCCATGCACACCTCCAGGTGAACCGTTGCTATCCATGTACACCTCCAGGTAAACTGTTACAGTCCATGTACAGCTCCAGGTGAGCTGTTACTGTCCATGTGCACCTTCTGGTGAACTGTTACTGTCCATGTACACCTCCAGGTGAACTGTTACTGTCCATGTACACCTCCAGATGAGCTGTTACTCCCTATATACACCTGCAGGTGAACTGTTACTTCCCTATACACCTCCAGGTGAACTGCTACTGTCCATATACACTTCTAGATGAGCTATTACTGCCCATATACACCTCCAGGTGAACAGTTACTGTCCATAAACATCTCCAGGTGAACTTGTACTGTCCATGTACATATCCAGGTGAACTGTTGCAGGCCATGCACATCTCCAGGTGAATTGCTACTGCCCATATACACCTCCAGGAGAACGGTTACTGTCTATATACACCGCAATCTGAACTGTTATTGTCCTTAAACTTCTCCAGGTGAACAGTTACTGTCCATATACACCTCGATCTGAACTGTTATTGTCCTTAAACTCCTCCAGGTGAACTGTTACTCTCCATGTACACCTCCAGGGAAACTGAAACAGTCCATATAGACCTCCAGATGAGCTATTACTGCCCATATACACCTATAGGTGAACTGATATTATCCATGTACACCTCCAGGTGAACTGTTACTGTCCATGTACACCTCCAGATGAGCTATTACTGCCTATATACACCTCCTGGTGAACTGTTACTTACCCATACACCTCCAGGTGAACTGTTACTGTCCATGTACACCTCCAGGTAAACCGTAACTGTCCATATACATCTCCAGGTGGCCTGTTGCAGGCCATGCACATCTCCAGGTGAATTGTTACTGCCCATATACACCTCCAAAAGAATGGTTACTGTCTATATACACTGCGATCTGAACTGTTATTGTCTTTAAACTCCTCCAAGTGGACTGTTACTGCTTTTTCTGTACATGCACACCTTCAAGTCAACTGTTACTATCCATGTACACCTCCAGGTGAACGGTTAATGTCCATACACACCTCCAGGTGAAATGTTACTGTCCATATACGCCTCCAGGTGAACTGTTACTATCCATGTACACCTCCAGGTGAACCGTTACTGTCCATGTACACCTCCAGGTGAAATGTTTCTGTCCATGTACACCTCCAGGTGAACCGTTACTCTCCATGTACACCTCCAGGTGAAATGTTACTGTCCATGTACACCTCCAGGCGAACTGTTACTGTCCATGTACACCTCCAGTTGAACCATTACTGTCCATGTCATCCTGCAGGTGAACAGTTACTGCCCATATACTCCTCCAAATGAACTGAAACTGTCCATATACACCTCCAGGTGGATAGTTACTGTCCATCTAAATGTCCAGGTGAACTGCTACTGCCCATATATATCTCCAGGTGAACTGTTACTGTCCATGTACACCACCAGGTGAACTGTTACTGGTCCTGTACATGTCCCGGTGAGCTGTTACTGACCATATATATCTCCAGGTGAACTGTTATTGTCCATATACACCACCAGGTGAACTGTTACTGTCCATGTACACCTCCAGGTAAACTGAAACAATCCATGTCCACCTCCAGGTGAACTGTTACAGTCCATGAACATCTCCAGGTGAACTGAAACAGTCCATGTACACCTCCATGTGAACTGTTACTGTCCATGTACATCTCCACGTTATCTATTACTGACCATGCACACTTTCAAGTCAACTGTTACTATCCATGTACACCTCCAGGTGAACCGTTACTGTCCATGTCCACCTCCAGGTGAAATGTTACTGTCCATGTACACCTCCAGGGGAACAGTTATTGTCCATGTACACCTCAAGGTGAAATGTTACTGTCCATGTACACCTCCAGGTGAACCGTTACTCTCCATGTACACCTCCAGGTGAACCGTTTCTATCCATGTACACCTCCAGTTGAACCGTTACTGACCATGTACACCTCCAGTTGAAATGTTACTGTCCATGTAAACCTCCAGGTGAACCGTTGCTGTCCATGTACACCTCCAGGTGAACCGTTACTGTCCTTGTACACCTCCAGGTGAAATGTTACTGTCCATGTACAACTCCAGGTGAACTGTTACTATCCATGTACACCTCCAGGTGAACTGTTAGTGACCATGTACACCAGCAGGTGAGCTATTACTGTCCATGTACACCTTTTGGTGAACTGTTACTGTCCATGTACACCCCCAGGTGAGCTGTTACTATCCATGTACACCTCCAGGTGATCTGTTACTGTCCATGTACACCCCCAGGTGAGCTGTTACTGTCCATGTACACCCCCAGGTGAACTGCTAATATCCATATACACTTCTAGATGAGCTATTACTGCCCCTTTACACCTCCAGGTGATCTGTTACTGTCCATATACATCTCCAGGTGAACTGTTGCTGTCCATGTACACCTCCAGGCGAACTGTTACAGTTCATGTACATCTCCAGGTGAACTGTTACTGTCCATGTACACCTCCAGATAAACTGAAACAGTCCATGTACACCTCCAGGTGAATTGAAACAGTCCATGTCCACCTCCAGGTGAACTGTTACTCTGCATGTACACCTCCTGGTGAACTGTTACTGTCCATGTACATCTCCAGGTGAATCGTTACTATCCATGCACACCTCCAGGTGAACCGTTGCTATCCATGTACACCTCCAGGTAAACTGTTACAGTCCATGTACAGCTCCAGGTGAGCTGTTACTGTCCATGTGCACCTTCTGGTGAACTGTTACTGTCCATGTACACCTCCAGGTGAACTGTTACTGTCCATGTACACCTCCAGATGAGCTGTTACTCCCTATATACACCTGCAGGTGAACTGTTACTTCCCTATACACCTCCAGGTGAACTGCTACTGTCCATATACACTTCTAGATGAGCTATTACTGCCCATATACACCTCCAGGTGAACAGTTACTGTCCATAAACATCTCCAGGTGAACTTGTACTGTCCATGTACATATCCAGGTGAACTGTTGCAGGCCATGCACATCTCCAGGTGAATTGCTAATGCCCATATACACCTCCAGGAGAACGGTTACTGTCTATATACACCGCAATCTGAACTGTTATTGTCCTTAAACTTCTCCAGGTGAACAGTTACTGTCCATATACACCTCGATCTGAACTGTTATTGTCCTTAAACTCCTCCAGGTGAACTGTTACTCTCCATGTACACCTCCAGGGAAACTGAAACAGTCCATATAGACCTCCAGATGAGCTATTACTGCCCATATACACCTATAGGTGAACTGATATTATCCATGTACACCACCAGGTGAACTGTTACTGTCCATATACACCTCCAGGTGAACAGTTACTGTCCATCTAAATGTCCAGGTGTACTGCTACAGGCCATATATATCTCCAGGTGGACAGTTACTGTCCATATACATCTCCAGGTGAACTGTTACAGTCCATGTACACCTCCAGGTAAACTGAAACAGTCCATAAACACCTCCAGATGAACTGTGAAATACCATGTTCACCTCCAGGTGAACTGTTAATGACCATGTACGCCAGCAGGTGAGCTGTTACTGTCCATGTACACCTTCTGGTGAACTGTTACTGTCCATGTACACCCACAGGTGGGCTGTTACTGTCCATGTACACCTCCAGGTGATCTGTTACTGTCCATGTACACCCCCAGTTTAGCTGCTACTATCCATATACACTTGTAGATGAGCTATTACTGCCCCTTTACACCTCCAGGTGATCTGTTACTGTCCATATACATCTCCAGGTGAACTGTTGCTGTCCATGTACACCTCCAGGTGAACTGTTACAGGCCACGTAAATCTCCAGGTGTACTGTTACTGTCCATGTACAACTCCAGGTAAACTGAAACAGTCCATGTACACTTCCAGGTGAACTGTTACTGTCCATGTCCATCTCCAGGTGAAATGTTACTGTCCATGTACACCTCCAGGTGAACCGTTCCTGTCCATGTACACCTCCAGGTGAACTGTTACTGACCATGTACACCTCCTGGTGATCTGTCACAGTCCATGTGCATCTCCAGGTGAACTGTTACTGTCCATGTACATCTCCACGTGAGCTATTACTGTCCATGCACACCTTCAAGTCAACTGTTACTATCCATGTAGACCTCCAGGTGAACAGTTACTTTCCATGTCCAACTCCAGGTGAAATGTTACTGTCCATGTACAACTCCAGGTGAACCGTTCCTGTCCATGTACACTTCCAGGTGAAATGTTACTGTCCATGTACACCTCCAGGTGAACTGTTACAGTCCATGTACATCTCCATGTGAACTGCTACTGTCCATGTACACCTCCAGGTAAACTGAAACCGTCCATGTACACCTCCTGGTAAAATGTTACTGTCCATGTACATCTCCAGGTGAACCGTTACTGTCTATGCATACCTCCAGGTGAATGCTACTGTCAATGTACACCTCCAGGTGAAACGTTCCTGTCCATGTACACCTCCAGTTGAAATGTTACTGTCCATGTACACCTCCAGGTGAACCGTTGCTGTCCATGTACACCTCCAGGTGAACCGTTACTGTCCTTGTACACCTCCAGGTGAAATGTTACTGTCCATGTACAACTCCAGGTGAACCGTTCCTGTCCATGTACACCTCCAGGTGAAATGTTACTGTCCATGTACACCTCCAGGTGAACTGTTACAGTCAATGTACATCCCCAGGTGAACTGTTACTGCCCCTGTACACCTCCAGGGAAACTGAAACAGTCCATGTACACCTCAAGGTGAACTGTTACAGTCCATGTACACCTCCAGCTAAACTGAAAATGTCCATTTACATCTCCAGGTGAACTGTTACTCTCCATATACACCTCCAGGTGAACTGTTACTGTCCATGTACACCTCCAGGTAAACTGAAACAGTCCATGTACAACTCCAGGTGAACTGTTACTGTCCATGTACATCTCCAGTTGAACCGTTACTGTCCATGTATACCTCCATTTCAACTGAAACAGTCCATGTACGCCTTCAGGTGAACTGTTGCTGTCCATGTACATCTCCACGTGACATATTACTGTCCATGCACACCTTCAAGTCAACTGTTACTATCCATGTACACCACCAGGTGAGCTGCTACTGTCCATGTCCATGTGCAGTTCCAGTGTACGGGATGTTGCGAGTAGTGAGGTCAGGAATCACGTTACAAGGACGCAAGAGGGCACTGGCAAGCAAGAACCTGGTTTAAAGTGTGTCTACTTCATCGCCATGAGCATCCAGAATAAGGTGGATGAGCCTGCAGTATGGGTTGGCACCTGGGATCTGGATGTAGTGGCCACTTCGGAGACATGGGTAGAGCAGGAGCAGGAATGGATGTTGCAGGTTCCGGGATTTAGATGTTTCAGTAAGAACAGAGATGATGGGAAAAGAGGCGGGGGGTGTGGCATTGTTAATCAAGGAGAGTATTACAGCGACAGAAAGGACGTTTGAGGACTCGTCTACTGAGGTAGTATGGGCCGAGGTTAGAAACAGGAGAGGTGAGGTCACCCTGTTGGGAGTCTTTTATAGACCTCCGAATAGTTCCAGAGATGCAGAGGAAAGGATAGCGAGGATGATTCTCGACAGGGGCGAGAGTAACAGGGTAGTTGTTATGGTGGACTTTAACTTTCCAAATGTTGACTGGAAATACTACAGTTCGAGTACTTTAGATGGGTCAGTTTTTGTCCAGTGTGTGCAGGAGGGTTTTCTGACACAGTATGTAGACAGACCAAACAGGGGCGATGCCACATTGGATTTGGTACTGGGTAATGAACCCGGCCAGGTGTCAGATTTAGATTTCTGTGAGCACTTTGGTGATAGTGATCACAATTCGGTTATGTTTACCTTCGCGATGGGCAGGGACAGGTAGATACCGCAGGGCAAGGACAGGTATATACCGCTGGGGGAAAGGAAATTATGATGCGATTAGGCAAGATTTAGGATGCGTAGGATGGGGAAGGAAACTGCAGGGGATGGGAACAATCGAAATGTGGAGCTTATTCAAGGAGCAGCTACTGCGTGTCCTTGATAAGTATGTACCTGTCAGGCAGGGAGGAAGTTGTCGATCGAGGGAGCCGTGGTTTACTAAAGAAGTTGAAGCGCTTGTCAAGAGGAAGAAGAAGGCTTATGTTCGGATGAGACGTGAAGGCTCAGTTCGGGCGCTTGAGAGTTACAAGCTAACCAGGAAGGATCTAAAGGGAGAGCTAAGAAGAGCAAGGAGAGGACACGAGAAGTCAATGGCGGATAGGATCAGGGAAAACCCTAAGGCTTTCTATAGGTATATCAGGAATAAAAGAATGACTAGAGTTAGATTAGGGCCAATCAAGGATAGTCGTGGGAAGTTGTGTGTGGAATCAGAGGAGATAGGGGAAGCGTTAAATGAATATTTTTCGTCAGTATTTACAGTAGAGAAAGAAAATGTTGTCGAGGAGAATACTGAGATTCAGGCGACGAGGCTAGGTGGGATTGAGGTTCACAAGGAGGAGGTGTTAGCAATTTTGGAAAGTGTGAAAATAGATAAGTTCCCTCTGCCGGATGGGATTTATCCTAGGATTCTATGGGAAGCTAGGGAGGAGATTGCAGAGCCTTTGTCCTTGATCATTATTTCGTCATTGTCGACAGGAATAGTGCCGGAAGACTGGAGGATAACAAATGTTGTCCCTTTGTTCAAGAAGGGGAGTAGATACAGCCCTGGTAACTACAGACCTGTGAGCCTTACTTCGATTGTGGGTAAAATGTTGGAAAAGGTTATAAGAGACAGGATTTATAATCATCTTGAAACGAATAAGTTCATTAGCGATAGTCAGCACGGTTTTGTGATGGGTCGGTCGTGCCTCACAAACCTTATTGAGTTTTTCGAGAAGGTGACCAAACAGGTGGATGAGGGTAAAGCAGTGGATGTGGTGTATATGGATTTCAGTAAGGCGTTTGATAAGGTTCCCCACGGTAGGCTATTGCAGAAAATACGGAAGTATGGGGTTGACGGTGATCTGGAGCTTTGGATCAGAAATTGGCTTGCTGAAAGAAGACAGAGGGTGGTGGTTGATGGCAAATGTTCATCCTGGAGTTTAGTTACTAGTGGTGCACCGCAAGGATCTGTTTTGGGGCCACTGCTGTTTGTCATTTTTATAAATGACCTGGAAGAGGGTGTGGAAGGGTGGGTTAGTAAATTTGCGGATGACACTAAGGTCAGTGGAGTTGTGGATAGTGCCGAAGGATGTTGTCGGGTACAAAGGGACATAGATAGGCTGCAGAGCTGGGCTGAGAGATGGCAAATGGAGTTTAATGCGGAAAAGTGTGAGGTGATTCACTTTGGAAGGAGTAACAGGAATGCAGAGTACTGGGCTAATGGGAAGATTCTTGGTAGTGTAGATGAACAGAGAGATCTTGGTGTCCAGGTACATAAATCTCTGAAAGTTGCTACCAAGGTTAATAGGGCTGTTAAGAAGGCAAATGGTGTGTTAGCTTTTATTAGTAGGGGGATTGAGTTTCGGAGCCACGAGGTCATGCTGCAGCTGTACAAAACTCTGGTGAGACCGCACTTGGAGTATTGCGTGCAGTTCTGGTCACCGCATTATAGGAAGGATGTGGAAGCTTTGGAAAGGGTGCAGAGGAGATTTACTAGGATGCTGCCTGGTATGGAGGGAAGGTCTTGCGAGGCAAGGCTGAGGGACTTGAGGTTGTTTTCGTTAGAGTGAAGGAGGTGGAGAGGTGACTTAATAGAGACATATAAGGTAATTGAGGGTTAGATAGGGTGGATAGTGAGAGTCTTTTTCCTCGGATGGTGATGGCAAACATGAGGGGACATTGCTTTAATTTGAGGGGTGATAGATTTCGGACAGATGTTCGAGGTAGTTTCTTTCCTCAGAGAGTAGTAGGGGCGTGGAACGCCCTGCCTGCAGCAGTAGTAGACTCGGCAACATTAAGGGCATTTAAGTGGTCATTGGATAGACATATGGATGAAAATGGAATAGTGTAGGTCAGATGGTTTCACAGGTCGGCGCAACATCGAGGGCCGAAGGGCCTGTACTGCGTTGCAATGTTCTAATTCTAATTCTAATCAACATCTCCACGTGAGCTATTACTGTCCATGCACTCCTCAAAGTCAACTGTTACTATCCATGCACACCTCCAGGTGAACCGTTACTGTCCATGTACATCTCCAGGTGAATTGTTAAAGTCCATGTACATCTGCAGGTGAACTGTTACTGTCCATGTGCAATTCCAGATAAACTGAAACAGTCCATGTACTCTTCCAGGTGAACTGTTACTGTCCATGTACATCTCCACGTGATCTATTACTGTCCGTGTACACCTTCAAGTCAACTGTTACTATCCATGTACACCTCCAGGTGAACCGTTACTGTCCATGTCCACCTCCAGGTGAACCGTTACTGTCCATGTCCACCTCCAGGTGAAATGTTACTATCCATGTACACCTCCAGGTGAACCGTTACTGTCCATGTCCACCTCCAGGTGAACCGTTACTGTCCATGTCCACCTCCAGGTGAAATGTTACTTTCCATGCACACCTCCAGGTGAACCGTTACCATGTACACCTTCTGGTGAACTGTTACTATCCATGTACACCTCCAGGTGAACTGTTAATGTCCATGTACACCTCCAGGTGAGCTGTTACTGTCCATGTACACCTTCTTGTGAACTGTTACTGTCCATGTAGGCCTCCAGGAGAACTGTTACTGTCCATGTACACAGCCAGATGAGCTATTACTGCCGATATACATCTCCAGGTGAACTGTTACTTCCCTATACACCTCCAGGTGAAGTGCTACTGTCCATATACACGTCTAGATGAGCTATTACTGCCCATATACACCTCGAGGTGAACTGTTACTGTCCATATACATCTCCAGGTGAACTGCTACAGTCCATGTACAGCTCCAGGTGAACTGTTTCAGTCCATGTACACCTCCAGGTAAACTGAAACAGTACATGTACACCTCCAGGTGAACTGTTACTGTCCATGTACATCTGCACGTGAGCTATTACTGTCCATGCACACCTTCAAGTCAACTGTTACTATCCATGTACTCCTCCAGGTGAACCGTTACTTCCATGCACACATCCAGGTGAAATGTTCCTGTCCATGTACACCTCCAGGTGAACTGTTACTGTCCATGTACATCTCCACGTGACCTATTACTGTCCATGCACACCTTCACGTCAACTGTTACTATCCATGTACATCACCAGGTGAGCTGTTACAGTCCATGTACACCTTCTGGTGATGTGTTACTGTCCATGTACACCTCCAGGTGATTTATTACTGCCTATATACTCCTCCAGGTGAACTGTTACTTCCCTAAACACCTCCAGGTAAACTGCTACTGTCCATGTACTCTTCTTGATGAGCTATTACTGCCCATATACACCTCCAGGTGAAATGTTACTGTCCATGTACACCTCCAGGTCAACTGTTACTGTCCATGTACACCACCAGGTGAATTGTTCCTGTCCGTCTAAACGTACAGGTCAACTGTTACAGGCCATATATATCTCCAGGTGATCTGTTACTGTCCATGTACACCTCCAGGTGAACTGTTACAGTCCGCGTACACCTCCAGGTAAACTGAAACAGTCCATAAACAAATCCAGGTGAACTGTTAATGTCCATGTACACCTCCAGGTGAACTGCTACTGTCCATGTACATCTCCACGTGAGCTATTACTGTCCATGCACACCTTCAAGTCAACTGTTACTATCCATGTACACCTCCAGGTGAACCGTTACTGTCCATGTACACCTCCAGTTGAAATGTTACTGTCCATGTAAACCTCCAGGTGAACCGTTGCTGTCCATGTACACCTCCAGGTGAACCGTTACTGTCCATGTACACCTCCAGGTGAACAGTTACTGTCCATATACACCTCCAACTGAACTTTAACTGTCCATGTACATCTCCTGGTGAACTGTTACTGTCCATGTACACCACCAGGTAAACTGAAACAGTCCATGTACACCTCCAGGTGAACTGTCACTGTCCATGTCCATGTGTAGTTCCAGTAGACGGGATGTTGCGAGTAGTGAGGTCAGGGATAAGGTTACAAGGACGCAAGAGGGCACTGGCAAGCAAGAACCTGGTTTAAAGTGTGTCTACTTCAACGCCATGAGCATCCGGAATAAGGTGGATGAGCCTGCAGCATGGGTTGGTACCTGGGAACTCGATGTCGTGGCCATTTCGGAGACATGGGTAGAGCAGGGGCAGGAATGGATGTTGCAGGTTACGGGATTTAGATGTTTCAGTAAGAACAGAGAAGATGGTAAAAGAGGGGGCGGTGTGTGGCATTGTTAATCAAGGAGAGTATTACAGCGACAGAAAGGACGTTTGAGGACTCGTCTACTGAGGTAGTATGGGCCGAGGTTAGAAACAGGAGAGGTGAGGGCACCCTGTTGGGAGTCATTTATAGACCTCCGAATAGTTCCAGAGATGTAGAGGAAAGCATAGCGAAGATGATTCTCGACAGGGGCGAGAGTAACAGTGTAGTTGTTTTGGGGGACTTTAACTTTCCAAATATTGACTGGAAATACTATAGTTCGAGTACTTTAGATGGGTCAGTTTTTGTCCAGTGTGTGCAGGTGGGTTTTCTGACACAGTATGTAGACAGGCCAACCAGGGGCGATGCCACATTGGATTTGGTACTGGGTAATGAACCCGGCCAGGTGTTAGATTTAGATGTAGGTGAGCACTTTGGTGATAGTGATCACAATATGGTTAAGCTTACCTTCGCGATGATCAGGGACAGGTATATACCGCAGGGCAAGAATTATAGCTGGGGGAAAGGAAATTATGATGCGATTAGGCAAGATTTAGGATGCGTAGGATGGGGAAGGAAACTGCTGGGGATGGGAACAATCGAAATGTGGAGCTGATTCAAGGAGCAGCTGCTGCGTGTCCTTGATAAGTATGTACCTGTCAGGCAGGGATGAAGTTGTCGAGCGAGGGAGCCGTGGTTTACTAAAGAAGTTGAAGCGCTTGTCAAGAGGAAGAAGAAGGCTTATGTTAGGTGAGACGTGAAGGCTCAGTTCGGGCGCTTGAGAGTTAAAAGCTCGCCAGGAAGGATCTAAAGGGAGAGCAAAGAAGAGCAAGGAGAGGACACGAGAAGTCATTGGCGGATAGGATCAGGGAAAACCCTAAGGCTTTCTATAGGTATATCAGGAATAAAAGAATGACTAGAGTGAGATTAGGGCCATTCAACGATATTAGTGGGAAGTTGTGTGTGGAATCAGAGGAGATAGGGGAAGCGTTAAATGAATATTTTTCGTCAGTATTTACAGTAGAGAAAGAAAATGTTGTCGAGGAGAATACTGAGATTCAGGCGACTAGGCTAGATGGGATTGAGGTTCACAAGGAGGAGGTGTTAGCAATTTTGGAAAGTGTGAAAATAGATAAGTTCCCTTTGCCGGATGGGATTTATCCGAGGATTCTATGGGAAGCTAGGGAGGAGATTGAAGAGCCTTTGTCCTTGATCTTTATGTCGTCATTGTCGACAGGAATAGTGCCGGAAGACTGGAGGATAACAAATGTTGTCCCTTTGTTCAAGAAGGGGAGTAGATACAGCCCTGGTAACTACAGACCTGTGAGCCTTACTTCGGTTGTGGGTAAAATGCTGGAAAAGGTTATAAGAGACAGGATTTATAATCATCTTGAAACGAATAAGTTAATTAGCGATAGTCAGCACGGTTTTGTGATGGGTCGGTCGTGCCTCACAAACCTTATTGAGTTTTTCGAGAAGGTGACCAAACAGGTGGATGAGGGTAAAGCAGTGAATGTGGTTTGTATGGATTTCAGTAAGGGGTTTGATAAGGTTCCCCACGGTAGGCTATTGCAGAAAATACGGAAGTATGGGGTTGAAGGTGATCTAGAGCTTTGGATCAGAAATTGGCTAGCTGAAAGAAGACAGAGGGTGGTGGTTGATGGCAAATGTTCATCCTGGAGTTTAGTTACTAGTGGTGCACCGCAAGGATCTGTTTTGGGGCCACTGCTGTTTGTCATTTTTATAAATGACCTAGAAGAGCGTGTAGAAGGGTGGGTTCGTAAATTTGCGGATGACACTCAGGTCGGTGGAGTTGTGGATAGTGCCGAAGGATGTTGTAGGGTACAGAGGGACGAAGATAGGCTGCAGAGCTGGGCTGAGAGATGGCAAATGGAGATTAATGCGGAAAATTGTGAGGTGATTCACTTTGGAAGGAGTAACAGGAATGCAGAGTACTGGGCTAATGGGAAGATTCTTGGTAGTGTAGATAAACAGAGAGATCTTGGTGTCCAGGTACATAAATCCCTGAAAGTTGCTCCCCAGGTTAATAGGGCTGTTAAGAAGGCATATGGTGTGTCAGCTTTTATTAGCAGGGGGATCGAATTTCAGAGCCACGAGGTCATGCTGCAGCTGTACAAAACTCTGGTGAGACCGCACCTGGAGTATTGCGTGCAGTTCTGGTCACCGCATTATAGGTAGGATGTGGAAGCTTTGGAAAGGGTGCAGAGGAGATTTACTAGGATGTTGCCTGGTATGGAGGGAAGGTCTTGCGACGCAAGGCTGAGGGACTTGAGGTTGTTTTCGTGAGAGAGAAGGAGGAGGAGAGGTGACTTAATAGAGACATATAAGATAATCAGAGGGTTAGATAGGGTGGATAGTGAGAGTCTTTTTCCTCCTTTGGTGATGGCAAACATGAGGGGACACAGCTTTAAGTTGAGGGGTGATAGATATAGGACAGATGTCAGAGGTAGTTTCTTGACTCAGAGAGTAGTAGGGGCCTGGAACGACCTGCCTGCAGCAGTAGTAGACTCGGAAACATGAAGGGCATTTAAATGGTCATTGGATAGACATATGGATGAAATGGAATAGTGCAGGTCAGATGGTTTCACAGGTCGTCGCAACATCGAGGGCCGAAGGGCCTGTACTGCGCTGTAATGTTCCAATTCTAATTCTAATCCTAATCAACATTTCCACGTGAGCTATTACTGTCCATGCACGCCTTAAAGTCAACTGTTACTATCCATGTACACCTCCAGGTGAACCGTTACTGTCCATGTACACCTCCAGCTGAACTGTTACTGTCCATGTACACCTCCAGGTAAACTGAAACAGTGCATGTACACCTCCAGGTGAACTGGTACTGTCCATGTACACCTCCAGGTAAACTGAAACAGTGCATGTACACCTCCCGGTGAACTGTTAAAGTCCATGGACATCTCCAGGTGAACTGTTACTGTCCATCTGCAATTCCAGATGAACTGAAACAGTCCACGTACACCTCCAGGTGAACTGTTACTGTCCAGGTACATCTCCACGTGAGCTATTACTGTCCATGTACACCTTCAAGTCAACTGTTACTATCCATGTACACCTCCAGGTGAACCGTTACTGTCCATGTCCAACTCCAGGTGAAATGTTACTGTCCATGTACACCTCCAGTTGAACCATTACTGTCCATGTACACCGCCAGGTGAGCCGTTACCATGTACACCTTCTGGTGAACTGTTACTATCCATGTCCACCTCCAGGTGAAATTGTACTGTCCATGTACACCTCCAGGTGAACCGTTACTGTCCATGCACACCTCCAGGTGAACCGTTACTGTCCATGTGTACCTCCAGGTGAACCGTTACTGTCCATGCACACCTCCAGGTGAGCCGTGACCATGTACACCTTCTGGTGAACTGTTACTATCCATGTACACCTCCAGGTGAACTGTTACTGTCCATGTCGGCCTCCAGGTGAACTGTTACTGTCCATGTAAACATCCAGATGAGCTATTACTGCCGATATACATCTCCAGGTGAACTGTTACTTCCCTATACACCTCCAGGTGAAGTGCTACTGTCCATATACACGTCTAGATGAGCTATTACTGCCCATATACACCTCTAGGTGAACTGTTACTGTCCATATACATCTCCAGGTGAACTGCTACTGTCCATGTACAGCTCCAGGTGAACTGTTTCAGTCCATGTACACCTCCAGGTAAACTGAAACAGTCCATGTACACCTCCAGGTGAACTGTTACTGTCCATGTCCATCTCCAGGTGAACTGTTTCAGTCCATGTACACCTCCAGGTAAACTGAAACAGTCCATGTACACCTCCAGGTGAACTGTTACTGTCCATGTACATCTGCTCGTGAGCTATGACTGTCCATGCACACCTTCAAGTCAACTGTTACTATCCATGTACACCTCCAGGTGAACCGTTATTTCCATGCACACCTCCAGGTGAACTGTTACTGTCCATGTACACCTCCAGGTGAATCGTTACTGTCCATGTACATCTCCAGGTGAACTGTTACTGTCCATGTACATCTCCAGGTGAACCGTTACTTCCATGCACACATCCAGGTGAAATTTTACTGTCCATGTACACCTCCAGGTGAATCGTTACTGTCCATGTACATCTCCAGGTGAACTGTTACTGTCCATGTACATCTCCAGGTGAACTGTTACTGTCCACGTACACCTCCAGGGAAACTGAAACAGTCCATGTACACCTCCAGGTGAACTGTTGCAGTCCATGTACATCTCCAGCTAAACTGAAAATGTCCATGTACATCTCCAGGTAAACTGTTACTCTCCATGTACACCTCCAGGTAATCTGAAACAGTCCATGTACACCTCCAGGTGAACTGTTACTGTCCATGTACATCTCCACGTGACTTATTACTGTCCATGCACACCTTCAAGTCAACTGTTACTATCCATGTACACCACCAGGTGAGCTGTTACTGTCCATGTACACATTCTGGTGATGTGTTTCTGTCCATGTACACCTCCAGGTGATTTATTACTGCCTGTATCCTACTCCAGGTGAACTGTTACTTCCCTAAACACCTCCAGGTGAACTGCTACTGTCCATGTACACTTCTTGATGAGATATTACTGCCGATATACACCTCCAGGTGAAAAGTTACTGTCCATGTAAACCTCCAGGTGAACTGTTACTGTCCATGTACACCTCCAGGTGAATTGTTACTGTCCATCTAAATGTCCAGGTGAACTGTTACAGGCCATATATATCTCCAGGTGATCTGTTACTGTCCATCGTCATCTCCAGGTGAACTGTTACTGTCCATGTACACCTCGAGGTGAACTGTTACAGTCCGTGTACACCTCCAGGTAAACTGAAACAGTCCATAAACACCTCCAGGTGAACTGTTACTGTCCATTTACATCTCCAGCTCAACTGTAACTTTTCATGTACACCTCCAGGTAAACTTAAACAGTCCATGTACACCTCCAGGTGAACTGTTACAGTCCATGTACACCTCCAGGTAAACTGAAACAGTCCATGTACACCTCCAGGTGAACTGTTACTGTCCATGTACATCTGCTCGTGAGCTATGACTGTCCATGCACACCTTCAAGTCAACTGTTACTATCCATGTACACCTCCAGGTGAACCGTTATTTCCATGCACACCTCCAGGTGAACTGTTACTGTCCATGTACACCTCCAGGTGAATCGTTACTGTCCATGTACATCTCCAGGTGAACTGTTACTGTCCATGTACATCTCCAGGTGAACCGTTACTTCCATGCACACATCCAGGTGAAATTTTACTGTCCATGTACACCTCCAGGTGAATCGTTACTGTCCATGTACATCTCCAGGTGAACTGTTACTGTCCATGCACATCTCCAGGTGAACTGTTACTGTCCACGTACACCTCCAGGGAAACTGAAACAGTCCATGTACACCTCCAGGTGAACTGTTGCAGTCCATGTACATCTCCAGCTAAACTGAAAATGTCCATGTACATCTCCAGGTAAACTGTTACTCTCCATGTACACCTCCAGGTAATCTGAAACAGTCCATGTACACCTCCAGGTGAACTGTTACTGTCCATGTACATCTCCACGTGACTTATTACTGTCCATGCACACCTTCAAGTCAACTGTTACTATCCATGTACACCACCAGGTGAGCTGTTACTGTCCATGTACACATTCTGGTGATGTGTTTCTGTCCATGTACACCTCCAGGTGATTTATTACTGCCTATATACTACTCCAGGTGAACTGTTACTTCCCTAAACACCTCCAGGTGAACTGCTACTGTCCATGTACACTTCTTGATGAGATATTACTGCCGATATACACCTCCAGGTGAAAAGTTACTGTCCATGTAAACCTCCAGGTGTACTGTTACTGTCCATGTACACCTCCAGGTGAATTGTTACTGTCCATCTAAATGTCCAGGTGAACTGTTACAGGCCATATATATCTCCAGGTGATCTGTTACTGTCCATCGTCATCTCCAGGTGAACTGTTACTGTCCATGTACACCTCGAGGTGAACTGTTACAGTCCGTGTACACCTCCAGGTAAACTGAAACAGTCCATAAACACCTCCAGGTGAACTGTTACTGTCCATTTACATCTCCAGCTGAACTGTAACTTTTCATGTACACCTCCAGGTAAACTTAAACAGTCCATGTACACCTCCAGGTGAACTGTTACAGTCCATGTACACCTCCAGGTGAACTGTTACTGTCCATGTACATCTGCTCGTGAGCTATCACTGTCCATGCACACCTTCAAGTCAACTGTTACTATCCATGTACACCTCCAGGTGAACCGTTATTTCCATGCACACCTCCAGGTGAACTGTTACTGTCCATGTACACCTCCAGGTGAATCGTTACTGTCCATGTACATCTCCAGGTGAACTGTTACTGTCCATGTACATCTCCAGGTGAACCGTTACTTCCATGCACACATCCAGGTGAAATTTTACTGTCCATGTACACCTCCAGGTGAATCGTTACTGTCCATGTACATCTCCAGGTGAACTGTTACTGTCCATGCACATCTCCAGGTGAACTGTTACTGTCCACGTACACCTCCAGGGAAACTGAAACAGTCCATGTACACCTCCAGGTGAACTGTTGCAGTCCATGTACATCTCCAGCTAAACTGAAAATGTCCATGTACATCTCCAGGTAAACTGTTACTCTCCATGTACACCTCCAGGTAATCTGAAACAGTCCATGTACACCTCCAGGTGAACTGTTACTGTCCATGTACATCTCCACGTGACTTATTACTGTCCATGCACACCTTCAAGTCAACTGTTACTATCCATGTACACCACCAGGTGAGCTGTTACTGTCCATGTACACATTCTGGTGATGTGTTTCTGTCCATGTACACCTCCAGGTGATTTATTACTGCCTATATACTACTCCAGGTGAACTGTTACTTCCCTAAACACCTCCAGGTGAACTGCTACTGTCCATGTACACTTCTTGATGAGATATTACTGCCGATATACACCTCCAGGTGAAAAGTTACTGTCCATGTAAACCTCCAGGTGTACTGTTACTGTCCATGTACACCTCCAGGTGAATTGTTACTGTCCATCTAAATGTCCAGGTGAACTGTTACAGGCCATATATATCTCCAGGTGATCTGTTACTGTCCATCGTCATCTCCAGGTGAACTGTTACTGTCCATGTACACCTCGAGGTGAACTGTTACAGTCCGTGTACACCTCCAGGTAAACTGAAACAGTCCATAAACACCTCCAGGTGAACTGTTACTGTCCATTTACATCTCCAGCTGAACTGTAACTTTTCATGTACACCTCCAGGTAAACTTAAACAGTCCATGTACACCTCCAGGTGAACTGTTACAGTCCATGTACATCTCCAGGTGAACTGTTACAGTCCATGTACACCTCCAGGTAAACTGAAACTGTCCATGTGCACCTCCAGGTGAACTGTTACTGTCCATGCACATCTCCACGTTAGCTATTACTGTCCATGCACATCTTCAAGTCAACTGTTCCTATCCAGGTACACATCCAGGTGAAACGTTACTGTCCAGGTCCACCTCCAGGTGAAATGTTAGTGTCCATGTCCACCTCCAGGTAAACCGTTACTGTCCATGTACACCTCCAGGTGAAATGATACTGTCCATGTACACCTCCAGGGAAACTGTAACAGTCCATGGACACCTCCCGGTGTACTGTTACAGTCCATGTACATCTCCAGGTGAACTGTTACTGTCCATGTACACCTCCAGCTAAACTGAAAGAGTCCATGTACACCTCGAGGTGAACTGTTACTGTCCATATACACCTCCAGGTGAACTGTTACTGTCCATGGACACCTCCAGGTAAACTGAAACAGTCCTTGTACACCTCCAGCTGAACTGTTACTGTCCATGTACATCTGCAGGTGAACCGTTACTGTCCATGTATACCTCCATTTCAACTGAAACTGTCCATGTGCACCTTCAGATGAACTGTTACCGTCCATGTACATCTCCACGTGACCTATTACTGTCCGTGCACACCTTCAAGTCAGCTGTTACTACCCATGTACACCACCAGGTGAGCTGTTACTGTCCATGTACACCTTCTGGTGAACTGTTATTGTCCATGTACAGCTCCAGGTGAACTGTTACTGTCCATGTACACCTCCAGATGAGCTATTACTGCCTAGATACTCCTCCAAGTGAACTGTTACTTCCCTATACACCTCCAGGTGAACTGCTACTGTCCATAAGCACTGCTCGATGAGCTATTACTGTCCATGTACACCTCCAGGTGAACTGTTACTGTCCATATACATCTCCAGGTGTATGGTTACTGTCTATATACACCTCGATCTGAACTCTTATTGTCCTTAAACTCCTCCAGGTGAACTGTTACTGCCCATATACACCTCCAGGTGGACTGTTACTGTCCATATACAACTCCAGATGAGCTACTACTGCCCATATACACCTCCAGGTCAACAGTTATTATCCATGTACACCTCCAGGTGAATTGTTACTGTCCATATACACCTCCAGGTGAACAGTTACTGTCCATATACACCTCCAACTGAACTGTTACTTCCCTATACACCTCCAGGTGAACTGCTACTGTGCAGAAGCACTGCTCGATGAGCTATTACTGTCCATATACATCTCCAGGTGTATGGTTACTGTCTATATTCACCTCGATCTGAACTCTTATTGTACTTAAACTCCTCCAGGTGAACTGTTACTGCCCATATACACCTCCAGGTGGACTGTTACTGTCCATATACAACTCCAGATGAGCTACTACTGCCCATATACACCTCATGGTCAACTGTTGTTATCCATGTACACCTCCAGGTGAACTGTTACTGTCCAAATACACCTCCAGGTGAACAGTTACTGTCCATATACACCTCCAACTGAACTGTTACTGTCCATATACACCTCCAGGTGAATTGTGACTGTCCATCTAAATGTCCAGGTGAACTGTTACAGGCCATATATATCTCCGGGTGATCTGTTACTGTCCATCTACATCTCCAGGTGAACTGTTACTGTCCATTTACACCTCCAGGTGAACTGTTCCAGTCCATGTACAGCTCCAGGTAAACTGAAACATTCCATCAACACCTCCAGGTGAAGTGTTGCAGTCCATGGACACCTCCAGGTGAACTGTTACTATCCATGTACATCTCCACGTGAGCTATTACTGTTCATGTACACCTTCAAGTCAACTGTTACTATCCAGGTACACCTCCAGGTGAACCGTTACTGTCCATGTACACCTCCAGGTGAAATGTTTCTGTCCATGTACACCTCCAGGTGAACCGTTACTGTCCATATATATCTCCAGGTTTACTGTTACTGTCCATATACACCTCACGGTGAACTGTCACTGGCACTGTACACCTCCGGGTGAGCTGTTACTGTCCATATATATCTCCATGTGAACTGTTATTGACCATATAAACCACCAGGTGAACCTTTACTGTCCATGTACATCTGAGGGGGAAATGTTACTGTCCATGTACATCTCCAGTTGAACTGTTACAGTCCATGTACATCTCCAGCTGAACTATTACTGTCCATGTACACCTCCAGGTACACGGAAACAGTCCATGTGCACCTCCAGGTGAACTGTTACAGTCCATGTACTCCTCCAGGTGAACCGTTCTGTCCATGTACACCTCCAGGTGAACCGTTACTATCCATGTACACCTCCAGGTGAACCGTTACTGTCCATGTACACCTCCAGGTGAACTGTTACTATCCATGTACACTTCCAGGTGAACTGTTACTGTCCATATACATCTCCAGGTGAACAGTTACTATCCATGTACACCTCCAGGTGAACTGTTACTGTCCATGTACACCTCCAGGTGAGCTGCTGCTGTCCATGTCCACCTTCTGGTGAACTGTTACTGTTCATGTACACCTCCAGGTGAACTGTTACTGTCCATGTACACCTCCAGATGAGCTGCTGCTGTCCATGTCCACCTTCTGGTGAACTGTTATTGTCCATGTACACCTCCAGGTGAACTGTTACTGTCCATATACATCTCCAGGTGAACTGCTACTGTCCATGTACACCTCCAGCTGAACTGTTACTGTCCATATACAATTCCAGGTGAATGGTTACTGTCCATATACACCTCGATCTGAACTGTTATTGTCCTTAAACTCCTCCAGGTGAACTGTTACGGCCCATATACGTATCCAGGTAAACTGTTACTGACCATGTACACCTCCAGGTGCACCTTTACTGACAATGTGCACCTCCAGGTGAACCGTTACCATGTACACCTCCAGGTGATCTGTTACTATCCATGTACACCTCCATGTGAACTGTTACTGTCCATGTACAACTCCAGGTAAGCTGTTACTGTCCATGTACACCTTCTGACGAACTGTTACTGTCCATGTACACCTCCAGGTGAACTGTTACGGTCCATGTACACCTCCAGATGAGCTATTACTGCCTATATACAACACCAGGTGCACTGTTACTTCCCCATCCACCTCCAGGTGAACTGCTACTGTCCATGTACACTTCTAAATGAACTATTACTGCCCATATACACCTCCAGGTGAACCGTTACTGACCATGTACATCTCCAGGTGAACTGTTACTGTCCATGTATACCTCCATTTCAACTGAAACAGTCCATGTACACCTCCAGGTGAACTGTTACTGTCCATGTACACCTCCAGGTGAACTGTTACTGTTCATGTACACCTCCAGGTGAACTGTTACTGTTCATGTACATGTCCATGCGAGCTATTACTGTCCATGCAGCCCTTCCATTCAACTGTTCCTATCCATGTACACCTTCAGGTGAACCGTTACTGTCCATGTCCACCTCCGTGTGATATGTTACAGTCCATGTACACCTCCAGGTGAACTGTTACTGTCCATGTGCACATCCATGTGAAATGTTACTGTTCATGTACACCTCCAGCTGAACCGTTACTGTCCATGTATACCTCCAGGTGAACCGTTACTATCCATGTACACCTCCAGGTGAACCGCTGCTGACCATGTACACCTCCAGGTGAACCGTTACCATGTACACCTTCTGGTGAACTGTTACTCTCCATGTGCATCTCCAGGTGAACAGTTACAGTCCATGTACATCTCCAGGTGAAATGTTACTGTCCATGTACACCTCCAGGTGAACTGTTACAGTCCATGTACACCTCCAGGTGACCTGTTACTGTCCATGTACATCTCCACGTGAGCTATTACTGTCCTTGCACACCTTAAGTCAACGGTTACTATCCATGTACACCTCGAGGTGAACAGTTACTGTCCATGTACATCTCCAGGTGAACCGTTACTGTCCATTTATACCTCCATTTCAACTGAAACAGTCCATGTACATCTCCAGGTGAACCGTTACTGTCCATATACACCTCCAGGTGAACTGTTACTGTGCATGTACACCTCCTGGTAATCTGAAGCAGTCCATGTACACCTCCAGATGAACTGTTACTGTCCATGTACATCTCCAGGTGAACTGTTACTGTCCATGTACACCTCCATTTCAACTGAAACAGTCCATGTACACCTCCAGGTGAAGTGTTACTGTCCATGTACATCTCCACGTGACCTATTACTGTCCATGCACACCTTCAAGTCAACTTTTACTTTCCAAGTACACCTCCAGGCGAACCGTTACTGTCCATGTACACCTCCAGGTGAAATGTTATTGTCCATGTACACCTCCAGGTGACCCGTTACTGTCCATATACACCTCCAGGTGAAATGTTACTGTCCATGTACACCTCCAGGTGAACCGTTACTGTCCATTTACACCTCCAGGTGAACCGTTACTGTCCATGTACACCTCCAGGTGTACCGTTACTGACCATGTACACCTCCAGGTGAACCGTTACTGTCCATGTCCACCTCCGGGTGAAATGTTACTGTGCATGTACACCTCCAGGTGAACCGTTACTGTTCATGTACTCCTCCAGGTGAACCTTTAATGTTCTTGTACACCTCCAGGTGAACCGTTAATGTTCATGTACACCTCCAGGTGAACCGTTAAAGTCCATATACACCTCCAGCTGAAATATTACTGTCCATGTACACCTCCAGGTGAACCGTTACTGTCCATGTGCACCTCCAGGTGAACTGGTACTATCCATGTGCACCTCCAGGTGAACCGTTACTGACCATGTACACCTCCATGTGAAATTTTACTGTCCATGTAAATGAATATTTTTCGTCAGTATGTACAGTAGAGAAAGAAAATGTTGTCGAGGAGAATACTGAGATTCAGACTACTCGGCTAGATGGGATTGAGGTTCACAAGGAGGAGGTGTTAGCAATTTTGGAAAGTGTGAAAATAGATATGTCCCCTGGGCCAGATGGTATTTATCCTAGGATTCTCTTGGAAGCCCGGGAGGAGATTGCAGAGCCTTTGTCCTTGATCTTTATGTCGTCATTGTCGACAGGAATAGTGCCGGAAGAATGGAGGATAGCAAATGTTGTCCCCTTGTTCAAGAAGGGGAGTAGAGACAGCCCTGGTAATTATAGACCTGTGAGCCTTACTTCGGTTGTGGGTAAAATGTTGGAAAAGGTTATAAGAGACAGGATTTATAATCATCTTGAAAAGAATAAGTTCATTAGCGATAGTCAGCACGGTTTTGTGAAGGGTAGGTCGTGCCTCACAAACCTTATTGAGTTTTTCGAGAAGGTGACCAAACAGGTGGATGAGGGTAAAGCAGTGGATGTGGTGTATATGGATTTCAGTAAGGCGTTTGATAAGGTTCCCCACGGTAGGCTATTGCAGAAAATACGGAGGTATGGGGTTGAAGGTGATTTAGAGCTTTGGATCAGAAATTGGCTAGCTGAAAGAAGACAGAGGGTGGTGGTTGATGGCAAATGTTCATCCTGGAGTTTAGTTACTAGCGGTGTACCACAAGGATCTGTTTTGGGGCCACTGCTGTTTGTCATTTTTATAAATGACCTGGATGAGGGTGTAGAAGGGTGGGTTACTAAATTTGCTGATGACACGAAGGTCGGTGGAGTTGTGGATAGTGCCGAAGGATGTTGTAGGGTACAGAGGGATATAGATAGGCTGCAGAGCTGGGCTGAGAGATGGCAAATCGAGTTTGATGCGGAAAAGTGCGAGGTGATTCACTTTGGAAGGAGTAACAGGAATGCAGAGTACTGGGCTAATGGGAAGATTCTTGGTAGTTTAGATGAACAGAGAGATCTTGGTGTCCAGGTACATAAATCCCTGAAAGTTGCTACCAAGGTTAATAGGGCTGTTAAGAAGGCATATGGTGTGTTAGCTTTTATTAGTAAGGGGATCGAGTTTAGGAGCCACGAGGTCATGCTGCAGCTGTACAAAACTCTGGTGAGGCTGCACCTGGAATATTGCGTGAAGTTCTGGTCACCGCATTATCGGAAGGATGTGGAAGCTTTGGAAAGGGTGCAGAGGAGATTTGCTAGGATGTTGCATGGTATGGAGGGAAGGTCCTGTGAGGAAAGGCTGAGGGACTTGAGGTTGTTTTCGTTGGAGAGGAGGAGGTGGAGAGGTGACTTAATAGAGACATATAAGATAATCAGAGGGTTAGATAGGGTGGATAGTGAGAGTTTTTTTTCCTCGGATCGTGATGGCAAACACGAAGGGACAGAGCTTTAAGTTGAGGGGTGATAGATTTCGGACAGATGTTAGAGGTAGTTTCTTTACTCAGAGAGTGGTAGGGGCGTGGAACGCCCTGCCTGCAACAGTAGTAGACTCGCCAACTTTAAGGGCATTTAAGTGGTCATTGGATAGACATATGGATGAAAATGGAATAGTGTAGGTCAGATGGTTTCACAGGTCGGCGCAACATCGAGGGCCGAAGGGCCTGTACTGCGCTGTAATGTTCTAAAAAAATCCTTGCTGACTATCCTTGACTAATCCGTGCCTTTCTAAGTGACAGTTTATCCTGTCTCTCACGATAGATTCCAATAGTTTTCCCACTACTGAGGTTAAACTTCTGCTTTGGCCTCCTTGTCTCGGGAGACAATGGGTAAGCGCCTGCAGGTTGTCAGTGGTTTGTGGAGCAGCGCCTGGAGTGGCGATAAAGAACAAAGAACAAAGATCAAAGAAAATTACAGCACTGGAACAGGCCCTTCGACCCTCCAGGCCTGCGCCGATGCAGATCCTCTATCTGAACCTGTCGCCTATTTTCTAAGGGTCTCTATCTCTTTGCTTCCTGCCCATTCATGTATCTGTCTTGATACATCTTAAAAGACGCGATCGTGCCCGCGTCTACCACCTCCACTGGCAACGCGTTCCAGGCACCCACCACCCAAGGCCAATATTAGAGTGACAGACTCTTCCACAGGTGCTGCAGATAAAATTGGTTGTCAGGGCTGTTTCGCACTTGGCTCTCCCCTTGTGCTTCTGTCTTTTTTCCTGCCAACTAAGTCTCTTCGACTCGCAACACATTAGCCCTGCCTTTATGGCTGCCCGCCAGCACTGGCGATCGCTGGCAACTGATTCCCACGACTTGTGATCAATGTCACAGGACTTCATGTCGCGTTTGCAGACGTCCTTAAAGCGGATACATGGATGTCCGGTTGGTCAGATACCAGTAGCTCCCTGTACAATGTGTCCTTGGGGATCCTGCCATCTTCAATGTGGCTCAAATGGCCAAGCCATCTCAAGCGCCGCTTCCTCAGTGGGGTGTATATGCTGGGGATGTTGGCCGCCTCGAGGACTTCTGTGTTGGAGATACAGTCCTGCCACCTGATGCCAAGGATTCTCTGGAGGCAGCGAAGATGGAATGAATTGAGACGTCGCTCTTGGCTGACATACGTTGTCCAGGCCTCGCTGCTGTAGAGCAAGGTACTGAGGACACAGGCCTGATACACTCGGACTTTTGTGTTCCGTGTCAGTGTGCCATTTTCCCACACTCTCTTGGCCAGTCTGGACATAGCAGTGGAAGCCTTTTCCATGTGCGTGTTGATTTCTGCATCGAGAGACGGGTTACTGGTGATAGTTGAGCCTTGGTAGGTGATCTCCTGAACCACTTACAGAGCATGGTCGCCGATATTGATGGATGGAGCATTTCTGACGTCCTGTCCCATGATGTTCATTTTCTTGAGGCTGATGGTTCGGCCAAATTCCTTGCAGGCAGACGCAAACCTGTCGATGAGATTCTGCAGGCACTCTTCAGTGTGAGATGTTCATGCAGCATCGTCAGCAAAGAAAGGTTCCCTGATGAGGACTTTCCGTACTTTGGTCTTCGCTCTTAGACGCTTAAACTGACTGGTCTGTTAATATTCGGTCTATCCTTCACTCCCTTTTTAGACAGAAGTTCACAGTTTCCAGTCCCCAGGCACCACACCTGTATCCAGTGAGGCCTTCTGCTATTTCCTCTCTTGCTTATTTTTACTGCCTTGGGAACATTTCATCGGGCCCTGGTGATGTAGCAACTTTCAAGGATGCTAATCCCATTAGTATTTCCTCTCTCCTTATTTTTTTATGACATCCAAAACTTCACCCTCCTGTTCCTTAACTATGATATCTGTATCGTCCCCCTCTTACGTGAATACAGACGCAAAGTATTCATAAAGAACCATATCAACATCTTCTACCCCTCCACATCGGTTAACTTGTTGAAGTGTATTCTCAGAACAGAGGCACCTGCACTAAATATTATGTGAATAACTAATAACATAATATTCTAGATAGTAATGAAATGTTTGCAATGCATCATGGGACGCAGCTGACTTGATCACATTCCTTTCAAGGGATGATTCACATAAATTCAGAAGAGTTTAATCAAGTGGCTTCTAGCAGATGCTCTTATCAAGTGACCTCTGGCCGATGCCCTTATCAAATGTCGACACAGATGGAATGCTGACAAAGTCACCCACCTGTTACAAGGTTAAGATAAGATGCTATGTATACATAAGGCCTAAGGACGGTGAAGCAGGGGATCTGGTAGAAATCATGTACGCATGAGTAACCCCTAGCTGTCCAAGAGCATGAGCTGACCACACAGTCCCAACAATGTCTAGTAACCCATTTCATTGGTTCTACTAATCAATGTATATAATTTATAATCACTATGATTGGACCGTGTCCAGCCGCAATAGGTGAGTAACTGTTTGAAAGTGGATAATTATTGATTATTTTCCTTTCTTCAGTGGAGAGGAACCTGGATTGCCCAGTGACCTGCTCCCGGCTGGCATAACCCAATAAACTGTTTGACGTTTGGAACATACCCGAGTGTCGAGTGATTCTTTCAGATTCATTCCCACTAACAATTGGCATGGTCGGCAGGATCAGGTGTAAGTCAGATCTTCTGTAACCCCGATATCCCAATCACCCAGCCTGAGCCTGAATTAAAGGAACTTAGTGCCACGTGACGGCCAGGATCGAGTGGGCGAAGGGAATTAAGGGGCCAAGGGGGAGTTGTCTGGAGCCTGATCCCGAACTGGAGACGAAGAGGATTCAGTGGTCGTTTGATACCATCAGAAGTACAGGGTGAGTATATTTTCAAAAATGTATCCTGGCACTGGATGGTGTTCAGCGACCAACGAATTTTAAACCTGTGGACTGGGTCTGACCAATAGTCAAACGGTGGTAGTAGTTCATTAAAATACTTAGCCCACTGTCGGAAAAATTGCTTAAAGTATTTAAGAATATCATAAGCTTGTACTAAATTTGAAAATAAAACATTGGTAAAATTTGATTAAAATCCTAATTAACTAATTAATATGTAGAGTAACTAAACCAGAGGGAGGAGATTACTGTATTTATTTGATATTTATAGTGGAAATCTAGCACTAGGAACCATATAGTTAATGATAACAATTTAGTAAGGATTTAATAAGTATTTATTTATTTATATTAATGAACTAATTAGTGCTAGAAATGACAGTTGGAGGGGTGAAGTGCTTCACCTGTGAGATGTGGGAGGTCTGTGATGCTCCCAGTGTTTCGGACGACTACATCTGCAGGAAGTGTACCCAGTTGCAGCTCCTCACAGACCGCATGGATCAGTTGGAGCGGCAACTGGATGCACTTAGGAGCATGCAGGTGGCGGAAAGCGTCATAGACAGGAGTTTTAGAGAAGCGGTTACACCCAAGGTGCAGGCAGAGAGACGGGTGACCGCTAGAAGGGGCAGGCTGGACAAGACTCATAGTACGTCGGTTAATGATTATTGGGCATGAGGAGATTAATGGTCTGTTCATTAATAAGTGGATCCGATTGTCCACAGAGGGCAGCGACACCCCTATGACTGTATCAGCTGATTTGGTCAGTGGTCAGTGAAAAGAGACTGTGCTGCGAATCAAGCAGTTAAGAGGATTGAGATGCTGGGAGTTTTTATTTTATTATTCATTCATGGGATTTGGGCGTCGCTGGCCAGTCTGGCACTTATTGACCATCCCTAATTGCCCTTGAGAAGGTGGTGCTGAGCTGCCTTCTTGAGCCGCTGCAGTCCATGTGGGGTAGGTACACCCACAGTGCTGTTAAAAAGGGAGTTCCAGGACTTAGACCCAGTGACAGTGAAGGAACGGCGATATCGTTTCAAGTCAGGTTGGGATGTGACTTGGACGGGAACTTGCAGGTGGTGGTGTGCCCGTGCATATTCTGCCCTTGTCCTCGGTGGTAGAGGTCGCGGGTTTAGAAGGTGCTGTCTCAGGAGCCTTAGTGCATTGCTGCAGTGCACTTCTGAATGGTACACACTGCTGCCACTGTGCGTCGGTGGTGATGTTTGTAGATGGGGTGTCAATCAAGCGGGCTGCTTTGTCCTGGATGGTGTCGAGCTTCTTGAATGTTTTTGGAGCTGCACCCATCCAGGAAAGTGGAGAGTATTCCATCACACTCCTGACTTGTGCCTGGTGGACAGGCTTTGGAGAGTCAGGAGTTGAGCTACTCGCCGCAGGATTCCTAGCCTCTGACCTGCTCTTGCAGCCACAGTATTTATATGGCTACTCCCATTCACTTTCTGGTCAATGGTAAACCCCAGTTTGTTGATGGTGTGGGATTCAGAGATGGTAACCTTTGGACAATTTCATCTGATTGATCTATTATGCATCAACATCCTTTTATTAACTTGAGTTTTTTTGGTCAAGGGATTGTTTAAAGCAATTCTGTAGAATGCTGTCCCTATTTATATCTAGAGATGTTTCGTTGAACACTTTTAGGTCCTATTATTTCTTTACTATTTTCTGTGCAGCATTTTCTGAGGCCAGATGTGATGTACATATGTGCAGCAGCATGCATAGAACATAGAACAGTACAGCACAGTGCAGGCCCTTCGGCCCACGATGTTGTGCCGAACCTTTAACCTACTCTAAGATCAAACTACCTCCATACCCTTCATTCTACTATCATCCATGTCCCTATCCAAGAGTCGCTTAAATGTCCCTAATGTATCTGCTTCTACTACCACCACTGGCAGTGCATTCCACGCACCCACCACTCTCCGTGTAAAGAACCTACCTCCGACAACTCCCCGAAACCATCCTCCAATCACCTTAAAATTATGCCCCCTGGTGATAGCCCTTTCCGTCCTGGGAAAAAGTCTCTGGCTATCCACTATATTTATGCCTCTCATCATCTTGTACACATCTATCAAGTCACCTCTCATCCTTCTTCACCCCAATGAGAAAAGCCTTAGCTCCCTCAACCTTTCTTCGTAAGACATGCCCTCCAGTCCAGGCAGCATCCTGGTAAATCTTCTCTGCACCCTCTCTAAAGCTTCCACATCCTTCCTATAATGAGGCGACCAGAACTGAACACAATATTCCAAGTGTGGTCTAACCAGGGCTTTATAGAGCTGCAGCATAACCTCGCAGCTCTTAAACTCAATCCCCCTTTTAATGAAAGCCAGCACACCATACTGTTTCTTAACAACCCTATCAACTTGGGTGGCAACTTTGAGCGAACTATGGACGTGGACCCCAAGATCCCTCTGTTCCTCCACACTACAAAGAATCCGGTCTTTAAGACTGTATTCTGCATTCAAATTCGACCTTCCAAAATGAATCACTTCACACTTTTCCAGGTTGAAGTCCATCTGTCACTTCTCAGCCCAGCTCTGCATCCTTTCAATGTCCCGTTGTATCTTACAATAGCGTTCCACACTGTCCACAACTCCAGCAATCTTCGTGTCATCGGCAAACTTGCTAATACAGCCTTCCACTTCCTCACCCAAGTCATTTATAAAAATCACAAAGAGCAGAGGTCCCAGAACAGATCCCTGTGGAACACCACTGGTCACAGAGCTCCAGGCTGAATACTTTCCATCTGCTACCATCCTCTGTCTTCTATGGGCCAGCCACTTTTGTATCAAGACAGACAACTTTCCCTGTATCCCATGCCTCCTTACTTTCTGAATGAGCCTACCATGGGGGACCTTATCAAACGCCTTGCTAAAATCCATAAAGACCACATCCACTGCTCTTCCTTCATCAACGTGCTTTGCCACATCTTCAAAGAATTCTATAAGGCTTGTGAGGCATGACCTGCCCCTCATAAAGCCATGCTGACTGTCTCTAATTTAACCATGCATTTCCAAATAATCATAAATCCTGTCTCTCAGAATCCTCTCCAATAATTTGCCCACCACCGACGCAAGACTGACTGGTCTATAATTCCCAGGGTTATCCCTATTCCCTTTCTTGAACAAGGGAATAACATTTGCCACCCTCCAGTCATCTGGTAGTACTCCAGTGGACAGTGCGGACGCAAAGATCATCGCCAAAGGCGCGGCAATCTCTTCCCTCGCTTCCCATAATAACCTTGGTATTATCCCGTCTGGCCCCGGGGACTTATCTGTCCTCATTTCAATTCAAAATTTCCAGCACATCCTCCCTCTTAACATCAACCTGTTCGAGCATATCAGCCTGTTTCACGCTGTCCTCACAAACGACCAGGTCCCTCTCACTAGTGAATACCTAAGCAAAGCATTCATTTAGAACCTCCCCTACCTCCTCCGACTCCAGGCACAAGTTCCCTCCACTATCCCTGATCGGCTCTACCCTCACTCTGGCCATCCTCTTGTTCCTCACTTAAGTGTAGAACGCCTTGGGATTTTCCTTAATCCTACCCGCCAAGACTTTTTCATGTCCCCTTCTAGCTCTCCTAAGTCCATTTTTCAGTTCCTTCCAGGCTACCTTGTAACCCTCTGGAGCCCTGTCTGATCCTTGCTTCCTCACCTTAAGTAAGCTTCCTTCTTCCTCTTGACTAGCTGTTCCACATCTCTTGTCATCCAAGGTTCCTTCACCCTACCATCCCTTCCTTGCCTCATCGGGACAAACCTGTCCAGCAGTCGCAGCAATTGCTCCCGAAACAACCTCCACATTTCTGTCGTGCATTTCCCTGAGAACATCTGGTTCCAATTTATGCTCCCCAGTTCCTGCCTAATAGCATTGTAATTCCCCCTCCCCCAATTAAATATTTTCCCATCCCGTCTGCTCCTGTCCCTCTCCATGACTATAGTAAAGGTCAGGGAGTTGTGATCACTATCACCGAAATGTTCCCCCACCGCGAGATCTGCCACCTGGCCTGGTTCGTTGCCAAGCACCAAGTCCAACATAGCCTCCTGTCTGGTCGGCCTATCTACATATTGAGTCAGGAAACCTTCCTGGACACACCTGACAAAAACTGCTCCATCCAAACTATTTGCACTAAGGAGGTTCCAATCAATATTAGGGAAGTTGAAGTCACCCATGACAACAACCCTGTTACTTCTGCACTTTTCCAACATCTGCCTCCCAATATGTTCCTCCGTGTCTCTGTTGCTATTGGAAGGTCTATAGAAAACTCCCAATAAAGTGACTGCTCCTTTCCTGTTTCTGACTTCCACCCATAATGACTCAGTAGACAAACCCTCCTCGATGACCTCGCTTTCTGCAGCTGTGATACTATGCCTGATCAGCAATGCCACTCCCCCAACTCTTTTACCTCCCTCCCTATTCCTTTTGAAACATCTAAACGTCGGAACATCCAACATCCATTCCTGCCCCTGTGATATCCAAATCTCCGTAATGGCCTCAACATCGTAGCCCCAAGTACTGATCCATGCTCTCGGTTCATCAACCTTATTCCTGACACTTCTTGCGTTAAAATAGACACAGTTCAACCCATCATACTGGCTGCAACTTCACCATGCCAACTGTCTAACCTTCCTCACAGACTCTCTGCACTCTGTATCTGCCTGTTCAGCAGCTACCCCATCCACTGATCAGTAGCTCCGGTTCCCATCCCCCTGCCAAACTAGTTTAAACCCTCCCGAAGAGCTCTCCCAAACCCCCCGCCCAGGATATTGGTGCTCCTCCCGTTCAGATACAACCTTTCATTCTTGTACAGGTCCCACCTTCCCCAGAAGGTGTCCCAATGATCCACATATCTGAAGCCGTCCCTCCGACACCAGCTCTGCAACCACATGTTCAGATGCACTCGCTCCCTGTTTCCAGCCTCACTAGCACGTGGCACCAGTATCAATCCTGAGATCACTACTCTGCTCGTCCTGCATTTTAACTTCCATCCTATCTCCCTATGTTCGTTTTTCAGGTCCTCATCCCTTTTCCTAGCTATGTCATTGGTACCGATGTGTACCACGACCTCTGGCTGCTCCCCCTCCTCCTTAAGAATCCCTTAGATTCGATCCGAGACATCCCTGATCCTGGCACCCGGGAGGCAACATACCATCCCTGAGTCTCGTTTGTGACCACAGAATCTCCTGTCTGTTCTTCTAACCACTGAATCTCCTGTCACTATCGCTCTCCTATTCTCCCCTCTTCCCTTCTGAGCCAAATAGCCAGGCTCAGTGCCCGAGACGTGGCCGCTATGCCTTTCCCCTGGCAGGTCATGCCGCCCAACCGTAACCAAAACGGCATACTTATTATGGAGGGCAACGACCACAGGGGATCCCTGCACTATGCGCCTATTCCCTTTCCCTCCCCTGACGGTCACCCAGCTACCTTTATCCTGTAACTTAGGTGTCACTACTTCCCTATAACTGCTCTCCATCACGCCCTCAGCATCCTCAATGATCCGAAGTTCATCCAGCTCCAGCTCCAGTTCCCTAACGCGGTCTGCGAGGAGCTGGAGTTGGGTTCACTTCTCACAGGTGAAGTCAGCAGAGACACAAGTGGTGACCCTTACCTCCCACATCCTGCAAGAGGAGCATGCAACTGCCCTAGCTTCCATCCCCTCTGCTCTAAATTGACAATAGAGATTTAAAAATAAATAAATAAAAGAAAACCTTACCTTATCAAACCCTCCACACAACAGTCCTTTTGTTTGCTTCGGGGAGGAGAATGGGAGACACTACACGTGTAGTGTTTCGGGTTTAGCCACTGCCCGAATATATAAGTTTACTTACCCAGTAGTCCCCGTGTCCACCGAATCGCGAGGTAAGTACTTTATGCTGAAACTTACCTTCCCAGCTGCCCCCTCGCTCGCACTATCGCTGAATGAAAAGAAGCTGCTGAATCGCGAGGTCAGTACTTTATACTGAAACTTAGTTTCCCCGCTTCCCCCTGGCTTGCACTATCGCTGATCTGAAAGAAGCTGCCGAATCAAGAGTTAAGTACTTTGTACTGAAACTTATCTTCCCAGCTGCCCCCTGGGTCGCACTATCGCTGATCAAAAAGAAGCTGCTGAATCGCGAGGTAAGTACATAATACTGAAACTTACCTTCCCAGCTGCCCCCTTGCTTGCACTATCGCTGAATTAAAAGAAGCTTCCGAATCGCGAGGTAAGTACTTTGTACTGAAACTTCCATTCCCAGCTGCCCCCTCGATCGCACTATCGCTGATCAAAAAGAAGCTGCAGAATCAAGAGGTCAGTACTTTATACTGAAACCTACCTTCCCAGCTGCCACTGGCTCGCATAGGTCTCATATTCTCACACTAATGCTAATGCCGGTTAGATTATCTTTTGTTGGAGTTGGCACTTGTGTGGCGCGAATGTAATTGCCAATTTTTAGCCCGAGCCTGGATATTGCTGCATTTCTACACGGACTGTTTCAGTATCTGAGGAGTCACGAATGGCGCTGAATATTGTGCAATCGTCAGTGAACATCTGCACTTCTGATTTTATGATTGAAAGAAGGTCACTGAAGAAGCAACTGAAGATGGTTGGGCCTAGGACAAAATGTGAGGAACGCCTGGAGCTGAGATCGACCTCCAACAAACACAACCATCTTTCTTTGCGCGAGGTATGAATCCAACTGATGGAGAGTTTTTCCCCTGATTTTCATTGACTCCAGTTTTGCTAGGGCTCCTTGTTGCCATACTCGGGCATATGCTTCCTTGATGTCAAAAGCAGTCACTTTGACCTCACCTCTTGAGTTCAGCTCTTTTGTCCATGTTTGAACGAAAGCTGCAATGATGTCAGGAGCTGTGCAACCCGGGCGGAACACAACTGAGCATCTCTGAGCTGGTTATTGCTAAGCAAGTGCCGTTTCATGATGAAACGTTCAATCACTTTAATGATGATTGAGAGTGGACTGATGGGGTGGGTTGGACTCAGAGTCATACAGTCGTACAGCTTAGAAGCAGGCGCTTCGGCCCACCGCGTCCATGCCGACCATAATGCCTATCGATACTCATCCCACCTGCCTGCATTAATTTCATATCCCTCTATGCCTTGCTCATTCAAGTACCTGTCCAGATGCCTCTTAAATGTTGCGACTGTTCCTGCCTCCATCAACTCCTCAGGCAGCTCATTCCAGATACCCACTATTGTTTGTGTGTAAATTTACCCCTTTGGTCCCCTTTAACCATCCTCCCTCTAACCTTAAATCTTTGCCCAACAGTTTTAGTCACCCCTACCACGCTCTCTGGCTATCTACCCAACTATGCCTCTCATAATTTTATATCCCTCTATCATGTCCCCTCTCAGCCTCCTTCACTCCAGGGAAAACAGACCCAGCCTATCCAATCTCGTTTTATAAATCAAACCCTCCAAACCAGGCAACATCCTTGTGAATTTTTCTGCACCCTCTCTAGCTTAATCATATCTTTCCTGTAGCGCGGCGACCAGAACTGCACACTAATGCGGCCTAACTAACGTTGTGTACAACTGTAACATGACGTTCCAACTCTTGTACTCAATGCCTCAGTTGAAGAAGGCAAGCATGCCATACACCTTCTTCACCACCCTGTCTACCTGTGTTGCCACTTTCAGGGAAATATGTACTTGTACCCCAAGGTCTCTCTGCTCAAGAACACTTCCCAGGGCCCTGCCATTCACTGTATATGTTCTGCCCTGGTTTCACTTCCCAAAATGCATCACTTCACACTTGTCTGCGTTAAATTCCGTTTGTCACTCCCTTGCCCACTTTCCCAGTTGATCTATATCCTGTTGTAACCTTAGTCAATCTTCTTCACTGTCCACTATACCACCAATTTTGGTGTCATCTGCAAATTTACTAATGATGGCCCTGACATTTACATCCAAGTCATTAATATATATGACAAACAACAGAGAGCCCAGCACTGAGCCCTGCGGCACACCACTGGTCACTGGCCTCCAATCTGAAAAACAGCCCTCCACTACCACCGTCTGCCTCCTATCACCAAGCCAATTTTGTATCCAAATTGCCAACTCAGCCTGGATCCCATGTGTTCCAAACTTCTGGACCAATCTGCCATGCGGGACCTTGTCAAATGCCTTGGTAAAGTCCATGTAGACAACGTCCATTGCCCTGCCCTCGTCAATCCTCTTGGTCACCTCCACGAAAAACTCAATCAAATTCGTGAGCCTTGATTTCCCACGCAAAAAGCCATGCTGACTATCCCTAATCAGACCGTGCCTTTCCAGATGTTTCTAAATCCTATCTCTCAGAATCCCTTCCAATAGGTTTGCCACCACTGATGTAAGGCTCACCGGCCTGTAGTTCCCTGGAATGTCCCTGCTGCCCTTCTTAAATAAAGGCACAACATTAGCTATCCTACAGTCTTCAGTATTGTGCAATAAAAATGGCCAATGAATAATTTCTTTGCAAAGGTGCCTCTTCAATGCCTTTTCCTACAGTATCATCATATCCCTTTATATCGTTGGTATTTAGAAATCTGTTGATCTCTCCTTTAAGCGTACTCAATGACTGAGCTGTCACAGTCCTCTGGGGTAGATAATTCCAAAGATTTACAAATCTCTGAATAAATACATTTCTCCTCATTTCTGCCATAAGTAACTTTCCCCTTATTATGAAATTGTGTCCCCTGGTTCTAGACTCCCCAACCAGGGGAAATGTCTTAGCTGCAACTAGTCTGTCTATCCCTTTAATTATTTTGTAGGTTTCAATCAGATCACATTTCATTCTTCAAAATTGCAGTGAATGCAGTCCCAGTTTGTCCAATCTCTCCTCGTAGGACAGTCCCATCATCCAAGGAACACATTTGATGAAACTTCGTTCACTTCCTCTGGGGCATTAATACCCTTCCTTCGGTAAGGGGACTAAAAGTGCACACAGCACTCCAAGTGCTGTTAACCAATGTTTTATTCATTGCTCCTGGACTCGAAACCTCTTGCAATGGAGGCCATAATTCCATTTGCCTTCTAATTGCTTGCTGCACGTACATGTCAGCTTCCAGTGGTTTATTGACAAGGACTCCTATGTACCTTTGTATATCTACACTTTCTAATTTCTTACCATTTAAGAAATACTGTGCACATCTATTCATCCGACTAGGGTTGATAACCTCACATTTTTCCACATTATATTCTATCTGCCATGTTCTTGCCCACTCACTAAGTCTGTCCAAATCCCCTTGAAGCCGCTTTGCACCTTCCTCGCAACAGACATTCCTATCTAGTTTTGTGCATCCGCAAACTTGGAAACATTACATTTGGTCTCCACATCCAATCATTTATATACATTGTGAACAACTGGGGACAAAGTACTGATCCCTGTGGTACCCCACTAGTCACAGATTGGCAATGCGACAATAACACATTTATTCCTACATTCAGCTTTCTGCCTGTCAACCATTCTTTAATCCATGACAGTAAAATACCTCCTAGCCCATTTGCTTTAATTTTGCTAACTAACCTCCTATGGGGGACTTTATCAAAAGCCTTCTAAAAATCCAAGTATACCACGTCCACCGATTCTTCTTTATCAATTCTGTTGGTAACATCCTCAAAAAACTCCAACAGGTTCGTCAAACAAGATTTCCCATTCATAAATCCACATTGACTATGCCCAATCAGATCATTATTACCCAATTGTCCATTTATTGCATCCTTTAGAATAGATTCTAGCATTTTTCCAGCGATTATGTAAGGCTAACAGGCCTTTAATTCTCTGTTTACTCTCTCCTTCCCTTCTTAAATAGTGGGGTGACGTTGTGACCTTCCAATCTGCAGGAACTATTCCAGAATCTATAGAATTTTGGAAGATAACCACTAATGCATCCACTATTTTCATAGTTACCTCTTTCAACACTCTGGATGCAGAATATCAGGTCCTGGGGACTTATCGACCTTCAGCCCCATTAATTTCTCCAATACAAACTTCTTCCTAATACTAATTTCCTTCAATACCTCATTTCTCCTAATCCCTTGGATCTCGAATTCTGGAAGATTTCTTGTATCTTCTTCAGTGAAGACAAACACAAAGTAATTAGCTTCTCGACTATTTCTCTATTTCCCATTGTAAATTCTCCTGACTCTGCCTGTAATGGATCCACATTTGTCTTCGTGAGACGTTTCCTTTTTAGCAACCTGTGGAAGCTTTTACTGTCTGTTTTAATACTTTTTGCTAGCTTGCATTCATTTTCTCTTCTCCCTTTCTTTATCAGTTTCTTGGTCCTCCTTTGCTGTATTCTAAAATCCTTCCAATCACAGGTTTACTATTATTTTTGGTAACGTCATGGGCCTTTTCTTTTAATCTTATACAATCCGTAACATCCTTTGCTATCCATGTTGACTGCCTTTGTGTTCCAGTTACACAGATCATTGATGAGATCGCATCTGGAATAATGTGGGCAGTTTTGGTCTCCATATTTAAGGAAGGATGTCAATGCGTTGGAGGTGGTTCACAGGAGGTTTATTAGATTGATCCCTGGAATAAGCACCTTATCTTATGAGGAAAGGTTGGACAGACTGGGCTTGCTTTCACTGGAGTGTCGAAGCGTGAGGGGAGACTTGATTGAAGTTTATAAGATCTTGATCTGTCATGACAAGGTGGATGTAGGGGAGTCCAGAACTAGGGGGCACTGTTTTGTTATTAGGGGCCACTATTTTAGGACAGAGATGAGGAGATTTTTTTCTCTCTCGGAGGGTTGTGTGACTTTGGAATTCTCTGCCTCAGAAGGTGGTGGAGGCGGGATCATTGAATATTTTTAAGGCAGAGGTAGATAGCTTCTTGTTAGGCAAAGGAATCAAAGGTTATCAAGGGTAGATGTGAGTGTAGAATTCGAGACAGAAATTAGCCTTGATCTTATTGAATGGTGGAGCAGGGTCGATGGGCGGAATGACCTGATTATGCTCCTAATTCATATGTTTGTATGTTAACCTGATGCATCACCTGTCGCTAACTAAGGAAGTTAAGGATGATATCAAATTTAAAGAAAAGGCGTACAATGCTGTGAAGATTACTGGCATGTCATAACATTGGGAACAAAATGAAATTAGTAAATGATGACTAAAGAAACGAGGAAGAAATTAGAATTTGAGAGCAAACTAGCAAGAAATATAAAAACAGACAGAAAGAGCGTCTACAAATATATGACAAGAAAAAGAGTAGCTAATGTAAATGTCGGTCCCTAAGAGGTTGAGCCAGGGGAATTAATAATGGAAAAAAGACAATGGCAGAGACTTTGAACCAGTATTTTGTAACTGTCTTCAGATACTAAAAGCATCCTAAAAATAAGAGAAAATCAGAGAGGAATGGAACGGTGGAACTTAAAACAATCGCTATCAGCAAAGAAAGAAAATACGAGCTAAACTAATGGGACTAAGGCTGATAAGTCCATTGGTCCTGATGGCCTGCATCCCAGGATCATAAAAGAAGTGGTGTAAGAGAAAATGGATGCATTGGTTGTAATCTTCTAAAATTCCCTATATCCTGTAAAGGTCCCAGTGGATTGGAAGACCGCAGATGTAACACTATATTCAAAAAGCATGGAGACAGAAAGCAGGGTACTATAGGCTAATTGGCCGACATTACACCATTGGGAAAATGTTGGAATCCACCTTTCTTACTCTTTTCATGAGATCTAGGCAAGGCCAGCATTTGTTGCCCATCCCTAATTGCCCTTCAGAAGGAGTGGGATTTTGCTTCTTGAACTGCTGCAGTCCATTTGGTGCGGGTACACCCATAGTGCTGTTAGGGAGGGTGTTCCAAGATTTTGACCTAGCGACAGTGAAGGAGAACGATGGCATATTTCCCGGTAAAGATGGTGAGTAGCTTGGAGGGGAACTTTCAGGTGGTGATGGTCCCACGCACATACTGCCTTGTCCTTCCAGGTGGTCGAGGTTGCGAATTTTGAGGGTGCTGTCAATGGAGGCGTGGTGAGTTTCTGCAGTGCATCTCGGAAACGGTACACAGTACTGCCACTTTGTGTTAAGAAGTCGTAGCAGGACATTTAGAAAATCTTAGCACAAGCAAGCAGAAACATGCAAGATTATTAGGTCACTAAAAGTTACTAACCAGATTCCTAATTATTGCAATTTAGCTATTATAAATTAACAAATGACTTATTAGCATAAACTAACATGTAGCTTTATTAGACCCATTCTTTGTAGTATTGTAAAGTTGAAAATCTTAGGAGATAGGGCACAATATGGATAAGATGTCAGGGAGAGGGATTCTGGGATTATTATGTCACGTTTTAAAATGTTTACTTGCAGCAAAAGGGTGAGACCCTGAAAGCAGACAGTAAAAAAAGATTCTGTGTAGATTTGACTGGTAGTGAGAAAGACATGCTCGAAATGTAAAAGCATTGAGATAAAGTAGTCAACACGAAGGAAAATTACTTGTACAAATCTAAAAGGTTAACAGCCACCATAAAACGATCCTTGGTGAGTTAAGAAATGCATCCTTTAATACAAGACTAATCACTGATTGGGAAAGGGGAGGGTTAACTGGAAACGTACTGCTGTTTGGCAGAGAACATCAAAGACAACAAGAGACAAGTGAAACTACGAGACACACACACACACACACAAACACACACACACAGACACAGACATTGCAAAGATTGAGGACCCAAAGCTGCAAAAGAAAATAGTCATGCGCTCTTCCGCCCAGTTTCTGACATCATCTGACTATCATTAGACTGTTAATCGCTGCCTAATTTTGTAACTAATAGTTTAATCTGAAAAATTAACAAACTTGGCTTGAGCTTTGTCTTCGTAAAGTCGATTCACAACAATCTGTTGTGCTGCAAAGACTGTTTCCATCTTAGAAGGCGATTTTAAACACACCTATTTTATCAAATCTTACAGTCAATATTGTTTTATGAAAAGCAAATTGCATTTGACAAATGTATTAGAATTCTTTGAGGATGTATTGAGCATTGTATTGAGTAGATCCACAGTATTTGGATTTCCAAAGACATTCGATAAGGTGCCACATGAAAGCTTACCACACAAGGTTCATGGTTTTGGTGATAAAATGTTAACGTGGATCGACGATTGGCGACCGAACAAGAAACAGAGAGTCACGATAAATGGGGCATTTTCACTTTGGCAAATTGTAGCCAGTCGGGTGCAAGAGACAGCACTGCTGCAGTCTTAACTGTTTGCAATTTAGATTAATGACTTGGCTGAAGGGTTATAGGATATTGTAGCCAAATTTGCTCTCGATACAAGGATAGATGGAAAGGAAAATTATGATGAGGATGCAGAGAGTCTGCAAAGTGATTATAGATAGGCTAAGTGAGTAGGCAGATGGAGGATAATTTAGGAAAATGTGAGGTTATTCATTTTGGTAGGAAGACTAGAAAAGCAGAATGGCATTTAAATGAAGAGAGACTACAGATTGCTGCTGTTTAGAGGGGTCTGGGTATCCTCGTACATAAATCACAACAGAAGTTATCTTGCAGGTACAGAAAATAATTAGGAATGCAAACAGAATGTTGGCCTCGATTGCAAGGGAGATGGAAAGTCAAAATAGGGAGGTCTTGCTAGAACTGTGCATGGAGTTGGTGAGATCACACCTACAGTACTGTGTACAGTTTTATTTTCTTTAAGGAGAGATATACTTTCATTGGCAACAGTTCAGCGAATGTTCACTAGGTTTATTTCTAAGATGAAGGGGTTGTCTTATGAGGAAAGGTTAGGCAGGTTGGGCCTTTGTTGTTTGGAGTTCAGAAGAATGAGATCTGATCTTATTGAAACATATTCTGAGAGGGCTTGACAGGGTAGATGCAGAGAATGTGTTTCGTCTCTTGGGGCAATCGAGAGCTAGGGGATTCAGTTTATTTCGATTAAATGGCCTTTGGTCACGCGCCTTTTTGAAAGCCCATTTACATAACATCAACCACACTACCCTTCTCCACTCTACCTGTAACATCATTAAAGAACTCGATCAAGCTTGCCAGAAATGCTTTGCTATTGATATATCCATGCTGGTTGTCATATATCAACACATTTCTTTCCAAGCAGCAGCTATTTTCCTTCTATACTATGACCTTTTGAAGCTCCTCACTGCCGATGTTACGCTGACTGATCTATAGTTACAGGGTTTACCTATCTCTCCTTTTTTTTAAACAGGGGGTAACGTTTACAACCCTCCAGTCTTCTGGCTCCACTCCTATATATTAGGAGTGACAGATTCTGGCCTGTACCTCGGCTATTTTCCCCATTCCTTATCTCAGCTACTGCTCATACATCCCATTTATTGGAACATGGGGAGATAAAAACAGGAGTAGGTCATTCAGCCCCTCGAGCCTGTCCTGCCATTCAATGCGATCATGGCTGATCCGCGGCCTAACTCCAAATATCTACCTTGTCCCATATCCTTTAATATCCCAAACTCCTCATATATCTCCTTCAGACTGAGTAAATGATCTACTGAATTGAAATGGGTTAACTGAACCTGTTTGTTCAGTGTCTGTAATTAACGTCAGTCTCCAAGGATCCTAATTGTGCCACTGGAGTGTTGCTCCCTTCTATTAATAAGGAACTCGTTTGAACGTAATATCACATAGTGTCAGCGGGAGCATAACCTCCAGCACTAACAGAGATCTGAAACTCCAGAGAAAGAGGCGACATTCAATCTGAAAAGAAAAGATTGGAATATTGCAACGATGGTTTCGAAATTGAGAACAGTAGATTTGAATATTACATCAACTGATCAGAATCTGAAAACAGTGGATTGGAATATTACATCAATGGGCAGGAGTTTCTCCTTGGAATTTGACTATCTCCCCAGATATCATGGGACTCATTCATTAGAAACGTGGTTGTTAAACACATTTCTAATTATTCAAAGCATTTACTTTCCTATCCTCGTTATTGTTGGCGTCCCTGGTAAGTCTCTCCATCAGCTATTAATTTTATAAAACATGTTTAATTGTCGTATTGTCCTTGTCATTTACTCTCCCTTCCTCGCTGCTGTTGTTGTTCCTGGTACGTTCCTGTATCCAGCTATGAACTCCACAAAATTTTGAGACCTGTATTAAAATGTTTGTAATTTACTCTCATCTTTTCTGTTTTTGTTGTCCCTGTTCAGTTTCAATTTCCAGCTTATACATCTGTAAACCACATTTCACTGTATTACGGTTCCTGTTATGCATTTATTGTGAAGGCCAAGTCCATTGTCTTCGGTCCCCATCACAATTTCCGTTCCCACTCCAGCAATATCATCTTTGGGCAATGTTTGAGGCTGAGCAAGACTGTTCACCACCGCAGTGACCCCTTTGACCCTGAGGTGAGCTCCAACCTCAAATCGTCTCCATCACCAGTACTGTCTACTACCACATCCGTAATCTTGTCTATGTCCACCTCTACCTCAACCCATCTGCTGCATACACAATTATCCATGCCTGTTTTCCATCTAGACTTAGCTGGCAAGGCGGTGGCGTACTGGTATTGTCACTGGACTCGTAAGGCAGAAAATCAGGGTATTTGTCTGAAGGCAGGGGTTCGAATCCCACCACAGCAGAAAGTGGAATTTGAATTTAATTAATTAAAAAGCTCGTCTAAAGATGGCCATGAAGCCATTGTCGATTGCTTCAAAATTCCATCTGGTTCACTAATGCCCTTCAGGGATGGAAATCTTCGATCCTTACCAGGTCTGTTCTCCATGTGCTTCCAGACCCACAGCAATGTGGTTGACTCTTACATGCCCTCTGAAATGGCCTAGCATGCCACTCAGTTGTATCTACTCACGACGATGTCTACAAAAAGAAATTAAACCAAACGGATCACCCAGCATCGACAATGGCAAACCCAGCCCTGTCGATCCTGCAAAGTCCTACTTACTAACATCTGGCGACTTGTGCCAAAGTTGGGAGAGCTGGCCAACAGAGTAATCAAGCAACAGCTTGACATAGTCATACTCACGGAATCATACATTCCAAATAAGGTGCCTTACCATCCCTGGGCATGTCCTGTCCCACTGGCAGTGCAGAGCCAGCAGAGCTGGTGGCACAGTAGTACACAGTAGCGATGGAATTTCCATGAGAATCCTGAACATCGACTCCAGGCCTCATGGCATCAGGTCAAACATTGGCAAGGAAACATCCTGCTGATTATCACCTGTTACTCTGCCTCAGCTGATAAGTCAGTACTCCTTTGTGTTGAGCAAAACTTGGAGGAAGCACTGAGGGTGGCATGGGCGCAGAATGTACATTACTAAAAGTGGCTCAGTTATAGTACGACTGACCGATCTGGCCGAGTCCTAAAGGAGATAGCTGCCAGATTGGGTCTGTGGCAGGTGGTGAGGGGAAAACGTGCTTGACCTAGTCCTCAGCAATCTTCCTGCCACAGATGCATCTGTCCATGACAGCATTAGTAGAAGTGACCACCGCACAGTCCTTGTGAAGACGAAGTCCCGCCTTCACATTGAGGATACCCTCCATCGTGCTGTGTGGCACTATCACCGTGCTGAATGGGATAGATTTCGAACAGACATAGCATTGCAAAACTGGACATCCATGAGGCGCTGTGGGCCATCAGCAGCAGCAGAATTGTATGCAACCACAATGTGTAACCTCATGGCACAACATGTCCCCCACTCTAACATTACCATCAACCCCGGAGACTAACTCTGGTTCAATGAAGAGTGCAGGAGGGCATGCCAGGAGCAGCACCAGGCATACCTCAAAATGAGGTGTCAACCTGGTGAAGCTACAACACAGGACTACTTGCGTGTGTGCCAAACTGCGGAAGCAGCACGCAATAGACAGAACCAAGCGATCCCATAACCAACGGATCAAATCTAAGCTCTGCAGTGCCACATCCAGCCGTGAATGGTGCTGGATAATTAGACAACTAACTGGAGTAGGTGGCTCCACAAATATCCCCATCCTCAATGATGGTGGAGCCAGCGCATCAGTGCAAAAGATAAGGCTGAAGCATTTGCAACAATCTTCAGCCAGAAGTGCCGTGTTGATGATCCATCTGGGCCTCCTCCTGAAGTCCCCAATATGTCAGATGCCAGACCTCAGCCATATCGATTCGCTACATCTGATATCTAGAAACGACTGAAGGCAGTTAATGCTGCAAAGGCTATGGGTCCTGACAATTTTCTGGCAATATTACTGAGGACCTGTGCTCCAGAACTTGCCACACACCTAGCTAAGCTGTTCCAGTACAGCTACAACACTGGCATCTACCCGACAAGGTGGAAAATTGCCCAGGTCTGTCTTGTACACATAAAGCAGGACAAGTCCAACCAGGCCATTTACCACTCATCAGTCTACTCTCAATCATCAGTAAAGTGATGGAAGGTGTCATCAACAGTGCCATCAAGCAACACTAGCTTCGCAATAATCTGCTCAGTGACGCTCAGTTTGAGTTCCGCCAGGGCCACTTAGCTCCCGAGTGCATTACAGCCATGGTTCACACATGGACTAAAGAGCTGATCTCAAGAGGTGTGGTTAGAGTGACTGCCCTTGACAGCAAAGCAGCATTTGACCGAGTATGGCATCAAGTAGCCCTCGCAAAACTGAAGTAAATGGGAATCAGGGAGAAACCAATGCTGGTTGGAGTCATACCGAGCGCAAAGGAAAATGGTTATGGCTGTTGGAGGTCAATCATCTGAGTTCCATGACATCACTACGCGAGTTCCTCAGGGTAATGTCCCAGGCCCAACCATCTTCAGCTGCTTCATCAATAAATAAGGTCAGAAGTGGTGATGTTCACTGATGGTTGCACAATGTTCTGCACCATTCACGACTCCTCAGATACTGAAGCAGCCCGTGTAGAAATGCAACAAGACCTGGATAATATTCATGCTCGGGCTGAAAGGTGACAAGTAGCATTCACGCCACACAAGTGCCAGGCAGTGACCATTTCCAACAAGAGAGAATCTAAACATCTCCCCTTGACATTCAATGGCATTACCATCGCTGAATCCCCCATTATCAGCATCCTAGGGGCTACCATTGATCAGAAACTGAACTGGAGTAGCCATATAAATACCGTGGCTACAAGAGCAGGTCAGTGACTAGGAATCCTGCATCGTGCAACTCATCTCCTGACTCCCCAAATCTTGTCCACCATCTACAAGGCATAGGTCAGGAGTGTTATGGAATACTTTCCATTTGCCTGGAATGGGTGCAGCTCCAACAACTCTCTAGAAGCTCGACACCATCCAGGACAAAGCAGCCCGCTTGATTGGCACTCCATGCGCAAACATTCACTCCCACCACCGACGCACAGTGGCAGCAGTGTGTACCATCTACAAGATACACTGCAGCAATGCACCAAGGCTCCTTAAACAGCATCTTCCAAACCCGCGACCTCTACCAACTAAAAGGAAAGGGCACAAAATGCATTGAAACACCATCAAATGCAAGTTCCCTCCAATTCACACACCATCCTGACTTGGGATTACATCGCCATTCCTTCACTGTCGCTGGGTCAAAATCCTGGAACACCCTGCCTAACAGCACTGTGGGTATACCTACCTCACATGGACTGCAGCGGTTCAAGAAGGCAGGTCACCACCACCTTCTCATGGGCAATGAGGAATGGGCAATAACTGCTGGCCTGGCCAGCGACGCCCACATCCCCTGCATGAATAAAAAAATGAAATGTTGTTCCAGCCAGCCTGACAATTACAAGCCTCCATAAACGTCATCTCATCCAAATCTCTGCTGACCTATCCTCACTCACACAAAGTCCCGTTCACCTATCACTCCCGTGCTCACTGACCTACATTGGGTCCCTGTCTGGTAACACCACAATCTGAAATTCTCATCCTTGTGTCCCAACCCCTTCCATTAGTTGCAAGCATTAGCCCTTCACCGCAATCATGCAAATATTTCCCCTTCAGATATTTATCCAGTTCTTTTTTAAAGTTCATTTATTTTCCTCCATATCTCTCACTGTCATTCTGTCTCTGTCTGTGTTTCTCTTTCTTTCTTTCTTTCTATCTCCCTGTCTCTCTTTTCCTCTTCTCACTGTCTCTTTCTCATAAAATCGTAGACTTCTGCATAGCTGAAAGAGGCGATTCTGCTCATTGTGTCCATGCCGTCTCTTTTAAGGAACTATTTTATTAGTTCTGCTCCCCTCCTCTTCCCCCATAGCTTGCAAATACGTGTTTCGATAACATTTACCTTGTTCTCTTTTGAAAGTTGTTATTGAATGCGATTCTTCCATCATGTTTTCAGGCAGTGAATTCCAGTTCCCAGCAATTCCCGGTGTGGCATCAATCAGCCATTTTGGCAGATTGACACACGTATTTGGCCGACAGCCATTCTCACTGTATTTGACCGTTAACAGAGAACCAGGATGTGGTTTCTCTGTGAATGAAGGCAAACACCTCTGTTCACGGCTCATGATGTCCAGACGGACACCCTCAACACCCAACGCTACCAACCAGCCACGCACAAATAACACCTGCACACCAAAAGAAAAGGAACCACCAGAAACATCGTGGCGCATACGATAATCAAGATTACATTAACGGTTTAGACGTGAATATAGGGGGTATGATCAGTAAGCTCGCAGATGACACAAACATTGGTGGTGTCCTAAATAGTGAGGAGGAAAGCCTTAGATGACAGGACGATACAGATGGTCTTGTTAGTTGGGCGGATCAGTGGCAAATGGAATTTAAGCCTGAGAAATGTGAGGTGATGCATTTTGGGAGGACTAATAAGGCAAGGGAATATACAATGGATAGTAGGACCCTAGGAAGTACAGAGGGTCAGAGGGACTTTGGTGTACTTGCCCATAGATCACTGAAGGGAGCAGCACAGGTAGATAAGGTGATGCGGAAGGCATTTGGGATACTTGCCTTTATTATCCGAGGCATAGAATATAAACGCAGGTAGGTTATGATGGTGCTGTATAAAACGCTAGTTAGGCCACAGCTGGAGTACTGTGTACAGTTCTGGGCACCACACTATAGGAAGGATGTGATTGCACTGGAGAGGATGCAGAGGAGATTGACCAGGATGTTGCCTGGGCTGGAGCATTTCAGCTATGAAGAGAGACTGAAAAGGCTGGAGTTGTTTTCCTTAGAGCAGAGAAGGCTGAGGGCGGACCAGATTGAGGTATACAAAATTATGAGGAGCATTGAGGGTACAGATAGGAAGAAACTTTTTCCCTTAGTGGAGGGGTCAATAACCAGGGGGCATAGATTGAAGATAAGGGGCAGGAGGTTCAGAGGGGATTTGAGGAAAGAATGTTTCACCCAGAGGGTGGTTGGTATCTGGGACACACTGCCTGAAGAGGTGGTAAAGGCAGGAACCCTCACAAAATTTAAGAAGTATTTAGATGAGCACTTGAAACGCCATAGCATTCAAGACTACGGGCCACCTGCAGAAATATGGGATTAGAATAGGTGTTTGATGGCCAGTACAGACACTATGGGCCGAAGTGCCTGTTTCTGTGCTGTACAATTCTACGAAACTATGAAGAAAAAGCACTTCAGATATCTGAACCACTCGGAAGGAGCCCTCCAGCTCATGTTGGAGCAGCTGCTGAAATATGTGCTTTTCTGCTGCATCCTTCGTGTGATCACCATTGTTGGAACGCAGATCTTGCCACAAAACACCAGGAAACTACCTCAGGAGGGAAAGAAGGACTAGAAACCATTGAAACCATAGAAAATTACAGTGCAGAAAGAGGCCAATCAGCCCATCGCGTCTGCTCCAGATCAAATAAGCTAGCCACCCAATCTAATGCCACCTTCCAGCATCTGGTCCGTAGCCTTGCAGTTGCTGAATATCAGGTGCATATCCAGGTACTTTTTATAAGAGTTGAAGGTTTCTGCCTCATCCACTTATCCTGGCAGTGAATTCCGGACAACCACCACCCTATGGTGAAAATGGTTTTCCTCATGTCCAGTCTAATTCTTCTATCAATCACCTCAAATATGTGTCTCCTGGTAATTGCCCTCTCTACTAGGGGCAACAGGTCCTTCCTTTCTACTCCATCTTGGCACCTCATAATTTTGTACACCTCAATTAAGTCGCCTTCAGCCTCCTCTGCTCTAAGGAAAACAACCGTAGTCGATCCAACCTTTCCTCATTGCTGCAACATTCTAGACCTGGCAACATTATTGTAAATCTCTGTACTCTCTCCGGAACAATTATGTCGTTCCTGTAATGTGCTGACCACATCTGTATGCAATACTCCAGCTGTGGCCTAATCAGCATTTATACAGTTCCAGCGTTACATCCCTGCTTTGTTATTCTATACCTTGGCCAATAAAGGAATACATTCATATACCTTCTTTACCACTCTATCTACCTGTCCTGCTACCTTCACAGAACTGTAGACATGTACTCCAGGGTATCTCATTTCTTCTACCCCCCCAATTCCCTCCCTTTTAATGTGTATGACCTTGCTTTGTTTGCCTCCATGCACTTCTCCGGATTGACATCCACTTGCCACTTTTCCGCCCACTCAACCAAACCATTGATAACATTCTGTAGTCTGCAGCTATCCTCTCTACTATCAACTACACGGCCAATTTTTGTGTCATCTGCAAATTTCCCAATCATGCCTCCCACGTTTAAGTCCAAATTATTAATACATACCACAAACAGCAAGCGACCATTCACTGTGCCCTGTGGAACGCCACTGGAAAAAGCTTTCCATTCACAAAAACATTTATCACCACTCCACATTGTTTCCTGTCACTGAGCCAATTTTGTATCCAATTTGGCACATTCCCCTGCATCCCATGGGCTTTCATTTTATTGACCAGTCTGCCATGTGTTATCTTTTTAAATGCCTGACTAAAATCCATATAGACCACATCGACTGCACTACACTCATCAATCCTCCTTGTTACTTCCTCAACAAGTTCAAGCACGTTATCACATTCAGGTTAGTACATTCCATTCAAAAACAAAAACTCATCAAGAAAGTCGCACCCATGGCTGACTCAGGAAATTAAGGACAGTATTAAACTAAAAGAAGAAGCTTGCAATGTGGCAACAATCGTAGTAATTCTGAGGATTGGGAGTGTTTTAGAAACCAGCAAAGGGTCACCAAAAGTTTATAAAACTGGAAAAATAGAAGATGAGAGTAAACTAACCAGCAACACAAAAACAGTTTGTAAGAGCTTTGAGAAGTACATAAAACGGAACCGATTAGCCAAAGTAAACGTTGATCCCTGAGAGGCAGAGACAGAAATTATCTTGGGGAATGAGGAAATGGCAGAGGCATTGAAGAAATATTTTGTGTCCATATCAAAGGTTCCATATCAGAAACAGACGGTAACCTCGGGGGTAAAAAGAGTGGGGAAAATAAGGATATTGATAACAGCCTAGAAAATGTAATGGAGTAATGGAGTATATTTGGGAGTTGGCTGTACCCGAGACACTACACGTGTAGTGTCTCCCAGCCACCCTCCTCCTCTAACCCAAAGAAAAAGGACTCTGGAGGGTTGATAAGGTAAGTTTTTTATTTAAAAAGTTCTGTCCGTCGGATTGCTAAGCTAACAAGATTTGACTTTTTTTTTGGTTTTTCAGTAGATTTGTTGGGAATTTAGAATAGTGGGAATGGAGGTTAAGGCAGTTGAATGTTCCTCCTGCAGAAAGTGGGAGGTGAGGGTCGCCAAGAGAGTCCCTGCTGACTGCATCTGCGGGGAGTGCACCCAAATCCAGCTCCTCGAGAACCGCGTTAGGGAACTGGAGCTGGAGCTGGATGAACTTCGGATCATTCGGCACGCGGAGGGGGTTATTGAGAGGAGTTATAGGGAGGCAGTCACACCGCAGGTAAAAATGTAGGTGGATGGGTTACCGTCAGGGGAAGGAGAGGGAACCAGCAGGCAGTGCAGGGATCCCCTGTGGCCGTTTCCCTCAACAACAGGTATACCGTTTTGGATACTGTTGGGGGGGATGACTTACCACGGGTAAGCAATGGGGTACAGGTCTCTGGCACAGAGTCTGTCCCTGTTGCTCAGAAGGGAAGGGGGAAGAGGAACAGAGCATTAGTCATTGGGGACTCCATAGTTAGGGGAACAGATAGGAGGTTCTGTGGGAACGAGAGAGACTCACGGTTGGTGTGTTGCCTCCCAGGTGCCAGGGTTCGTGATGTCTCGGATCGCATTTTTGGGATCCTTAAGGGGGAGGGGGAGCAGCCCCAAGTCGTGGTCCACACTGGCACCAACGACATAGGTAGGAAGAGAGATGGGAATTTAAGGCAGAAATTCAGGGAGCTAGGGTGGAAGCTTAGAGCGAGAACAAACAGAGTTGTTATCTCTGGGTTGTTGCCCATGCCACGTGCGAGCGAAGCGAGGAATAGGGAGAGAGGGGAGTTGAACACGTGGCTGCAGGGATGGTGTAGGAGGGAGGGTTTTTGTTTCCTGGAAAATTGGGGCTCTTTCTGGGGTAGGTGGGACCTCTACAAACAGGATGGTCTTCACCTGAACCAGAGAGGAATCAATATCCTGGGGGGAGATTTGCCAGTGCTCTTCGGGGGGGGGGGGGGGGGGGTTTAAAGTAATTCAACAGGGGGATGGGAACATAAATTGTAGTACCAGTGTACAGGATGTTGAGAGTAGTGAGGTCAGGGATAAGGTTACAAAGACGCAAGAGGGCACTGGCAAGCAAGAACTTGGTTTAAAGTGTGTCTACTGCAACGCCAGGAGTATCCGGAATAAGGTGGGTGAGCTTGCAGCATGGGTTGGTACCTGGGATCTCGATGTTGTGGCCATTTCGGAGACATGGGTAGAGCAGGGACAGGATTGGATGTTGCAGGTTCCGGGATTCTGATGTTTCAGTAAGAACAGAGAAGATGGTGAAAAAGGAGGGGTTGTGTGGCATTGTTAATCAAGGAGAGTATTACGGCGGCAGATAGGACGTTTGAGGACTCGTCTACTGAGGTAGTTAAGGCCGAGTTTAGAAACAGGAGAGGAGGGGGTCACCCTGTTAGGAGTTTTCTATCGACCTCCGAATAGTTCCAGAGATGTAGAGGAATGTATAGCGAAGATGATTCTCGACAGGAGCGAGAGTAACAGGTTAGTTGTTATGGGGGACTTTAACTTTCCAAATATTGACTGGATATACTATAGTTCGAGTACTTTCGATGGGTCAGTTTTTGTTCAGTGTGTGCAGGAGGGTATTCTGACACAGTATGTAGACAGGCCAACCAGGGGTGATGCCACATTGGATTTGGTACTGGGTAATGAACCCGGCCAGGTGTTAGATTTAGATGTAGGTGAGCACTTTGGTGATAGTGATCCCAATTCGCTTAGGTTTACCTTAGCGATGGGCAGCAACAGGTAGATACCGCAGGGCAAGAATTATAGCTGGGGGAAAGGAAATTATGATGCGATTAGGCACGTTTAGGATGCGTAGGATGGGGAAAGAAACTGCAGGGGATGGGCACAATAGAAATATGGAGCTTCTTCAAGGAGCAGCTACTGCGTGTCCTTGATAAGTATGTACCTGTGAGGCAGGGAGGAAGTTGTCGAGCGAGGGAGCCATGGTTTACTAAAGACGTTGAAGCGCTTGTCAAGAGGAAGAAGAAGGCTTATGTTAGGGTGAGTGTGAAGGCTCAGTTAGGGCGCTTGAGAGTTACAAGATAGCCAGGAAGGATCTAAAGGGAGATCTTAGAAGAGCGAGGAGAGGACACGAGAAGTCATTGGCGGATAGGATGAAGGAAATCCCTAAGGCTTTCTATAGGTATATCAGGAATAAAAGAATGACTGGAGTTAGATTAGGGCCAATCAAGGATAGTAGTGGGAAGTTGTGTGTGGAACCAAAGGAGATAGGGGAAGCGTTAAATGAATATTTTTCGTCAGTATTTACAGTAGAGAAAGAAAATGTTGTCGAGGAGAATACTGTGATTCAGTCTACTAGGCTAGATGGGATTGAGGTTCACAAGGAGGAAGTGTTAGCAATTTTGGAAAGTGAGAAAATAGATAAGTCCCCTGGGCCAGATGGGATTTATCCTAGGATTCTCTGGGATGCTAGGGAGGAGATTGCAGAGCCTTTTTCCTTGATCTTTATGTCGTCATTGTCGACAGGAATAGTGCTGGAAGACTGGAGGATAGCAAATGTTGTCCCTTGTTCAAGAAGGGGAGTAGAGACAGCCCTGGTAATTATAGACCTGTAAGCCTCACTTCGGTTGTGGGTAAAATGTTGGAAAAGGTTATAAGAGATAGGATTTGTAATCATCTTGAAAAGAATAAGTTCATTAGCGATAGTCAGAACGGTTCTGTGAAGGGTAGGTCGTGCCTCGCAAACCTTATTGAGTTTTTCGAGAAGTTGACCAAACAGGTCAATGAGGGTAAAGCAGTGGATGTGGTGTATATGGATTTCAGTAAGGCGTTTGATAAGGTTCTCCAAGGTAGCCTATTGCAGAAAATACGGAAGTATGGGGTTGAAGGTGATTTGGAGCTTTTGATCAGAAATTGGCTAGCTGAAAGAAGACAGAGGGTGGTGGTTGATGGCAAATGTTCATCCTGGTGTTTAGTTACTAGTGGTGCACCGCAAGGATCTGTTTTGGGGCCACTGCTGTTTGTCATTTTTATAAATGGCCTGGATGAGGGTGTAGAAGGGTGGGTTAGTAAATTTGCGGATGACACGAAGGTCGGTGGAGTTGTGGACAGTGCCGAAGGATGTTGTAGGTTACAGAGGAACATAGATAGGCTGCAGAGCTGGGCTGAGAGATGGCAAATGGAGTTTGATGCGGAAAAGTGTGAGGTGATTCACTTTGGAAGGAGTAACAGGAATGCAGAGTACAGGGCTAATGGGAAGATTCTTGGTAGTGTAGATGAACAGTGAGACCTTGGTATTCAGGTACATAAATCCCTGAAAGTTGCCACCCAGGTTAATAGGGCTGTTAAGAAGGCATATGGTGTGTTAGCCTTTATTGGTATGGGGATCGATTTTCGGAGCCACGTGGTCATGCTGCAGCGATACAAATCTCTGGTGCGGCCGCACCTGGAGTATTGCATGCAGTTCTGGTCACCGCATTATCGGAAGGATGTGGAAGCTTTGGAAAGGGTGCAGAGGAGATTTACTAGGATGTTGCCTGGTATGGAGGGAAGGTCTTACGAGGAAAGGCTGAGGGACTTGAGGTTGTTTTCGTTTGAGAGAAGGAGGAGGAGAGGTGACTTAATAGAGACATATAAGATAATCAGAGGGTGAGATTGGGTGGACAGTGAGAGTCTTTTTCCTTGGATGTTGATGGCAAACACGAGGGGACATAGCTTTAAGTTGAGGGGTGATAGATATAGGACAGATGTCAGAGGTAGTTTCTTTACTCAGAGAGTAGTAGGGGCGTGGACCGCCCTGCCTGCAACAGTAGTAGACTCGCCAACTTTAAGGGCATTTAAGTGGTCATTGGATAGACATATGGATGAAAATGGAATAGTTTAGGTCAGATGGTTTCACAGGTCGGCGCACCATCGAGGGCCAAAGGGCCTGTACTGCGCTGTAATGTTCTAAGAAAATGTTACACCGCTTTTCAAGGATGGAGGTAAGGAGACAACAGGGAACTACAGGCCAGTTACCAAGCATCAGTCGTTGGGAAGATGCTGGAAACTAAAATTAAAGAAGTCTTAACATTGTACTTGGAAAAGCATAGGATGATTAGAACAAGTCAGCATGATTTTACTAAAGAATATTTTGTTTGACAAATTTATTAGAGTTTTTTGAGGATGTAACTGGTCGGGGAGGTAGTTGCTCGATGTTGTCTTCCTGGATTTTCAAAGGCATTTGATAAGGTGCCACATAAAATATTAATAGGCAAAATAAGGGCACTGGTGTAGGGGGTATTATATTAGTTTGGATAGAGGACTGGTTAACAGACAGGAAGCAGAGACTTGTCATAAATGGGGCATTTTCAAGTTGGCAAGCAGTGAATAGCGGGGTGCCGCAAGGATCCGTCCTGGGGCCTAAGCCGGATATTAATGACTTGGATGAAGAGAGAGAGAGTCATGTATCTATGTTTGCTGATGATACAAAGCTCGGTGGAAAGATAAGCTGCAGAAGAATTTAGAGAGGCTGTAAAGAGATATAGGCAGGTTATGTGACTGGGTACCAAGATGGCAAAGATAGATTTTTAATAGGATAAGGGTGTTTTATGCCCCTTGTTAGGTGGGAACAGACTTAACAGCAAAACAGCTTGTTGTGAATCGACTTTATTAAAACAAATAAAGAACAAAGAACAAGAACAGTACAGCACAGGAACAGGTCATTCGGCCCTGCAAGCCTGTGACAATCTTGATGCCAGCCTACACTAAAACCTTCTGCACTTCCGGGGTCCATATCCCTTTGATCCCATCCTATTCATGTATTTGTCAAGATGCCTCTTAAACGTCTCTTTGGCAGCTGCTTCCACCACTTCCCCCGGCAACAAGTTCCAGGCACTCACCACCCTCTGTGTAAAGAACTTGTCGTGCAGATCCCCTCTAAATTTTGCCATTCTCACCTTAAACCTATGTCCCCCTAGTAACTGACTCTTCCACCCTGGGAAAAACCTTCTGACTATCCACTCTGTCCATGCCACATATAACTTTGTAAACCTCTATCATGTCGCCCCTCCACCTACGTCGTTCCAGGGAAAACAATCCGAGTTATCCAACCTCTCCTCATAGCTAATGCCTTCCAGACTAGGCAACATCCAGGTTATTCTCTTCTGTACCCTCTCCAAAGCCTCCATGTCCTTCTGGTAAAGTGAAGACCAGAATTGCACGCAATATTCTAAGTGTGGCCTAACTAAAGTTCTGTACAGCTGCAGCATGACTTGCCTATTTTTATACCCTATGCCCCGACCGATGAAGGCAAGCATGCCGTATGCCTTCTTGACTACCTTCTCCACCTGCGTTGCCATTTTCAGTGACCTGTGGACCTGTACGCCCAGATCTCTCTGCCTGTCAATACTCCTAAGGATTCTGCCATTTACTGTATACTTCCCACCTGCATTAGACGTTCCAAAATGCATTATCTCACATTTGTCCGGATTAAAATCCATCTGCCATTTGTCCACCCAAATCTCCAACCGATCTATATCCTACTATATCCTCTGACAATCCTCATCACATTCCGTAACTCCACCAACCTTTGTGTCATCCGCAAGCTTACTAATCAGACCAGCTACCATTTCCTCCACATCATTTATTTATAGTACAAACAGCAAAGGTCCCAGCTCTGATCCCTGCGCAACACCTCTAGTCACATCCCTCCATTCAGAAAAGCACCCTTCCACTGCTACCCTCTGTCTTCTGTGACAGAGCCAGTTCTGTATCCATCTTGCCAGCTCACCTCTGATCCCACGTGACTTCACCTTTTGTATCAGTCTGCCATGCGGGACCTTGTCAAAGGCTTTACTGAAGTCTATATAGAGAACTGCCCTTCCTTCATCAATCATCTTCGTCACTTCCTCAAAAAACTCAATCAAATTAGTGAGCCACGATCTCCCCTTCACAAAACCATGTTTCCTCTTGCTAATAAGTCCATTTGTTTCCAAATGGGAGTAAATCCTTTCCCTAAGAATCCTCCCTAATAGTTTCCCTACCATTGATGTTAGGCTCACCGGCCAATAATTTCCTGGATTATCCTTGCCGCCCTTCTTAAACAAAGGAACAACATTGGCTATTCTCCAGTCCTCTGGGACCTCACCTGTAGCCAATGAGGGTGCAAAGTTTTCTGTCAAGGCCCCAGCAACTTCTTCCCTTGCCTCCCTCAGTATTCTGGGGTAGATCCCATCAGGCCCTGGGGACTTACCTACCTTAACGCTTTGCAAGACACCCAACACCTCCTCCTTTTTGATAATGAGATGACTGAGACTATCTGCACTCCCTTCCCTAGGCTCATCATCCACCAAGTCCTTCTCCTTGGTGAATACTGATGCAACGTACTCATTTAGCAGCTCGCCCATTTCCTCTGGCTCCACACATTCCCTTCTCTGTCCTTGAGTGGGCCAACCCTTTCCCTGGTTACCCTCTTTATCTTTATATACGTATAAACAGCCTTGGGATTTTCCTTAATCCTGTTTGCCAATGACTTTTCATAACCCCTTTTAGCCCTCCTGACTCCTTGCTTAAGTTCCTTCCTACTGTCTTTATATTCCTCAAGGGATTCGGCTGTTCCTAGCCTTCCAGCCCTTACGAATGCTTCCTTTTTCTTTTTGATGAGGCTCACAATATCTTGCGTTATCCCAGGTTCCCGAAACTTGCCAAACCTATCCTTCTTCCTCACAGGAACATGCCGGTCCTGGATTCTGATCAACTGACGTTTGAAAGACTCCCACATTTCAGATGTTGATTTACTCTCAAACAGCCGCCCCCAAGTCAAGGACAAGTTTGTTAAGTTCTCCGATAAACTATACTCACAAACTCAGGCAGTTATTAACAGTCTAACCTATATTATAGACTGAACAGCAGAGGCAACAACTCTCTCTCTTGCATCTTGTGGTCTTCAAGCCTTTGGCTCTCTCTTTCTCTACCATAAGTTCTCTTGTTGATGTTCAAAATTCTCTGCTGCATAGGGGCACAATTCAACTTATTCTGTCAGCTTTACAGTTAACCCTCCCCTCACACCAAGCATTGATCAGTCTTGTATTAAAGGAAATCTTCCTCAGAAAACCAAGGATTATTTTGTGATGGTTGACAAGCTTTTCATTTCCACTATTAATACATAAAAAAAGTCTTGGTGTTAACCACCTTATCTCAATGGTTGTACATTTCGGGGGATTCCTTATCTCACGATGAGACAAATCTATGCAGAGGCTGCCACTGCCTGCTCACAAGGCCTGACAATTTTATTGCAAGCAAGCATTTTAAAACTTTACATAAGACAGAATCTCTCTGCCTTGACATCCTACCTATACTGTGCATTATTTCCTAAGTATTTTTACTTTATCATACTGCAAAGAAGGAACCGATTGAAGCTAAATGTTAGCTCATAATCGAAGGCCATTTGTTAGTTGAAAACAGCTAGATTCCAAAAATTGGTATACCGTTTAGTAACGCTTAGCTACCTAACAATCTTACAACAATGCTAGGAAGTGTGAAGTTATTCATTTTGGTCGTAAAAAATAGAAAAGTAGAATATTTTTGAAAGGTGTGAAAGTGGTAAGTGTTGTTGTTCAGACAGACTTGGGGGTACTCGTATAAGGAACTCACAAAGTTAATATTGTTACTACCAGGTGAGAAAGAGATCTAGGGTTCCCTTTCAGCCTTCAGCTGGTCTTACTGTCACAGGGTGTTATTTTTAAACACGCTGTGTTTTTAGCTACCCCTTGGTGAATCCTTGTTCACTGCTTTCCAAGTATAAAGAAAAGAAATGAGCACAAACAGGCTTTCTTAGCTTTAAAGAAGAAAGGTGAAATTTTATTAAACTTGATCTTAAACTCTAATTCGATTAATGCTTACTGATACACAACGCGTCCACGCTAATATACATATGCAATACAAACTGGCAGATTGGGACAGAAAGTACGGAAGGAAAATAAAGTGGAGAATTTTGAGGCAATATCTGCAGAGGGTTTATTTGTTATTGTGCTTCGAGCTTGCTGTAGAGTCCTTGATTGTAGCTATAGCTGGCTTTTCGTTGGGGCCCACTAATCTTCTTAAACCTGTTCACTGCAGGAGGCTTTTCTCTCTTGAGGTTCATACGTCTTCGGGGTTTCAGTTCTGTGAGAAAGAGATGGGAACAGACAGGTAGACAGGAGGTCTTCTTTAGTCCAGAAGCAAAGAGCGTTCTGCCTGTTCAAACACTGTCTATACAATTTAAAACACCCTAAGTTGGCCAGCAGGGTGGTCATTTGGCTGACTGGTTTGACTAGGTCTGTTCTGTGTATTGTATGGGAGCAGGCAACAGATAGCCCCTTTGTACCAACACTATCTGATAATATGTAAAAATGTCTTTCCGGCCAGGAGCCTGGCAATTCCTTGCAACAGGCCTTATCTTCTTCCCAGCAACTATTTGAAAGTTAATGTCCATGTGGCAAAATGTACCTCATTCTTGGCAGGTGGGGGCCTGCATGATTACATGCATATGCAGCAGGCTAATAGGAATGCAAATGGCATGTTGACCTTTATTGCAAGGGGATTGGAGTGCAGGAATAAAGAACTCTTTCTAAAATTGTACCAGGCATTGGTGAGACCCCACCTGGAATACTGTGTGCAGTTTTGGTCTCCACGTTTAAGAAAGGATATACTTGCACTGGAGGAAGTGAAGCAAATATATGCTAAATTGGTCCCTGAGATGAGGGGTTGTCCTATGATGAGAGGCTGAGTAAATTGGGCCTATATTCTCGGAGTTTAGAAGAATGAGAGGTGATATAATTGAGACATATGAGATTCTCTAGGGCTGGATATGGTAGAATCTGAGAGGTTGTTCCCACTGGTCAGGGAATCTAGAACACGGGGGCGCAGTCTCAGGATGAAGGGCCGTTCATTCTGGACTGAGATGAGGAGAAATGTCTACACTCAAAGGATTGTGAATCTTTGGAATACTCTACCCCAGAGGGTTCTGGATGCTTCATCAATGAATACATTTAAGTCTGGGATAGATAGATTTCTGGTCTCGCAGGGAATCAAGGGATATGGGGAGCAGGCAGGAAAGTGGAATTGAAGACCAAGATCAGCCATGATCGCATTGAATGGCGGAGCAGACTCGGTGGGCAATATGGTCCACTGCTGCTCCTATTTCTTGCATTCGTATGTAAGACACGACCTTCCCCTAACAATTCCATGCTGACTGTCGCTGATCAATCTGTACCGTTATAAATGGCAGTTTATCCTATGTCTCAGAATTGATTCTAATACTTTACACACCACCGTGCTCAGATAGACCAGCCTATAATTATTTGGCATATCCTTCAAACCCTTTTCAACAATGTTACAGTGTTCACAGGCATCCAATACTCTGGCACCTCGCCTGTATCCAGTGAGGATTTGAAGATGATCCTCAGCGAATCCATTATTACCTCCCTGGCTTCCTTGAACTACCTGGGATACAATCCATCCGGCCTTGGTGAGTTATCCACTTTCAAGGATGTCAGACTGTCTCGTACTTCCTCTCCCATTTTGCTTATCGTATCTAATATTTCACACTCCTCCTCTTTTACCAAAGTGCCTGCATTATTTCTCTCCTTTGTGAAGACAGAGACAAAAAACTTATCAAGAACCCTGCCCACAACTTCGGCATCCACACATGATTTCTCTTGTACACTGTCTGACAGGCCCCAACCCTTTCCTTAGTTATCCTCTTGCTCTTAATGTACTGATAAAATATTTTTTGAGTTTGGTGGTTTCGAAGCACAAAACTTGAATACTGCTGAAAATGTTGTCGAAGCTTTTCATCTTGCACTCATCAGGACAGTTCGCAAGAATACCCAATGTAAGAGAAAGCAACAACTTATACTGCATGAGAAGAGAGTACTCATTGGTAGGCAAGTGAACTCTAATTGGTAGAGCTGTTGCCACTGAGAATGCACCAGTATCTGGTGACTGGCATTTAATTGCCAAGCTTGCTTGAAATTTATCCAGGCAGCTTGACTCAGATTGGTCAAGGCATTGCCCTGAGAAGTGAACCAGCAAATGGCTGTCAGCTATTTCGTTCAGTTGAAACAGGTGCAATGTTTGTACATATTCTTTCTGTCTGCAAAGAACAGGGCCCTGTGTATTAATATTCGTTGCTTCCAGCATGTGAAAATATGCAATGCTGTGAGCCCTGCTGATAATGTCAGCGTAATTCTTAGCACAATGTGGATTATTTAACAAATGCTGTCCAAACACGGAATCACATTTAATGTTGGGCACTGTTTTTTGAGTTTTGCAAGCACGGGCTAGTTGGGTACGACCTGTACCTTGTCTGTTGCGAACAACAGAAGGGACATGTTGTTTGATGTGATCCGCCAGTCTTTGGGACGTAGGGCTTATATACATTGTATCACACTGGCATTGATATTCATATGTCACGTTACTCATTTGTGTGATAGGCAGGACGTATATTTGGCTTAATGGCAATATCCTGTTGCGGACGAACACCACACGTGTTGCTATTGCATAGCAGCAGCGTCAAACAGCTAACTTTACCTGTTGCTCAAATGTTTGGCGTAATTTGAGGTAGACTGGGTACTTTTTTAGTGCCCAATAAGACGAACTTAGGTCTATACATAGGTTTGTGTGAAAAACAATGAGAAGTTGTTTGATCAGGGTAGCTATTGTCACGCAGGATGTCTTTAGAGTCACACGGTAATACAACACTGAAACAGGCACTTCGGCCCCTCGTGTCTGAAACAGAAACAAAGAAAATAGGAGCAGGAGCAGGCCATTCGAGCCTGCTTCACCATTCATTATGATCCTGGCTGATCATCCAACTCAGTAACCTGTTCCCACTTTCACCACATACCCTTTGATCCGTTTAGACCCAGGAGCTATATCTCACTCTTTCTTGAAAACATGCAACATTTTGGCCTCAGCTGCTTTCTGTGGAAACAAATTCCACAGGATCACCATTCTCTAGGTGATGAAATTTCTCCTCATCTCAGTCCTGAAAGGTCTATGCGGGCCATGAAGCACCTATGTGTTCTAATCTCATTTTCCAGCACTTGGCTCCTCGCCTTGTTATATGTTACGGCGTTTCAAGTGCTCATCTAGGTGCTTCTTAAATGTTGTGAGGCTTTCTGACTCTCGCGCCACTTCAGGCAGTATGTTCCCTATTCCAATGACCCTCCGGGTGAAAGCAAATTATCCTCAAATCCCCTCTAAATCTCCTGCCCTTACCTTAAATGTATGCCCCCTGGTTATTGATCCCTCCTCAAAGGGGAAATTTTTTTTCCTATCTATCCCATCAATGCTCCTCATAATTTTGTACACCTTAATCAGGTTCCCCCCTCAGCCTTCTCTGCTCCAAGGAAAACAACCCCAGCCTTTCCAGTCTCTCTTCATAGCTAAAATGCTCCAGCCCAGGCAACATCCTGGTGAATCTCCTCTGCACCCTCTCCAGTGCAATCATATCCTTTCTATAGTGTGGTGACCAGAACTGTACACAGTTCTCCAACTGTGGCTGTTTTATACAGCTCCATCATAACCTCCCTGCTCTTATATTCTATGCTTCAGCTAACAAAGGCAAGTATTCCATAATAATTAGGAACCAACTTATCACATTATCAACCACCTGTGATTGACTATTACATGCCCTCTGAAATGACCTAGCAAGCCATTCAGTTGTATCTAACCGCTACGAAGTCATTTAAAAGAAATGAAACTGGACAGACCACCCAGCATCGATCTAGGCACCAGAAACGACAACGGCAAACCCAGCCCTGTCGACCCTGCAAAGTCCTCCTTACTAACATCTGGGGGCTTGTGCCAAAGTTGGGAGAGTTGTCCCACAGACTAGTCAAGCAACAGCCTGACATAGTTATACTTACAGAATCATACCTTACAGACAATGTCCCAGACTCTGCCATCACCATACCCGGGTATGACCAGTCCCACCGGCAGGACAGGCCCACCAGAGGTGGTGGCACAGTGGTATACAGTAGGGAGGAAGTTGCCCTGGGATTCCTCAACATCGCATCTGGCCCCCAGGAAGTCTCATGGCTTCAGGCCAAACATGGGCAAGGAAACATCCTGCTGATTACCACCTGCCACCCTTCCTCAGCTGATGACTCAATACTCCTCCATGTTGAACACCACTGAGGGTGGCAAGGGCACAGAATGCACTCTGGGTGGGGACATCAACGTCCATCACCAAAAGTGGCTTGGTATCAAAACTACTGACAGAGCTGGCCAAGTCCTAAAGGACATATCTGCGAGACTGGGTGTGCGGCAATTGGTGAGGGAAGCAACACGAGGGGACAACATACTTGACCTTGTCCTCACCAATCTGCCTACCGCAGATGCATCTGTCCATGACAGTATTGGTAGGAGTGACCACCGCACAGTCGTTGTGGAGACGAAGTCCCGCCTTCACATTCCGGATACCCCCCTTCATGTTGTGTGGCACTGCGGCCATGCTAAATGGGATAGATTTCCAACAGATCCAGCAATGCAAAACTGGGCATCCATGAGGCGCTGTGTGCGATCAGCAGCACCAGAATTGTACTCAACCGCAATCTGTAACCTCATGGCCCGGCATATCCCCCACTCTGCCAACACCATCAAGCCAGGAGACCAACCCTGGTTCAATGAAGATTGCAGAAGAGCAGGCCAGGAGCTGCACCAGGCAAAATGAGGTGTCAACCTGGTGAAGCTACAACACAGGACTATCTGCATGTCAAAGTGTGTACGCAGCATGCGATAGATAGAGTTAAGCGATCCCATAACCAACGGATCAGATCTAAGCTCTGCAGTCCTGCCACATTCAGCCGTGAATGGTGGTGGACAATTAAACCACTAACTGGAGGAGGTGGCTCCACAAATATCCACATCCAGAATGATGGGGGAGCCCAGCACATCAGTGTGAAAGATAAGGCTGAAGTATTTGCGACAATCTTCAGCCAGAAGTGCCGAGTTGATGATCCATCTCGGCCTCCTCCTGATGTCCCCAGCATCACAGATGCCGGACTTCAGCCAATTTGATTCACTCCGCGTGATATCAAGAAACGACTGAAGGCACTGGGCACTGCAAAAGCTATGGGCCCTGACAATATTTCCGAAATAGTGCTGAAGACCTGTGCTCCAGAACTTGCCGTGCCCCTAGCCAAGCTGCTCCAATACAGCTACAACACTGGTATTTACCCTGCAATGTGGAAAATTGCTCAGGTACGTCCTGTACATAAAAAGCAGGACAAGTCCAACCCGGCCAATTACCCCATAAGCCTACTCTCAATCATCAGTAAAGTGATGGAAGGTGTCATCAACAGTGCCATCAGGTGGCACTTGCTTAGCAATAACATGCTCAGTGACGCTCAGTTTGGGTTCCGCCACGGCCACTTCGCCAATGACCTCATCACAGCCTTGGTTCAGACATGGACAAAAGAGCTGAACTCAAGAGGTGAGGTGAGAGTGACTGCCCTTGACATTAAGGCAACATTTGACCGAGTATGGCATCAAGTAACCCTAGTCAAACTGAAGTCAATGGGAATCAGGGGGAAAACCCTCCGCTGGCTGGAGTCATACCTAACGCAAAGGAAGATGGTTGTGGTTGTTGGAGGTCAATCATCTGAGCTCCAGGACATCACTGCAGGCATTCCTCAGAATAGTGACCTAGGCCCAACCATCTTCAGCTGCTTCATCAATGACCGTCCTTCAATCATAAAGTCAGAAGTGGGGATGTTCGTTGATGATTGCGCAATGTTCAGCAATATTCATGACTCCTCAGATAGTGAAACAGTCCACTTCGAAATGTAACAAGACCTGGACAATCTCCAGGCTTGGTCTGATACTTAGCAAGTAACATTCGCGCCACACAAGTGCCAGGCAATGACCATCTCCAACAAGAAAGAATATAACCATCTCCCCTTGACATTCAATGGCATTACCATCGCTGAATCCCCCACTAACAACATCCCAGGGGCCAACATTGACCAGAAACTGAACTGGAGTAGCCATATAAATACCGTGGCTACAAGAGCAGGTCGGAGGCTAGGAATCCTGCGGCGGGTAACTCACCTCCTGACTCCGCAAATCCTATCCACCATCTACAAGGTACAAGTCAGGAGTGTGATGGAATACTCTCCACTTGCCTGGATGGGTGCAGCACCTTCAACAATCAAGAATCTCGACACCATCCAGGACAAAGCAGCCTGCTTGATTGGCACACCATCTACAAACATTCACTCCCTCCATCACTGACGCACTGTGACAGCAGTGTGTACCATCTACAAGATGCACTGCAGCAATGCACCAAGGCTCCTTAAAAAGCACCTTCCAAACCCGCGACCTCTACCAACTAGAAGGACAAGGGCAGCAAATACATGGGAATACCACCACCTGCAAGTTCCCCTCCAAGTCACACACCATCCTGACTTGGAACTATATCGCCGTTCCTTCACTGTCGCTGGGTCAAAATCCTGGAACCCCCCTTCCTAACAGCACTGTGGGTTTACCTACCTCACACGGACTGCAGCGGTTCAAGAAGGCAGCTCACCACCACCTTCTCAAGGACAGTTAGGGATGGACAATAAATGCTGGCCTGGCCAACGACGATCACATCCCATGACTGTATAAAAAAGCAATCTACCTGTGCTGCTGCCTTCAGTGATCTGTGGACACTTACACCAAGGTCCCTCTCACCCTCTATACTTCCTAGGGCTCTACCATCCACTATATATTCGCCTGTATATTCATCTTTGATTCGCCCTATTTCAGCATCAAGCTTGCATGGTGAGCAAATGACTTGGGCCCGATTTACGATGTTGCCGATTAGCCCAATCTTATAGCCTGTGGAACTCTGAGAATCCTAACTCGGGTATTGACCAGTGAAGGTATGTTTATATTGGAGAAAATCCAGATTGTGCCCAATTGTTGAACAAATTCTCCGGACTCAGACGTTGAGAATCAAACACTTTATTGCATGATATCATGGGGATGCACACCTTATCTAAATGCGGTCCAGTGCTGCTCCCTCGAACTACAAATCGTCGCGGACTTATATAGTATAAAAGAAGCAGAGCTCGCTGTTTCACAATTAAGCATAAACCACAGGACAACCACAAGACCACCTGCAGCTCTGTGCCCTTTGCAATGTCCGAGGTCAGTAGAGCGTTAGTTCGAGCATAACACGCTAGTTCCTTAATTCAATGCCCACTCCAGACTATATCTGGCCGTTACTTCTGGCTAGGTTGCACAAACATGATAAAAGCGGAAGAGTCAGTAACGAACAGTCTGTTTTCACTTCCCCAAATCCATCCTGAGCTCTGTCCCTTCCTAAGCCAGATGATTGCGGTCAGTTGCCCTGTCTATATTTCCTGATCATTGGTTAGGTTAGCTACAAGCTGCGTCCTGTTTCTCTATTTCTACAAAGTTAAGAAATAATTAGCAAAGCTCAGAAAATTCTCCAACAGTTTAAAATAGACTGTGGTAGAGAACCCTTAACAGATTTCTCAACTCGTGCGTTAAGGCACAGACTCGGTGGGCCGACGGGCCTGTTTCAGTGCTGTATCTCTCTTTGAATGGGAGCTCATTTGCATGCTCTATTCCAAAGGTGAATTTGACCGCAGGATGGAGCACATAACGACATGTAAGGAAATTATTGTTGCGGATTCATGTATAACAAACGTATCATCTACATATCAGAAATATTCGGGAGGTAGGAAGTTAGGCGTCATTCCATTAAAAACATGCTTCTCATGGAACCCAACAAAGATGTTTGCCATTGCTGGGCCTAGAGGGGATACCATGGCAAAACCATCTATTCGGGCATATATGGTGTCGTAAAAAAATGAACACAACTTAGTTTAGTTTAGTTACACAGCACTGAAACAGGCCCTTCGGCCCACCGTGTCTGTGCCGACCATCAACCACCCATTTATGCTAATCCTATATTCCTACCACATCCCCACCTGTCCCTATATTTCCCTACCAGCTACCTATACTAGGGGCAATTTATAATGGCCAATTTACCTACCAACCTGCAAGTCTTTTGGCTGTGGGAGGAAACCGGAGCACCCGGAGAAAACCCACGCAGACACAGGGAGAACTTGCAAACTCCACACAGGCAGTACCCAGAATTGAACCCGGGTCGCTGGAGCTGTGAGGCTGCGGTGCTAACCACTGCGCCACTGTGCCGCCCCTGTGCAATGGTGGTGAGTCTAGATCATCGTGATATAGCGCTTCAGCGCAAATATCTATGGCTTTCTTAAGTGGCACATTGTTGAATAGGCTAGTAATGTCAAATTAGGACACGGAAATGGAATTGCTATCGATCTGCAAGTCCTGTATGGCCTTCACAAATGTGAAGGAATCCTTCACTGTGTATGTGGGTAACTTGCTCAAAACTGGTTGGAACAATTCGCCCAACCATTTGGCCAATTCATGTTGTGCAGAACCGGTCATAGTTAAGATGGAGCGTAGAAGGACATCAATTTAGTATATCTTGGGCAGTCATACATACGTGGAGGCAGCGAACTGTGAGGATGAACCCTGCCATATATATGATCCAACAGCGCATTGCTCTTGCACAATACCTGCAAGCGTTTTCTTTAAGCTTACTTTTAAACAAGGCTGTCCTGTCATGTTGAGCTGCCAAGCTTTGTTTGAAATTTAAACCAGGCAGCTTGACTCTGATTGGTCAAGGCATTGCCCTGAGGAAAGAACCAGCGAATGGCTGTCACCTATTTTGTTCAGCAGTAACAGGCACGATGTTTGCACATATACTTTCCGTCTGTAGAGGGTGTGGCAGTAAACCGACAGTCACCATAAACTGGTTCATTTTCCATGGCAAAGCCTCTAACAATCAGAGTTCACTTGCCAACTAATCAGCACTCTCTACTCATGCAGTATAAGTTGGTGTTTTCCATTACATTGGTTATTCTTTCAGATTGTCCTGATGAGTGCAAGACGAAAAGCTTCAACAACATGCCTCTATTTTAGGCAATCTTTGGGTTTCCTTGATTTTACCTGATAATAATTTTTCATGCTCTCTCTTTGCTTTCCTAATTTCCTTTTTTCCTCCAGCCCTACAGTTTCTATAGTCCTCTCGGCTTTCTAACGTATTACGTTTTATGACTGTCATAAGCTTTCTTTTCCTGCATTATCTTACTGATATGCTTGAAATAAGCAGGCGGATCTAGATTTGGCTGTACCACACTTTATTTTCCAGAAGGAGGAGGATGAAGTAAGCAAGATATTTCCTGGATGTCTTTGACAGGCCAGTTCGCAAAGGACAACGTTCCTTTACCACCTTGTATCCTCCACTCTCCACCATTACCTCCATCTGAGAGTCCCCATGATACCGTCCCCTTGGCCTCTATCCTGCAATAAAAACCACAAGCAAAAGCATTTCGTTATCAACTTTATCCAACAGCACATCTAATTATACAAAACAACTATTCACTTTTTGTATTCCCATGTCTTGCAGGTTCCGCTATTAGCTTATATTCCAATATAGTATTTCCATAGTGGCTCCAGCATGGTCAGTGGAAGGCTCCTGACTTTCACCGGGGAAAACTGGGGTAGGGCTTACCAGATGCCCTCAAGCAGCGATGGGGCTTGAGGGCCTGAATATGGACTGCATCACCTCGACATGAAAAGCAACCATATGGGTTGTCCGCTGCGAAACAGCAGAGTAGGTTTCATGGGAGCACAAATGTTGTCATACTGAGAGAGGACAACAGTTTTCTTTATCACTGAATCAATGGGGCAACATTTTAGCAATTCTAGTAATCTCTGGAGCACTGATCGCCGGACTGCTGAATCTGCAAATGCCTTTGAGCTCTAAGATTTGCAGCCATGATGGCAATAGTCTGAGCCTGCATGGCCGCACTGCCATGCATCTGATGACCTCTGGCTGAGCTTCTACCGCAGGACTGAGACTTAGTTGGCATCCACCTGTACTGCAGTGGGAGTTGAGACAATGGCAACCAGATGCTTTATCATGGATGAGTCCATTGGTGCTGTCATTGACTTAGTTACCACTATCACAGGGACAATATTGTGCTCTGTCATTGTTTGGAGCCAAACTCCTCCAGGCTCCTTGACAGTGGCGCCACACTGTCTCAATGGCTTACCAATGCATAGAACATCTCAGTGGGCATGCCCATCAGCGTCCTCCTATATGCTGCCCCATTGCAGTTCTCATCTGAGTTCCCTGTATCATAACTTGTTTACGTCCTCACTCTCTGGTGAGCTGACAAACAAGCTATCCTTTCTCTGAGGCCTGGCCGCAAGCCACAGATTGCCACGTTGGTCCCTAATGGGCCCTACTGTTTCTCTGGTTATCCTCTTGCCCTGAAGATACTTAAAAAACGCCTTAGGATTTTACTTTATCTTGTCATGCAATGTTTTTTCATGTCCGCTCTTCGCTCTCCTAATTATTATTTTTAAGTACCCCTCTACACTTTCTATACTCCTCTAAGGTCACCGCTGTTTTCAGCGCTCTGAATCTGCCATAAACCTCCTTTTTGTTCATGATCCAATACTCTATATCACATGACATCCAGAGTTTACTGGACTTGATGGTCTTACCCTTCACCTAAACGGGTACATGCTTGCTCTGAACCATTGCTATTTCCTCTTTACAGGCCGGTGAATCTAACGTTGGTGGTTGGGAAACTATTGGAAAACATTCTGAGGGACAGGATTAATCTCCACTTGGAGAGGCAGGACATAATCAGGAACAGTCAGCACGGCTTTTTCAGGGGGAGATCGTGTCTAACCAAGTTGAATTTTTAGAGGAGGTATCTAGATGTGTAGATGAGGGTAAAGCAGTTGATGTAGTCTATGTGAAACAAAGAACAAAGACAATTACAGCACAGGAACAGGCCCTTCGGCCCTCCAAGCCTGCGCCGATCCAGATCCTCTATCTAAACATGTCGCCTATTTTCTAAGGGTCTGTATTTCCTTACTTCCTGCCCATTCATGAATCTGTCTGGATACATCTTAAAAGATGCTATCGTGCCCGCATCTACCACCTCCGCTGGCAACGCATTCCAGGCATCCACCACCTTCTGCGTAAAGAACTTTCCACGCATATCCCCCCTAAACTTTTCCCCTTTCACTTTGAACTCATGATCCCTAGTAATTGAATCCCCCACTCTGGGAAAGAGCTTCTTGCTATCCAACCTGTCGATACCTCTCATGATTTTCTACACCTCAATCAGGTCCCCCCTCAACCTCCGTCTTTCTAATGAAAATAATCCTAATCTTCTCAACCTCTCTTCTTGCTAGCGCCCTCCATACCAGGCAACATCCTGGTGAACCTCCTCTGCACCCTCTCCAAAGCATCCACATCCTTTTGGTAATGTGGCGACCAGAACTGCACGCAGTATTCCAAATGTGGCCGAACCAAAGTCCTATACAACTGTAACATGACCTGCCTACTCTTGTACTCAATACCCCGTCCGATGAAGGAAAGCATGCCGTATGCCTTCTTGACCACTCTATTGATCTGCGTTGCCACCTTCAGGGAACAATGAACACCCAAATCTCTCTGTACATCAATGTTCCCCAGGACTTTTCCATTTACTGTATAGTTCACTCTTGAATTGGATCTTCCAAAATGCATCACCTCGCATTTGCCCTGATTGAACTCCATCTGCCATTTCTCTTCCCAACACTGCAATCTATCTATATTCTGCTGTATTTTATGAGAGTCCCCTTCACTATCTGCTACTCCACCAATCTTAGCGTCGTCTGCAAACTTGCTAATCTGACCACCTATACTTTCCCCCAAATCATTTATGTATATCACAAACAACAGTGGCCCCAGCACGGATCCCTGTGGAACACCACTGCTACTCTCTGTCTCCTGTTGCCCTGTTGGACTTCAGTAAGGCTTTTGATACAGTCCCACATTGGAGATTGTTTAAAAAGGTAACAGCCTATGGGATCCAGGGCAACTTGGCAAATTGGATCCAAAATTGGCTTCGTGGCAGGAAACAGAGGGTGATGGTCGAGGGTTGTTTTTGCGAGTGGAAGTCTGTGACCAGTGGAGTACCACAGGGATCGATGCTGGGATCCTTGCTGTTTGTAGTGTACCTTAATGACTTAGACGTGGATATAGGAGGTATGATTAGTAAGTTCGCAGATGACATGAAAATTGGTGGTGTTTTATATAGTGAGAAGGAAAGCCTTAGATTACAGGGCAATAAAAATGGGCTGGTAAGATGGGCGTAGCTGTGGCAAATGGAATTTAATCCTGAGAAGTGTGAGGTGATGCATTTTGGGAGGGCTATCAAGGCAAGGGAATATAGAATGCATGGTGGAGCCCTAGAAGTACAGAGGGTCGGGGGACCTTGGTGTACTTTTCCATAGATCACTGAAGGCAGCAGTACAGTTGAAAAGGTGGTTTTGAAAGCATACAGGATCCTTGCCTTTGTTATCCTTGCTGCGGCATAGAATATAAGAGCAGGGAGGTTATGATGGAGCTGTATCGAACGCTGGTAAGGCCACAGCTGGAGTACTGTGTACCGTTCTGATCATCACATTATAGGAAGGATGTGATTGCACTGGAGAGGGTGCAGAGGAGATTCACCAGGATGTTTCCTGGGCTGGAGCATGTCAGCTGTGTGGAGAGACTGGATAGGCTGGTGTTGTTTTCTTTGGAGTGGAGAAGGTTGAGGGGCGACCTGATTGAGGTATACAAAATTATGAGGGGTATTGATAGTATATATAGAAATAAACACTTTCCCTTAGTGGTGGGGTCAATAACCAGGGGGAATAAATTTATGGTAAGCGACAGGAGGTTTAGAGGGCATGTGAGGGGAAAACAATTCACCCAGAGGGTGGTTGTATTCCGGAATGCATTACCTGTAGTGGTGGTAGAGGTAAGAACCTCACAACATTTAAGAAGTATTTAGATGAGCACTTGAAACGCCACAGCATAGAAGACTGCAGGCCAAGTGCAGGAAAATGGGATTAGATTGGATGGGTGCATGATGGTCGGCGTGGATGTGTTCGGCCTAAGGGCCTGTTTCTGTGCTGTGTTAGTCTATGACTCTATGACGATAATTCTCTGCTTCACGAGTGACTCTCTGTTGTCTGTATTTGCTGGAATTCTCAGTAAAGTTTCTACTAAAAGAATATCAATTTTAAAATCCAAATGGACCTTTTGCTATGCTCCTTGTTAAAAGAACTGTGTGACATCTGCTGTAACCGAAATGCTCTGAACGTCTATCCAGTAAAGACTGTTCATCAAATTCGCCTGGAGACTCGAGTCACATCTGATGAATCAGCTCTGGGACACCAAACCAAGAGTTACAACCCAGCCAGTTATTTATTCCTAAGACATTTCTCTTAAAAAAAAGTCACCATTAAAATAAAACGGTTAACTGTTGGTTTTGAATTTATGTTTTTATGTATGGGGGTAAGAAAAATAAGACGTTTTAAGTTATTAGACATGAAGTTATCTCAAAGATGTTTAAGGTTTAGTTAGTTAATAAATTGGTAATTTGTTCCTTAAAGATACCTGGCTTGGTCTGTTTTATTTTGGGGGTTACTGAAATGTTTAATATCGCTAATTTCTGGTAGGTGGGAAAATTTTAATAATATGATGGGACTGTGGAGTATTGTGACTGAATTAACAGTGCATTACTGTCGTAGCATATTAAATGAGGCCTCGTCGGCAATCATATTAATTGCTCTCACATCTGGGACCATGTTAATTTCTCTTGTGTCTGGGATCCAAACCGAATCCAATGCCAATTATGTTAGCTATAAGGAGAGTAATAATTTGAAAGAGAAAACTATAACGAACCAGGTTTCTTGTGCAATAGGGTAAAAGCTGTATCATTGGAATGGCATTAGCAGTTGCAACAATTTTTGATGGGAAAGGAGAATGTGTGCCTCAGTAAATTGATAACTTTAACTAAGAATAAACGAAAACAATTGGAAGCACAATTGGGTTAGAATTGAAATCAAGTGCTAAAAAGCAGAGATATAATTGACATAATAAGCCAACATTAAAAATTAGAAGAAGAGAAGAGGAAAAAGATGACGAGGAACAAGATGAAAATAAGTCATAACGTGATGCAGTTGTTTTGGAAAGGATTCAGTTAGAAAGAAAAAACTTGAGGCTGCAAAACAATTACGAAAACTTGAATTGGAAAAAGAGGAAAGAGAGAGCACATCAGAGAGAAAGTGAAAGAGAAGAGAGAGAATTTAGGTTTAATTTAGAGATACAGCACTGAAACAGGCCCTTCGGCCCACCGAGTCTGTGCCGACCATCAACCACTCATCTATACTAATCCTACACTAATCCCGTATTCCTACCAAATCCCCACCTGTCCCGATAGTTCCCTACCACCTACCCATACTAGGGGCAATTTATAATGGCCAATTAACCGAGCAACCTGCAAGTCTTTGGCATGCGGGAGGAAACCGGAGTACCCGGAGGAAACCCACGCAGACACAGGGAGAACTTGCAAACTCCACACAGGTAGTACCCAGAATTGAACCCGGGTCGCTGGAGCTGTGAGGCTGCGGTGCTAACCACTGCACCACTGTGTTAAAAGAGATGGAACTAAGACAAATAGGTAGTCTTGAATTCAGGGAAAGTTCTAATCATGAAGAATCTGAATTCAGCCCAGGACACAGTGAAAAGATGTTAAATTTCAAAAAAGGCCATGTACCATGTGCTGGAAAGAGTGATTAGATGGGCTATTTTGTTTCAGATGGCACGGACAGGATGGGATGAATCGCCTCATATTGTGCCGTAATATTTATGTGGTTCTATTTTTTTAAGCTTTTCGTACGTTTGAGGAATGGGACATAGAGGCATTTTTCATATCTTTTGAAAAAATAGCCAAATAAATGAAATGGCCAAAGGAAAGTTGAACATTGATAATTCAGAGCAGGCTGGTAGGCAGAGCTCATGAAGCTTATGCCAAATTTTGGAGGTGGCTTCTGCAGATTATGAGATGGCAAAAAAGGCCATTCTAGTCGCATATGAGTTAGTCCCTGAAGCCTACTGTCAGAAGTTTTCAAATTTACATAGATTGGCTGGATAGACGTATGTAATATTTGAGAAAGTGAAGCAAATTAAATTTTGATCGTTGGATACGGGCATTCAAGATGGAAACCACATATCAGAACCTTGGAGAATTGATTCTCTTGGAAGAATTTTCAAATTCAATTCTTTCAGCAATGAGAACACATGTAGCTAACAAGAAAGGTTTGAAAGTTAGGCAAGCAGTGGAAATTGATGATGATTTTGGGCTAGTGATTAAACCAAAACCTTTTGTCCATCACCCCCATAAATCCAAGAATGGGCGAAAATGGGAGAGTGAAAGGAAGGCAATTAGCCGGGGGCAAAAAGGAACAGCTGGCAATGCCCCAACATCATCTCCTAAGGCCAGGAAGGAAGGTGCTGAGGGTGGAAGTGAGATCTGCAAGCTGAAGTGTTATCATTTCTGCAAAACAGGTCATCTTCATTCAGAATGCTGGAAGTTGTGAGTTAGACCCATAGGACTGGTTGCAGTACGCAAAGCTAATGCAGAGCAAAAGACTCTGACTGAGAGTATAGCAGAGCAGGCTATAGCTTTAACAGCAGCTGTAAAACCAGATACAACAACTAAAGTGAGTGGAGAGGTTAAGAATAAGATACCCAAAAGTTATAATGGATTTTTCTTCCCGGGGAAAGTAACTCCATATCCTTTAAAGTGAGGCATGATAACATAATAACATAAGAAATAGGAGCAGGAGTAGGCCATTCAGCCCCTCGAGCCTGCCTTGCCATTCAATGAGATCATGGCTGATCTGTTCCAGACTTCAACTCCTCTTTCGAGCCTGCTCCGCAAAACCCTCTACTCCCCGAGATTTCAAAAATCTCTCTACCTCCTCCTTAAATGCATTTACGGAACTAGCCTCCACAACTCTCTGAGGTAGAGAATTCCAGAGATTCACCACCCTCTGACAGAATAAATTCCTTTCCATCTCAGTTTTAAAATGTGAACCCTTATTCTGTGCCGATGTCCCTTAGTTCGAGATTCCCCCACCAGTTGCAACATATTCTCAACATCTACCCTGTCAAGCCCCCTTAGAATCTTATCTGCTTCAATAAGGTTACATCTCATTCTTCCAAATTCCAATGAATAAAGGCCTAACCTGCTTAGCCGTTCTTGTTAAGGCAACCCATCTATCCCAGGAATCAGCCGAGTGAACCGTTTCTGAACTGCCTTCAATGCTAGTACATCCTTCCTGAAATACGGGAACCAAAACTGTACGCAGTATTTGAGGTGTGGCCTCACCAACAGTTGTAACAAGACTTCGTTATTTTTTAAACTCTAATCCCCTAGCAATAAAGGCCAACATTCCATTTGCTTTCCTAGTTACTTGCTGCACCTCATGCTAACATTTTGTGGTTCATGTACAGAAATGCCTATCGATATACTCAGGGAAACAGGAGCAACCCAAACACTTTTGCTGGGGAAAGATATAACATTTCCACCAGAGAACGCCATGAATGCTAAAGTTTTAGTTAATGGAATTGGCGGGGAATACATGTTAGTGGGAATAATTCTGAACGTATCACTCGACCCTCGGCTCTGTTCAAAATGTCAAACAGTTTATCGGGTTACGCTGGTGGGGAGTAGGTCACTGGGCAGCCCAGATACCTCTCCACTGAACAAAGGAAAATCATCAATATTTATAAAGTTTCAAATAATTACTCAGCCCATCCCGGCTGGACACGGTCCAATTGTAGTGATTATAGATTACATACATTGATTAATAGAGCCAATGAAATGGGTTATTAGACATTGGAGGACTGCGTTGTCAGCTCATGGTCAGCTAGGGGGTTACTCATGCGTTCATGATGTCTTCCAGATCTCCCCACTCACCGTCCTTGGGCCTTATGTATACATAACATCTTATCTTAACCTTGTTACAGGCTGGTATCTTTGTCAGCATTCCATAAGGCATCTGCTAGAGGCCACTTGATTCGACTCTGCTGCATCTGTGCGAATCATCCCTTGCAAGGAATGTGGTCAAATTTGCTGAGTCCCATGGTGCCTTGCAAACATTTCATTGCCAGCTAGAATTATATGTTATTGGTTCTTCGTATAATATCTATTGCAGGTGCCTTTGCCCTGGGAATACACTTCAACAGCACATTTATATAAAGTGCACTTAAGGTGTGACCGCATATCTGGGATGCTAACTGCAGACGTTGTTCACAGTTTGACAGTTGAGGGTACTGAGGTACTCCCAGGAAATGATTTGGGTGGATAAAAAGTATCATTTTCTCCTATAATCACTGAGAAGCCAAGTGAAGTTAAAGAAACAGAGGAATTACAGGAACGAATTCCAGGAATATTTCTGATGTGTGGAGTAATGCGAGCAATAGTTAAACAGGTTCCATTGTCGAAGGTAAAAGAGGCACCACAAATAAATAGCCGAGAATTTGAAAGTTACTTGGGGATTATTCTTTGGCCTCCGTGTCTCTAGAGACAATGTGTAAGTGCCTGTGGGCGGTCAGTGGTTTGTGAAGCAGCGCCTGGAGTGGCTATAAAGGCCAATTCTAGAGTGACAGACTCTCCACAGGTGCTGCAGATAAAATTGGTTGTCGTGGCTGTTACACAGTTGGCTCTCCCCTTGCGTTTCTATCTTTTTCCATGCCAACTACTAAATCTATTCGACTCGCCACACTTCAGCCCCGCCTTTAAGGCTACCCACCAGCTCTGGTAATCACTAGCAACTGATTCCCAGGACTTGTGATCAATGTCACAGGACTTCATGTCGCGTTTTCAGACGTCTTTAAAGTGGAGACATGGACGGCCGGTGGGTCTGATACCAATGACGTGCTCGCTATACAATGCGTCCTTGGGGATCCTGCCATCTTCCATTCGGCTCACATGGCCAAGCCATCTCAAGCGCCGCTGAGTCAGTAGGGTGTGTATGCTGGGGGTGTTGGCCAACTCGAGGACTTCTGTTTTGGAGATACGGTCCTGCCACCTGATGCCAAGGATTCTCTGGAGGCAGCGAAGATGGAATGAATTGAGACGTCGCTTTTGGCTGACATACATTGTCCAGGCCTTGCTGCCATAGAGCAAGGTACTGAGGACAGAGGCTTGATACACTCGGACTTTTATGTTCAATGTCAGTGTGCCATTTTCTCACACTCTCGTGGTCAGTCAGGATATATCGGTGGAAGCCTTTCCCATGTGCTTGTTGATTTCTGCATCGAGAGACAAGTTACTGTCGATAGTTGAGCCTAGGTAGGTGAACTCTTGAACCATCTCCAGAGCGTGGTCGACGATATTGATGGATGGACCATTACTGACGTCCTGTCCCCTGATGCTCGTTTTCTTGAGGCTGATGGTTAGGCCAAATTCGTTGCAGGCTGCCACAATCCTGTCGATGTGTCGCTGCAGGCACTCTTCAGTGTGAGATGTTAATGCAGCATCGTCAGCAAAGAGGAGTTCCCTGATGAGGACTTTCCATACTTTGATCTTCGCTCTTAGACGGGCAAGGTTGAACAACATATCACCTGATCTTGTGTGGAGGATAATTCCTTCTTCAGAAGACTTGAACACATGTGAAAGCAGCAGGGAGAAGAAAACCCCAAAAAGTTTTGGTGCGAGAACACAACCCTGTTTCACACCACTCAGGATAGGAAAGGGGTCTGATGAGGCACCGCTATGCTGAATTGTGCCTTTCATATTGTCATGGAATGATGTGATCTTACTTAGTAGCTTTGATGGACATCCGATCTTTTCTAGTTGTCTGAAGAGACCACGTCTGCTGACGAGGTCAAAGGCTTTGGTGAGATCAATAAAAGCAATGTAGAGGGGAATCTGTTGTTTGCAGCATTTCTCCTGTTGCTGACGAAGGGAGAACAGCATGTCAATGGTGGATCTCTCTGCGCAAAAGCCACACTGTGCCTCAGGGTAGACGCGCTCGGCCAGCTTCTGGAGCCTGTTTAAAGCGACTCGAGTGAAGACTTTCCCCACTATGCTGAGCAGGGAGATTCCACGGAAGTTGTTGCAGTCACCGTGGTCACCCTTGTTCTTATAGAGGGTGATGACATTGGCATCGCGCATGTCCTGAGGTACTGCTCCCTCATCCCAGCACAGGCAAAGCAGTTCGTGGAGTGCTGAAAGTACAGCAGGCTTAGCACTCTTGATTATTTCAGGGCTATTGCCGTCCTTCCCAGGGGCCTTTCCGCTGGCAAGAGAATCAATGGCATCACTGAGTTCCTGTTTTGTTGGCTGTACGTCCAGTTCATCCATGACTGGCAGAGACTGGGCTGCATTGAGGGCGGTCTAAGTGACAACATTTTCCCTGGAGTACAGTTCGATGTAGTGCTCCACCCTGCGGTCTATTTGCTTGCGTTGTTCAGTGATTGTGTCCCCTGATTTAGACTTGAGGGGGACGATCTTCCTGACGGTTGGCCCAAAAGCTCTCTTAATGCCATCATGCATTCCTCTGAAATTTCGGGTGTGAGAGGCCTGCTGAATATGACTGCATAGATGTTGCCAGTAGTCATTTGCACAGTGCCTGGCTGTTCTTTGTGCAGCACTTCTGGCTGCTTTAAGTGCTACAGATGTTAATTCGCTGGGGGCTTTCTTGTAGTTCAGCAGTGCAATGCGCTTAGCGGCTATGACAGGTTCAAGCTCTTCAAGGTGAGATAGAAACCAGTCTGCATTCTGCTTCATACGTTTGCCTTAGGTGGTCACTGCTGAGTCATAGGTGGCGCCGTTGATGTGGGCGACGTGGTCTCTGCATCCCCTGTAGGAGTGTTGTGAAGGGCTTTTTCAAGTGAATTTTGAAACTTATGAAACAGCTGTGTGTAAGAAAGTCTGCTAGTGTTGATGCGCGGGCGGCCCTTCTGCTTGGAGTGATGCAGCTTCTTTGCTTTGAGTCCAACCTTGCTGCACATCAGGGAGTGGTCAGGGTCGCAGTCTGCACTGTGGAAGCTGCGTGTGATTTGGACACTGTTTAAAGAGGCTCACCTTGTGAAGATGAGGTCCAATTGGTACCAATGACGTGATCTTGGGTGCCTCCAAGAAACCTGGTGACAGGGTTTATTGTGAAAGAACGAGTTGGTGATGCAGAGGTTATGATAGGTACACAACTCAAGCAGTCTCTGTCCATTCTCATTCATCCTTCCAATGCCATTGCGCCCAAGGCAGGAGGGCCATGAGTCATGGTCGTTAACCACTACTTGCTCAGACACGTGCAGGATGTTAGTGAGATCAGAATTCTGGAAACAGTACTGCTCAGAAATCTGTTCAGGAACTGGATGGCCATAAATGTCCTAAAATTAGATAAACTTGTTGGCCTCAGGGTCATAAGATGGAACTTGATGGATTAGTCGAACTGTGGAAGTCACAAGCCCGACCATAGATGGACAGTGAAATAGTTGTAAAGAAAGGGAAAGCCTCTTGAAATCAATGGAATGAGGGAATCACCTGGAGGCCACTGTTGGGGATTAGATCATCCAAATGAGATGTTTTACAGTACTTCTATAATTGCAGCACAGCAAGCTTATCCAATGTTACACCGAATAGCACAGACAGCTCTAATGAAGCTGAAGCGAAAGGAGTTCCAGAATGCTATTATATAGAAAACCAGGTTTTGAGGAGGAAATGGAGAACGCCTCAAAGGCCTGCAGACTAAGTCTGGACTGTTGTTAAACAGATAACGGAACCACCTAAATATTTCCAGGAATTATTAAGGGTAGCACATGACATTTCTTTTGCAGGACATAGGGGAATTTGGAAGACTAAAGCACGAGTACGTCAACATTACTATTGGTCAGGCCATACAAATGACGTGACGCAGGTTGTGTGGCTCAGGAGCACCTTGAAACATCCCAAGTCAAATGAAAAAAATGGGCAGACAAGAATGCAAACAGCTTCAATTTTCAACCAGGGCATGGAGTATTGGTGTTTTTTACAGTTACGGGGGAACAAGTAAAAACACGGTTCAGTGGCCCATGTAAAATAATTAAAAGAGTGGGTAAGGTTCATTGATACCCCTGACCACCGGAAGATGAACTGGTTGCGCACACCAATATGTTAAAGCAATATTATTGCAGGGAGCAGGATACACCAACGCAGGTATGCCAGGTCATGGAGACTGTTGAGTAGGAAAGGGATAGTAAGGATGAGGCAGAACAAAGCCGATACAATTTCCAGAATTAACCTCCAACTATCCATTTAGGGAATGCAGAATGGCTAGGAAAATTGGACAACATGCTTTTGAACTTAAATGCAAAACAACCTGAAGGCCTAACCAGGCTTTGCACAGCATTTAAAAGAGTCTGTAGGGATACGCCAGGAGTACAACCTTAGCCACACATGATGTCGCTGTAGGGGAAACCGTTCCTTTAAAGCAACATCCTTAAGGCTTAAGTCCAGACAAACAGGCCCAAGCAAAAGCAGAAATCCAATACATGCTGGAAAGCAACTTAATCGAACCAAGTCAATGCAGCTGTAGTTAACCACTAGTCCTGCTACCTAAAGCTGACGGGTCAACCCGCCTTTGCATAGACTACAGAAATTTTAATGCAGTACCGAAGGCAGACTCCGAGACAGTTCTGCGTTTAAAAGACTGTACTAACAGAGTCGGAAGTTTCTTACCAAAATTGACTTGTTAAAGAGATATTGACAAGTTCCTTTGATTCTTCGAGCCAAAGAAATATCAGCTTTTGTCACACCTGAAAGTCATTATCAGTGCTGGGTGATGTCATTTGGGATAAAAAAATGCCCCAGTTATTTTTCAAAGATTAATGAATCAGGTGGAAGCCTGTGTTCCCAACTGTGCAGTGTATCTCGATGATGTACTAATATACAGCAACACTTGGAAGAATACTTAAACTCTGTTTGGAAAAATTGAAAGCAGCGCATAGTTTTTAGTTTAATTTAGAGATACAGCATTGAAACAGGCCCTTCGGCCCACCGAGTCTGTGCCGACCATCAACCACCCGTTTACACTAATCCTACGCTAATCCCATATTCCTATCACATCCCCACCTATCCCTATATATTTCCCTACCACCTACCTATACGAGGGGCAATTTATAATGGCCAATTTACCTATCAACCTGCAAGTCTTTGGCATGTGGGAGGAAACCGGAGTACCAGGAGGAAACCCACGCAGACACAGGGAGAACTTGCCAACTCCACACAGGCAGTACCTGGAATTGAACCCCCGTCGCTGGAGCTGTGATGCTGCGGTGCTAACCACTGCGCCACTGTGCCACATAGTGGTAAAACTGGCAAAAAAGTAGAGCAAGGACAGGTATTGCCAAAAACAGCAGAAGTACAAGCCTCATTGGAGTTTCTTATCCCTAAATCTAAACGTGAACAAAGAAAAAAGAACAAATAACAGTACAGCTCAGGAATAGGCCATTCGGCCCTCCAAGCCTGCACCGATCTTGATGCCTGCCGAAACTAAAACCTTCTGCATTTTCAGAGACCGTATCCCTCTATTCCCATCCTATTCATGTGTTTGTCAAGTTCCTCTTAAACGTCGCTATCATACCTGCATCCACCACCACCCCCGGCAGCAAGTTCCAGGCACTCACCACCCTCTGTGTAAAGAACTTGCCTCGCACATCCCCTCTAAACATTGCCCCTCTCACCTATGTCCCCTAGTAACTGACTCTTCCACCCTGGGAAAAAGCTGGAAGTAATAAGTTTTTTAGGGATGTACGGTTTTTTATAGGAAATTTGTACAGAAGTTTAGAACAGTAGTTGCTCCATTAACAGATTTGCTACATGAAAAGCAAAACAATGAACTATGGTCAGATGAATGCCAGGCATTATTTGAAAAGCTAAAGGCAATCTTAACTGGTGAACCCGTGTTGGCTGCTCCAAAATTTGCTAAACCCTTTAAAATAGCGCTCGATGCCAGCAACCTGGGGTTGGTGCAGTCCTTTGCAGGATGACGAATCGGGCATAGAAAAACCTGCAGGGTACTTTTCAAGAAAACTAAACTGCCACCAAAAAACTATTCCACTGTGGAAAAAGAAATATTAAGAATTTTACTGGCTCTCAAACATTTCGAAGTATTTTTCCAGAAAGACTACAAACAAACATTAATATGCACTGACCACAATCTATCAATATTTGGGGAAAAATGTAAAATCCGAAATGCTGAGGTATTTAGATTGAGTTTATTGTTACAGCCTTATCATTTGAAGATTGCACGTATTTCAGGGCAAAATAATGTTATTGCTGACGCTTTATCACAAATTTAACCTTGTTCAGTTACATGAATGTCGATGGTACAAAACAAAGTTCTGTAAATTATCAGTAGAGTAAATGAGGGCATGAATGTGAAAATCTATTTCGAGTGTTTTTTTTTCTAGTTTCTGTTTTGTATAGTAATGAAATTCACGTTTAAGAATGGCGTTTCATTCCGCCAAGGGCAGAGGTGTCACAGAACTGTTTTTCTGTCCTCTGTTTAAAACAGTGTTCCTTTAAAACTCGGATTAACAATAGTGTGGCAGCAGCTGCTCCTGTTTCCTAGGCAACAACAGGAGAGAGAAAAGCTCACGTGTTGTTTTGTAACTTTTGACTGTGTGTAAAAAAGCAGCTAAAAGCAGTCTGAACTGGAAACCAGCGAAGCGTGCTTACTGAAAAGAAGGATGCCCCTTCCTCTCTCAGCAGGAAAACCTACATTTTTCGTCAGGCTTTGTGTTGCCTAAGGAGAGAAAAGAAACCCGGGAAAAAGATCATTAGCATTGTTCAAATTAGTAAATTCCTTTTCACTTCGAAACTCTAAGAATTCTCTGCTTCAAGAGTGACTCTCTGCTGTCTGCTTGTGTTTGCTGGAATTCTCAGGAAAATTTATTGTAAAAGACTACCAATTTTAAAATCCTAACAGACATGTTGCTATACTCCTTGTTGAAAGAACTGTGTAATACCTGCTGACACCGAAGTGCTTTTACTGCCTATCTAGTAAAGACTGCTCATCAAATTCACCTGGAGAATTTGAGTCACATCTGACCATTCAACTCAGGGACATCTCACTAATCAGGCACGTAACTCACCAGGACTTACAACCCAGCTATTTCTGTATTCCTAAGAAACAGCTCTCTTTAAAAAAAAGCATGATTAAAAAAGAAGGTGAGCTGTTGGTTTTTTGAATTTATGTGTGTGTGCATGGACGTTCAGAGAAAGAAGAAGTTTATAAGGGCTTCAGCCACAAATTTATCTCAATATTGTTTAAGATTTAGTTTATTAATAAACAGTATTTTTTTTGTTTAAAGATACATGGTTTGGTCTGTCTTATTCTGTGGGTTATTAAAGTGTTTAATATGGCTGATTTCCGGTAGGTGGGAAACCTACATAATATGCTGCGACCTGTGGAGTATTGGGACCGAATTGACAATGCATTACTCCCGTCTCAGTTGTAACAACTTAAACAAAGGCAATTGTGAGGGCATGAAAGCAAGGCTAGCTAAAGCGAAATGGAAACCTCGGTTGAGGGATAGGTCAATACAGATACAGTGGCAGACAATGAAGGAGATATTGCAGAATACATAGAATAGATATAGCCCAACGGAAAGAAAAATTCTAAGGGGAGGACCCTCCATGCGAAGTTAATAAAAAAATGAAAAAGATAGCATCAAACTTAAAGAAAAATCACATAATTGTGAAAATATGGGTTTCAGGTCAGAAGATCGGACAAAATATGAACACATCAGCAATGAATGACTAAAAGAGAATGGCTGCACATATTCTGTTTAGCTGGAACAGGCGCGATGTGTGCACCTGTTCTTTCTGACTGCAAAGAACGGGGCGCTGTGTATTGATACGTGTGACTTCCAGTACAAGCAGCTTCTAAACAAAATAAGTGACAGGCATTCTCTGGTTTATTCCTTAGGGTAATGACTTGACTAACCAGAGTCAAACTGCCTGGCTGTTAACTGTCAGTCACCATAAACTGGTGCAATCTCCATGGCAACACCTCTACCAATCAGAGATCACTTGCCAACCAATCAGCACTCTATTCTCATACAGTATCAAGTTGTTGATATCCCTTACATTGGTGTTCTTGAGGATTGTCCTGATGAGTGCAAGAGTACAAGGAGGGATTGAAGGAGCTGTGCAGTATGGAGGTATTGAAGAAGATGTGCAGTGTGGAGAGATTGAAGCAGGTATGCAGTATGGAGGGATTGAAGGAATTGTACAGAACGCAGAAATTGAAGGAGATCTGTATGACGCAGGGATTGAAGGAAATATGCAGTACGGAGGGATTGAAGGAGATGTGCTGTGCGGAGGGATTGAAGGAGATGTGCAGTGCGGAGAGATTGAAGGAGATGCATTACTGGTTAAGGAGAATATCACAGCTGTACTGCGGGAGGGCACATCGGGGGGGCTCATGCAGTGAGGCAATATGGGTAGAGCTCAGGAATAGGAAGGGTGCAGTCGCAATGTTGGGTGCTTATTACAGGCCTCCCAACAGCCAGCGGGAGATAGAGGAGTAGATATGTAGACAGATTTTGGAAAGATGTGAAAGCATAAAGGTTGTGGTGGTGGTGATTTTAACTGCCCCATTATTGACTGGGACTCACTTAGTGCTAGGGGCTTGGATGTGGCAGAATTTGTAAGGAGCATGCAGAAGGGCTTCTTGGAACAATATGGAGATAATCCATGAAGTGTCAGAAATAAGGGTGATGATTTTAGAGCATGGATCAATACTTGGAGCTACGATGTTGTGGCCATTACAGAGTTTTGGATATCACAGGGGCAGGAATGGATGTTGGATGTTCCGGGCTTTAGATGTTTCAAAAGGAATAGGGAGGGAAGTTAAAGAGGTGGGGGAGTGGCATTGCTCATCAGGGATAGTATCACAGCTGCAGAAAGGGACGTCGTCGAGGAGGGTTTGTCCACTGAGTCATTATGGGGGCAAGTCAGAAACAGGAAAGGAGCACTCACTTTGCTGGGAGTTTTCCATAGACCCCCCAATAGCAACAGAGACACGGAGGAACAGATTGGGAGGCAGATTTTGGAAAAGTGCAGAAGTAACAGGGTTGTTGTCATGGGTGACTTCAACTTCCCTAATATTGATTGGAACCTCCTTAGTGCAAATAGTTTGGATGGAGCAGTTTTTGTCAGGTGTGTCCAGGAAGGTTCCCTGACTCAATATGTAGATAGGCCGACTAGAGGGGAGGCTATGTTGGACTTGGTGCTTGGCAACGAACCAGGCCGAGTGGCAGATCTCTCGGTGGGGGAGCATTTTCGGTGAGAGTGATCACAACTCCCTGACCTTTACTATAGTCATGGAGAGGGACAGGAGCAGACGGGATGGGAAAATATTTAATTAGTTGGGGGGGAATTACAATGCTATTAGGCAGGAACTGGGGAGCATAAACTGGGAACAGATGTTTAGGGATGTTTAGGGAGCACTTGCTGCGACTGCTGGATAGGTTTGCCCCGATGAGGCAAAGAAGGGATGGTAGGGTGAAGGAACCTTGGATGACAAGAGATGTGGAACAGCTAGTCAAGAGGAAGAATGAAGCTTACTTAAGGTTCAGGAAGCAAGGATCTGACACGGCTCTAGAGGGTTACAAGGTAGCCTGGAAGGAACTGAAGAATAGACTTAGGAGAGCTAGAAGGGGATATGAAAAAGTCTGGGCGGGTAGGATTAAGGAAAATCCCAAGACGTTCTACACTTATGTGAGGAACAAGAGGCTGGTCGGAGTGAGAGTAGGGCCGATCAGGGATAGTGGAGGGAACTTGGGCCTGGAATCGGAAGAGGTAGGGGAGGTCCTAAATGAATACTTTGCTTCAGTATTCACTAGTGAGAGGGACCTGGTCGTTTGTGAGAACAGCTGGAACAGGCTGATATGCTCGAACATGTTGAGGTTAAGAGGGAGGATGTGCTGGAAATTTTGAATGATATGAGGACAGATAGGTCCCCGGGGCCAGATGGGATATACCCAAGGATATTACGGGAAGCGAGAGAAGAGATTGCCGCGCCTTTGGCGATGATCTTTGCGTCCTCACTGTCCACAGGAGTAGTACCGGATGATTGGAGGGTGGCAAATGTTTTTCCCGTGTTCAAGAAAGGGAATAGGGATAACCCTGGGAATTATAGACCAGTCAGTCTTACGTAGGTAGTGGGCAAATTATTGGAGAGGATTCTGAGAGACAGGATTTATGATTATTTGGAAAAGCATGGTTTGATTAGAGACAGTCAGCATGGCATTGTGAGTGGCAGGTCATGCCTCACAAGCCTTATTGAATTCTTTGAAGATGTGACAAAACACATTGATGAAGGAAGAGCAGTGGACGTGGTGTATATGGATTTTAGCAAGGCGTTTGATAAGGTTCCCATGGTAGGCTCATTCAGAAAGTGAGGAGGCATGGGATACAGGGAATGTTGGCTGTCTGGATACAAAATTGTCTGGCCCACAGAAGACAGAGGGTGGTAGTAGATGGAAAGTATTCAGCATGGAGCTCGGTGGTCAGTGGTGTTCCGCAGGGATCTGTTCTGGGACCGCTGCTCTTTGTGATTTTTATAAATGACTTGGACGAGGAAATGGAAGGCTGGGTTAGCAAGTTTGCCGATGACACGAAGGTTGTTGGAGTTGTGGATAGTGTGGAAGGCTGTTGTAGGTTGTAAAGGGACATTGACACGATGCGCAGCTGGGCTGAGAATTGACAGATGGAGTTCAACCTGGAAAAGTGTGAAGTGATTCATTTTGGAAGGTCGAATTTGAAAGCAGAATACAGGCTTCAAGACAGGATTCTTGATAGTGTGGAGGAACAGAGGGATCTTGGGGTCCATGTCCATCGATCGCTCAAAGTTGCCACCCAAGTTGATAGGGTTGTTAAGAATGCGTATGGTGTGTTGGCTTTCATTAACAGGGGGATTGAGTTTAAGAGCCGCGAGGTTATGCTGCAGCTCTATAAGGACCTGGTTCGACCACACTTGGAATATTGTGTTCTGTTCTAGTCGCCTCATTATAGGAAGGATGTGGAAGCTTTAGAGAGGGTGCAGAGGAGATTTACCAGGATGCTGCCTGGACTGGCGGGCATGTCTTACGAAGAAAGATTGAGGTAGCTAGGGCTTTTCTCATTGGAGCGAAGAAGGATGAGAGGTGACTTGATAGAGGGGTACAAGATGATGAGAGGCATAGATAGAGTGGATAGCCAGAGACCTTTTACCAGGGTGGAAAGGGCTATCACCAGGGGGCATAATTTTAACGTGATTGGAGGATGGTTTCGGAGAGATGTCAGAGGTAGGTTCTTTACACAGAGAGTGGTGGGTGCGTGGAATGCGCTTCCAGCGGTGGTAGTAGAAGCAGATACATGAGGGACATTTAAGCGTCTCTTGGAGAGGTACATGGATGATAGTAGAATGAAGGGTAGGTAGTTAATTTGATCTTAGAGTAGGTTAAAGGTTCGGCACAACATCGTGGGCCGAAGGGCCTGCACTGTGCTGTACTGTTCTATGTTCTTTGCTCTAATCCAAAGTGGGATGGGGCCGTACTGGACCTGATATTTTGGAATCAGCCCGGCCAGGTGGTCGAAGTCTCAGTGGGGGAGCATTTCGGGAACAGTGACCATAATTCCGTAAGTTTTAAGGTAATTCTGGACAAGGGTAAGATTAGTCCTCGGGTGAACGTGCTAAATTGGGGGAAGGCTAATTATAACAATATTAGGCAGGAACTGAAGAATTTCAATTGGGTGCTGCTGTTTGAGTGAAAATGAATTTCTGACATGTGGGAGTCTTTCAAACGTAAGTTGATTAGAATCCAGGACCGGAATGTTGCTGCGAGGATGAAGGATAACTTTGGCAAATGTAGGGAACCTTGGATAACGAGGGATATTGTGAGCCTCGTCAAAATCAAAAAAGAAGCATTCGGAAGGGCCAGAAGGCTGGGAACAGACTTCCCTTGAGGAATATAAGGATATTAAGGATCATTAGAAAAAAGTCAGGAGGGCTAAAAGGGGTCATGAAAAGTCATTGGCAAAGAGGTTTAAGGAGAATCTCAAGGCTTTATATACGTATATAAAGAGCAAGAGGGTAGCCAGGGAAAGGGTTGGCCCTCTCAAGGACAGAGTATGGAATCTGTGCGTGGAACCAGAGGAAGTGGGCGAGGTGCTAAATGCATATTTTGCATCAGTATTCACCAAAGAGAAGGACTTAGTGGACAATGAGTTCAGGGAAGGGTGTGCAGATTGTCTGGGTCATGTCGATATCAAAATGGAGGAGCTGTTGGGCGTCTTGAAAAACACTAAGAACAAAGAACAGTACAGCACATGAACGGGCCATTCGGCCCTCCAAGCCTGCGCCGATCTTGATGCCTGTCTAAACTAAAACCTTCTGCACTTCCGGGGTCCATATCCCTCTATTCCCATCCTATTCATGTATTTGTCAAGATGCCTCATAAACGTCTCAATGGCTTCCACCACCTCCGCCAGCAAAAAGTTCCAGGCACTCACCAACTTCTGTGTAAAGAACTTGCCTCATACATCCCCTCCAAACGTTGCCCCTTTCACCTTAAACCAATGTCCCCTAGTAACAGACTCTTCCACCCTGGGAAAAAGCTTCCGACTATCCACTATGTCCATGCCGCTTATAATTTTGTAAACCTCTATCATGTAACCCCTCCACCTCCGTCGTTCCAGGGAAAACTATCCGGGTTTATTCAACCTCTCCTTCTAGCTAATGCCCTCCAGACCAGGCAACATCCTGGTAAACCTCTTCTGTACCTTCTCCAAAGCCTCCATGTTCTTCTGGTAGTGTGGCGACCAGAATTGCACGCAATATTCTAAGTGTGGCCTAACTAAAGTTCTGTACAGCTGCAGCATGACATGCCTATTTTTATACTCTATGCTTCGACCGATGAAGGCAAGGAGGCCGTATGCCTTCTTGACTACTTTATCCACCTGCATTGCCACTTTCAATGATCTGTGGACCTGTACGCCCAGATCTCTCTGCCTGTCAATACTCCTAATAGTTCAGCCATTTTCTGTATACTTCCCACCTGTATTAGATCTTCCAAATTCCATTACCTCACATTTTTACGGATTAAACTCCATCTGCCATTTCTCTGCCCAAGTCTCCAACCGATCTACATCCTGCTGGATCCTCTGACAATCCGCATCACTATCCACAGCTCCACAAACCTTTATGTGGTCTGCAAACTTACCAATCAGACCGGCTACAGTTTCCTCCAATTCATTTACATATGAGGCACAGTGACTCAGTGGTTGGCACCGCAGCCTCACAGCTCGAGGGTCCCAGGTTCGATTCTGGGTACTGCCTGTGTGGAGTTTGCAAGTTCTCCCTGTGACCACGTTGGTTTTCGCCAGGTGCTCCGGTTTCCTCCCACAGCTAAAGACTTGCAGGTGATCGGTAAAATTGGCCGTTGTAAATTGTCCTTAGTGTAGGCAGATGTTAGGGAATATGGGATTACTGCAGGATTCGTATAAATGGGTGGTTGTTGGTCGGCACAGACTCGGTGGGCCGAATGGCCTGTTTCAGTGCTTTATCATCAAATAAAATATGCAACAAATAGCAAAGGTCCCAGTACTGATCCCTGCAGAAGACCACTAGACACAGCCCTCCATTCAGAAAAGCACCCTTCCACTGCTATGACCGAGCCATTTCTGTCTCCATCTTGCCACCTCACCTCTGATCCCGTGTGAATTCACCTTTTGTACCATTCTGCCATGACGACCTTGTCAAAGGCTTTACCGAAGTCCTTGTCGACAACATCCACTGCCCTTCCTTCATCAGTCTTCTTCATCACTTACTCAAAAAACTCGATCATGTTAGTGAGACACGACCTCCCCTTCACAAAACCATGATGCCAATCGCTAATAAGTTCATTTGTTTCCAAATGGGAGTAAATCCTGTCCCGAATAATCCTCTCCAGTAATTTCCCTCTCACTGACGTAAGGCTCACCAGCCTCTAATTTCCTGGATTATCTTGCTACCCTTTTTAAACAAAGGAACAACGTTGGTTACTCTCCATTCCTCTGGAACCTCAGAAGGCTTTCGACAAAGTCGCACATCGGAGGTTAGCGTGTAAATTAAAAGTACATGGGATTGGGTTTAGTGCATTGTGAGGCACAGAAAATTGGTTGGCAGACAGGAAACAAAGAATAGGACTAAATGGGTCTTTTTTTCCGAATGGCAGGTATTGACTAGTGGGGTACCACAGGGATCGGTGCTAGGACCCAAAATACTCCTTTTTTATTATTCATTCATGGGATGTGAGCGTCGCTGACCAGGCCAGCATTTATTACCCATCCCTAATTGCCCTTGAGAAGGTAGTGCTGAGCTACCTTCATAACCGCTGCTGTCCCTGTGGGGTAGGTACACCAACAGTGCTGTTCGGAAGGGAATTCCAGGATTTTGACCCAGCGACAGTGAAGGAACGGTGATACAGTTTCAAGTCAGGATGGCGTGTGACTTGAAGCGGAACTTGCAGGTGGTGGTGTTCCCATGTATTTGCTGCCCTTGTCCTTCTAGTTGGCAGAGGTCGCGGGTTTGGAAGATGCTGTCTAAGGAGCTTTGGTGCGTAGATGGTACACACTGCTGCCACTGTGCATCGGCGGTGGAGGGAGTGAATGTTTGTGGATGGGGTGCCAATCAAGCGGGCTGCTTTGTCCTGGATGGTGTCGAGCTTCTTGAGTGTTGTTGGAGCTGCACCCATCCAGGCAAGTGGAGAGTATTCCATCACACTCCTGACTTGTGCCTTGTAGATGGTGGACAGACTTTGGTAAGTCAGGAGGTGAGTTACTCGCCGCAGGATTCCTAGCCTCTGACCTGCTCTTGCAGCCACGGTATTTATATGGCTACACCAGTTTCAGTTTCTGGTCTCCTAAGGTAGCCCCGAGGATGTTGATAGTGTGGGATTCAGAGATCGCGATACCATTGACTGTCAAGGGGAGATGGTTAGATTCTCTCTTGTTGGAGATAGTCATTGCCTGGCACTTATGTGGCGTGAATGTTACTTGCCACTTATCAAACCAAGCCTGGATATTGTCCATGTCTTGCTGCATTTCTACACGGTCTGCTTCAGTATCTGAGGAGTCATGAATGGTGCTGAACATTGTGTAATCATCAGCGAAAGACCCCACTTCTGACCTTATGCTTGACGGAAGGTCATTGGTGAAGCATTGGAAAATGGTTGGGCCTAGGACACTACCCTGCAATACTCCTGCAGTCATGTTCTGGAGCTCAGGTGATTGACATCCAGCAACCACAACCATCTTCGTTTGCGCTAGGTGTGACTCCAACCAGCCAGCGGAGTGTTTCCCCCCTAATTCCCATTGACTTCAGTTTTGCTAGGGCTCCTTGATGTCATACTCGGTCAAATGCTGCCTTGAGTTCAACTCTGTTCTCCATGTTTGAACCAAGGCTGTAATGAGGTCAGGAGCTGCGTGGCCCTGGCAGAACCAAAGCTGAGCATCACTGAGCATGTTATTGCTAAGCAAGTGCCGCTTGATGGCACTTTTGATGACACCTTCCATCACTTTACTGATGATTGAGAGTAGGCTGATGGGGCGGTAATTGGCCGGGTTGGACTTGTCCTGCTTTTTGTGTACAGGACATACCTGGGCAATTTTCCACATTGCAGGGTAAATGCCAGTACTGTAGATGTACTAGAACAGGTTGGCTCAGGGCTCGGCAAGTTCTGGTCTTCAGTACTATAATATTATTCACATTACTATTCACAATATATTAATGATTTAGATGAGGGAACTAAAACTAATATCTCCAAATTTGCAGATGACACAAAAATGGGTGAGAGTGTGAGTTGTGAGGCCGATGCTAAGAGGCTTCAGGGTGATCTGTACAAGTTGAGTGAGTGGGGAAATGCATGGCAGATACAGTATAATGTGGGTAAATGTGAGATTATCCACTTTGGTAGCAAAAACAGGAAGGCAGGTTGTCATCTGAATGGCAATAAACTGAGGGAGGTACAACGAGACCTGGGTGTTTTCGTACACCAGTCACTGAATGTAAGCATGCAGGTGCAACAGGCAGCAAAAAGGGCAAATAGTATGTTGGCCTTCACAGCAAGAGGATTCGTCTATAGGACCAGGGATGTCTTGCTGCAATTATATCGGGCTTGGTGAGGCCACACCTGCAATATTGTGGTCAGTTTTGGTCTCCTTATCTGAAGAAACATGTTATTGCAATGGAGGGAGTGCAGCGAAGGTTTACTGGTCTGATTCCTGGGATGGCGGGACTGACATACGAGGATATTATTCGCTGGAGTACAGAAGAGTCGGGGGGGGGGGGGTGGGGGGGATCTCATAGAGACCTATAACATTTTAACAGTACTTGGCGGGGTAGACTTGGAAGGATGTTTTCGATGGTGGGGGAGTCCAGAACGAGGAGTCATAATCTAAGGGTACGGGGTAAACCTTTCAGGACTGAAATGAGGGGAAGTTTCTTCACCCAGAAAGTGGTGAGCCCCTGAAATTCGCTACCACAGAAAGCAGTTGAGGCCAAAACATTATATGTTTTCAAAAAGGAGTTAGATGGAGCTCTTCGGGCGAAAGGGATCAAGGGATATGCGGGGAAAGCCGGAACAGGTTACTTCGTTGGATGATCTGCATGATCATGATGAATGGCAGAGCAGGCTCGAAGGGCCGAATGGCCGACTGCTGCTCCAATTTTCTATGTTTCTATACACTCCCTTTACCACCGACGCACAGTGGCAGCAGTGTGTACCATCTGCAATATGTTCCACAGCAACGCACCAAGGCTCCTTCGACAGAACCTTCTAAATCTCTGACCTCTACCAACTAGAAGATCAAAGGCAGCAAATTCATGGGAATGTCACCACCTTCGTTTGTCTTACAAAATACTTTAAATCTGTGCCCTCTCGTTCTTGAGCCTTTCACGAGTGGGAACAGTTTCTCTCTCTCTAGTCTGTCAAAACCCCTCATGATTTTGAATGCCTCTATAAAATCACGTTGCAGCCTTTTCTTCTCCAATGAAAACAGTCCGAACTTCTTCACCTTCTCTTCAAGCTGAAATTCCTTATCCCGGAAACTAATCTCGTGAATCTTTTCTGCTCTCTCCAATGCCCTCATATCTTTCTTCAACTAAGGCGCCCAGAACTGGACACAATATTCCAGCTGAGGTTGAACTAGTGTTTTATACAAGTTCAACATAACTTCCTTGCTCTTGTACTCTGCCTCTATTAATAAAGCCCTGGATACTATATGATTTATTACCTGCTCTCTCAACCTCTCCTACCACCTTCAATTATTCATGCACATAAACACCCAGGTCCCTCTGCTCCTGCAGCCCTTTTAGCATCTTTCCCTTTATTTTATCCTGTCTCATATGTTCTTCCGACCAAAATGAATCACTTCACATTTCCCTGCATTGAACTTCATTAGCCACCTGTCTGCCCATTCCATCAACTTTTCTATGTCCTATTGAAGTTCTACACTATCCTCCTCACAGTTCTTAATGTGTCCAAGTTTCGAATCATCTGCAAAATTTGAAATTGTGCCCTGTGCACCAAGAGTCTAGATCATTGCTGCAAATAGAGACATGTTGTCGAAGCTTTTGGTCTCGCACTGATCAGGACAATGTGCAAGAATAACCAATTTAAGGGAAAACAACAACTTATACTGAATGAGAAGAGAGTGCTGATTGGATTGCAAGTGAACTCTGAATGGTAGAGGCATTGCCATGGAGAATGCACCAGTTCATGGTAACTGACAGTTAACTGCCAAGTCTTGTTCGAAATTTAAACCAGGCAGCTGGACTCTACTTTTTCAAAGCATTGCCCTAAGGAATGAACAGCGGATGGCTGTCACTTATGCTTAGCTGAAACAGGCACAATGTGTGTACGTATTTTTTTCTATCTGCAAAGAACAGGGTCTCTGAATTGATATGTGTAGCTTAGAGCACGTGCAAATGTGCCACACTACGATCCCTGTTGACAATCTTCCATTGGCTGTCAGAGCAATCTTACAGAATATTTATCAAATGTTGTTCACTTATAGAATCACATCTCATGTTGGACACTGTATTTTGAATTTTTCAAGAACGAGCTGGTGGTTCATTAAGTGAGAGGTATGTCCTGGTGCATGGTTTCAATTTGGTGTGCCTTAAAATCACAGAATCATAGAACATCTAAGGCATGGAAAGAGGCCACTTGGCCCATTGTGTCTGTGCCGGCCGATATAGGATCTACCAGTTCTAATCCCAGCATTTGGTCCGCAGCCCTGCAGATTACGGCACATGAGGTGTTAATCCGGACTACTTTTGCATTAGTTGAGGATCTCTGCCTTAACTACCCTTTCAGGCAGTGAGTTCCAGGCCATCAACACCTTCTGGGTGACAAAGCTTTTCCTCATATCCCCTGTAATTTTTCTACCATCCCTTTAAATCTGTGCCCCCCAGGTCACTGACCTCCGTGCTAAGGTAAATAGACCCTTAACGTGCACTCTATCCAGGCTCGTAAAACTTCTATCCATTTCAATCTGATCTCCCTTCAGCTTTCTGTGTTCCGAGGAAAACAACCCCAGCCTATCAAGTCTTTCTTCATAGCTGCATTTCTCAGTCCTGGCAACATGCTCGGAATCTCCTCTGAACGCTCTGTAATGAAATTCTATTCTTTCTGTAATTACCTGACCAGAACTGCACACCATACTCAAGTTGTGGCCTCACCAATGACTTGTACAGTTCCAGCATAGCGTCCCTGCTCTTACGTTCTATGAATCGGCTGATAAAGGAAAGGATTCCATATACCTTCTTAACCACCTTATCGACCTGACCTACCTTCAGGGATCCCGTGGACATTCATTCCAAGGTCCCTCACACCCCTGGCATTGCTCAGTATTTTCTCATTGATCACCTCACACTTCTCCAGGTTGAATTCCATTTGCCACTATTCTGCCCATCTGACCCGGCCATCAATATCTTCCTGCCGCAGTATTTTGCTTTTATTTTAGTGTTAATTCACTGCCACTTCTCTGCCAGGAATGCCTACCTTGAAGAAGTTCAGCTCGCCTCTCCGAAGGGATTTTCGTTTGTCTCTTTTACCTTGTTAATCCACCCAGGATCACAGGTATCTCCGAGAAATACAACGTTCCTCGGACTGCTACTCTCGCCGCATCCTAAGATCCACACTCAGTGCTAAGCTTTAACCCTGCTTCTCTTTTCACAGAAGTTTCAGTAGAAAGTACTTACCTCTCGATTCGGCAGCTTCTTTTTGTTCAGCGATAGTGCGAGCGAGGGGGCAGCTGGGAAGGTAAGTTTCAGTACAAAGTACTTACCTCTTGATTCGGTGGTCACGGGGACTGCTGGGTAAGTAAACTTATATATTCGGGCAGTGCCTAAACCCGAAACACTGCACGTGTCGTGTCTCCCACCCATCCTCCTCCTCTAACCAAAAAAAAGGACTCTTGAGTGGAGGCTTTGGTGAGGTAAGGTTTTCCTTTATTTATTTATTTTTATTTTTTTAAATCTCTGCTGTCAATTTAGAGCAGAGGGGATGGAAGCTTGGGCAGTTGTGTCCCTGCTGACTTCACCTGTGAGAAGTGCACCCAACTCCAGCTCCTCACAGACCGCGTTAGGGAACTGGAGCTGGAGCTGGATGAACTTCGATTCATTCAGGAGACTGAGAGGGTGATAGAGAGCAGTTATAGGGAAGTAGTGCCACCTACGTTACAGGATAAAGGTAGCTGGGTGACCGTCAGGGGAGGGAAAGGGTATAGGCGCACAGTCCAGGGATCCCCTGTGGCCGTTCCCCTCAATAATAAGTATACCATTTTGGATCCGCTTCGGAGGGACATACTACCAGAGAAAAGCCACAGCGGCCACGTCTCTGGCACTGAGCCTGGCTCTGTGGCTCAGAAGGGAAGGGGGGAGAATAGGAGAGCGATAGTGATAGGAGATTCAATGGTTAGAGGAACAGACAGGAGATTCTGTGGTCGCGACCAAGACTCCCGGATGGTATGTTGCCTCCCGGGTGCCAGGGTCAGGGATGTCTCGGATCGAGTCTACAGGATTCTTAAGGGGGAGGGGGAGCAGCCAGAGGTCGTGGTACACATTGGTACCAATGACATAGCTAGGAAAAGGGACGAGGACCTGAAAAGCGAATATAGGAAGTTAGGTTGGAAGCTAAAAGGCAGCACGAGCAGAGTAGTAATCTTAGGATTGATACCGGTGCCACGTGCTAGTGAGGCCAGAAACAGGGAGCGAGTGCAAAGAACAAAGAACAATAAAGCACAAGAAGAGGCCATTCGGCCCTCCAAGCCTGCACCGATCCAATTCCGGGGCCCAAATCACACTATTGCTGCCAGGGGAGGTGGTGGAAGCAGATACGATAGCGACGTTTAAGAGACATCTTGACAAATATATGAATAGGAAGGGAATAGAGGGATATGGGCCCCGGAAGTGCAAAAGGTGTTAGTTTCGGCAGGCATCAAGATCGGCGCAGGCTTGGAGGGCCGAACGGCCTGTTCCTGTGCTGTACTGTTCTTTGTTCTTTGTTTTTTTTGTTCTATTCCCTTCCTTTTCATATATTTGTCAAGATGTCTCTCAAACTTCGCTATCGTATCTGCTTCCGCCAACTCCCCTGGCAGCAAGTTCCAGGCACTCACCACCCTCTGTGTAAAATACTTGCCTCGCACATCCCCTCGAAACATTGCCCCTCGCACCTTAAACCTATGCCCCCTAATAACTGAATCTTCCACCCTGGGAAAAAGCTTCTGACTATCTACTCTGTCCATGCCGCTCATAACTTTGTGAACCTCTATCATTTCGCCCCTCCACCTCCGTCGTGCCAGTGAAAACAATCCGAGTTTTTCCAACCTCTTCTCATAACTAATGCCGTCCAGACCACGCAACATCCTGGTCACCCTCCACTGTACCCTCTCCAAAGCCTCCACGTCCTTCTGGTAGAGTGGCGACCAGCTAAATACGTGGCTACAGAGCTGATGTAGGAGGGAGGGCTTCAGATATGTGGATCATCGGGATACTTTCTGGGGAAGGTGGGACCTGCACAAGAAGGACGGGTTACATCTGAACTGGAGGGGCACCAATATCCTGGGCGGGAGGTTTGCTAGAGCTCTTCGGGAAGGATTAAACTAGTTTGGCAGGGGGGTGGGAACCGGAGCTACGGATAAGTGGATGGGATAGCTGTTGAGCAGGCAGATACCGAGTGCAGAGAGTCTGAGAGGAAGGTCAGACAGTTGACAGGGCAAAGTTGCAGCCAGTATGATGGGTTGAAGTGTGTCTATTTTGACGCAAGAAGTGTGAGGCATAAGGGTGATGAACTTAGAGCATGGATCAGTACTTGGAACTACGATGTTGTGGCCATTACGGAGTCTTGGATATCACAGGGGCAAGAATGGATGTTGGATGTTCCGGGGTTCAGATGTTTCAAAAGGAATAGGGAGGGAGGTAAAAGAGGTGGGGGAGTGGCATTACTAATCAGGGATCGTATCACAGCTGCAGAAAGGGAGGTCGTCCAGTAAGGTTTGTTTACTGAGTCATTATGGGTGGAAGTCAGAAACAGAAGAGGAGCAGTCACTTTATTGGGAGTTTTCTATAGACCCCCCAGTAGCAACAGAGACATGGAGGAACAGATTGGGAGGCAGATTTTGGAAAAGTGCAGAAGTAACAGGGTTGTTGTCATGGGTGACTTCAACTTCCCTAATATTGATTGGAACCTCCTTAGTGCAAATAGTTTGGAAGGAGCAGTTTTTGTCAGGTGAGTCCAGGAAGGTTTCCTGACTCAATATGCAGATAGGCCGACTGGAGTGGAGGCTATGTTGGACTTGGTGCTTGGCAACGAACCAGGCCAGGTTGCAGATCTCTCGGTGGGAGAGCATTTCGGTGATAGTGATCACAACTCCCTGACCTTTACTATAGTCATGGAGAGGGACAGGAGTAGACGGCATGGGAAAATATTTAATTAGGGGAGGGGGAATTACAATGCTATTAGGCACGAACTGGGGAGCTTAAATTGGGAACAGATGTTCTCAGGGAAATGCACGACATATATGAAGAGGTTGTTTCGGGAGCACTTGCTGCAACTGCTGGATAGGTTTGTCCCGACGAGGCAAGGAAGGGACGGTAGGGTGAAGGAACCTTGGATGACAAGAGATGATGAACAGCTAGTCAAGAGGAAGAAGGAAGCTTACTTAAGGTTGAGGACCAAGGACCAGACAGGGCTCTGGAGGGTTACAAGGTAGCCAGGATGGAGCTGCAAAATGGACTTAGGAGAGCTAGAAGGGGACATGAAAAAGTCATTGTGGTAGGATCAAGTAAAATCCCAAGGCGTTCTACACGTATGTGAGGAACAAGAGGATGGCCAGAGTGAGTGTAGGGCCGATCAGGGATAGTGGAGGGAACTTGTGCCTGGAGTCGGAGGAGGTAGGGAAGGTCATAAATGAATACTTTGCTTCAGTATTCACTAGTGAGAGGTATCTGGTCGTTTGTGAGGACAGCGTGGAACAGGCTAATATGCTCGAACAGGTTGATGTTAAGAGGGAGGATGTGCTGGAAATTTTGAATGATATAAGGACAGATAAGTCCCCGGGGCCAGAAGGGATATACCCAAGGTTATCACGGGAAGCGAGGGAAGAGATTGTTGCGCCTTTGGCGATGATTTGTGCGTCCTCACTGTCCACTGGAGTTGTACCAGATGATTGGGGGATGGCAAATGTTTTTCCTTTGTGCAAGAAAGGGAATAGGGATAACCCTGGGAATTATAAACCAGTCAGTCTTACGTCGGTAGTGGGCAAATTATTGGAGAGGATTCTGAGAGACAGGATTTATGATTATTTGGAAAAGCATGGTTTGATTAGACACAGTCAGCATGGCCTTGTGAGGGGCAGGTCATGCCTCACAAGTCTTACTGGATTATCTGAAGTTGTGACAAAACACATTGATGAAGGAAGAGCAGTGGATGTGGTGTATATGGATTTTAGCAAGGCGTTTGATAAAGTTCCCCTAGTAGGCTCATTCAGAAAGTAAGGAGGTATGGGATTCAGGGAAAGTTTGCTGTGTGGATACAAAATTGGCTGGCCCATAGAAGACAGAGGGCGGTAGTAGATGGAAAGTATCCAGCCTGGAGCTCGCTGGTAAGTGGTGTTCCGCAGTGATCTGTTCTGGGACCTCTGCTCTTTGTGATTGTTATAAATGATTTGGATGAGGAAGTGGAAGGCTGGGTAGCAAGTTTGCCGATGACACGAAGATTGCTGGATAATGTGGAAGGCTGTTTTTGGTTGCAACGGGACATTGACAGGATGCAGAGCTGGGCTGAGAAGTGGCAGATGGAGTTCAACCTGGAAAAGTGCGAAGTGATTCATTTTGGAAGGTCGAATTTGAAAGCAGAATACAGGCTTCAAGACAGGATTCTTGGTAGTGTGGAGGAACAGAGGGACCTTGGGGTCCATGTCCATACATCGCTCAAAGTTGCCACCCAAGTTGATAGGGTTGTTAAGAAGGCATATGGTGTGTTGGCTTTCATTAACAAAGGGATTGAGTTTAAGAGCCGTGAGGTTATGCTGCAGTTCTATAAAGCCCTGGTTAGACCAAACTTGGAATATTGTGTTCAGTTCTAGTCGCCTCATTATAGGAAGGATGTGGAAGCTTAAGAGAGGGTGCAGAGGAGATATACCAGGCTGCTACCTGGACTGGAGGGCATATCTTACGAAGAAAGGTTGAGGGAGATAGGGCTTTTCTCATTGGAGTGAAGAAGGATGAGAGGTGACTTGGTGGAGGGGTACAAGATGATGAGAGGCATAGATAGCGTGGATAGCCAGATACTTTTTCCCAGGGCGGAAAGGGCTATCACCAGGGGGCATAATTTTAAGGTGATTGGAGGAAGGTTGCGGGGAGATGTCAGAGGTAGGTTCTTTACACAGAGAGTGGTGGGTGCGTGGAATGCACTGCCAGCGGTGGTAGTCGAAGCAGATGCATTAGGGACGTTTAAGCGACTCTTGGATAGGTACATGGATGATAGTAGAATGAAGGGTAAGTAGGTAGTTTGATCGTAGAGTAGGTTAATGTTTCGGCACAACATCGTGGGCCGAAGGGCCTGTACTGTGCTGTACTGTTCTATGTTCTAAATGCTGCCAGACCTGCTGATTCGTTCCAGCATATCGTGTTTTTCTATCAGATTTCCAGCATCCGCAGTATTTTGCTTTTATTTTAGTGTTAATTCACTGCCACTTCTCTTCCAGGAATGCCGACCTTGAAGAAGTTCTGCTCGTCTCTCCGACGGGATTTTCGTTTGTCTCTTTTACCTTGTTAATCCACCCAGGATCACAGGTATATCCGAGAAATATAACGTTCCTCGGACTGCTGCACTCGCCGCATCCTGAGATCCACACTCAGTGCTAAACTTTAACACTGCGTCTCTTTTCACAGATGCTGCCAGGCCTGCTGAATGGTTCCAGCATTTCTTGTTTTTATTACCCATATCTATCTTCCTTGTTACTTAGTCATAGAGTCACAGAGTTAAACAGCACAAATACAGGCCCTTCGGCCAATCGTGTCGAAGCTGGCCATACAGCACTCAACTATTCTAATCCCATATTCCTGTACTTGGCCTGTAGCCTTGTATTTTATGGCGTTTCAAGTGCTCATCCAAGTACTTCTTAAATGTTGTGAGAGTTCCTGACTCCACCACCTCTTCAGGCATGGTGTTCCAGATTCGAACCACCCTCTGGGTGAATAACTGGTTAATGAAATCCCCCTAAATCTGTGCCCCCTGGTTCTTGAGCATATCAATGCCCCTCATAATCTGCACACCTCAATCATGCCCCCCCTCAGCCTTCTCTGTTCCAAGGAAAATAACCCCAGCCGATCCAGTCTCTCTTCATTGCTGAAATGCTCCAGACCAGGCAACATCCTGGTGAATCTCCTCTCCACCCTCTCCAGTCCAATCACATCCTTCCTATAGTGTGGTGACCCGAACTGTACACAGTACTCCAGCTGTGGCGAACTCGCGCTTTATATAGCTCCATCATAACCTCCCTGCTCTTATCTTCTATGCCTCATTTAACAAAGGCAAGTATTCCATATGCCTTCCTAACCACCTTATTGTAAGGGGAGTAGATAGGCGGTTCTGTGGTCGAAAACGAGGCTCCCGAATGGTATGTTGCCTCTCAGGTGCACGGGTCAGGGATGTCTCAGATCGGCTGCAGAACATTCTAAAGGGGGAGGGTGAACAGCCAGTTGTCGTTGTGCACATAGTCACCAATTATATAGGTAAAAAACGGGATGAGGTACTACAAGCAGAGTTTAGGGAGTTAGGAGCCAAGTTAAAATGTAGGACCTCAGAGGTAGTAATCTCAGGATTGCGACCAGTGCCACGTGATAGTCAGAGTAAAAATGAAAGAATAGTCAGGATGAATGCGTGGCTTGAGAGATAGGGCAGGAAGGAGGGGTTCAGATTTTTGGGACATTGGGACCGGTTCTGGGGGAGGTGGGAGCATTACAAATTGGACGGTCTACACCTGGGCCGGACTGGAACCAATGTCCTTGGGGGTGCTTTTGCTAACGCTGTTGGGGAGGGTTTAAACTAATGTGGAAGGGGGATGGGAACCAATTGAGGAGGTTCAGTTGACACTAAGGAGGTAGTAACAAAAGCCTGCAAGGAACTAGATAATGAAGACAGTGTGACTAAGGGGAAGAGCAGGCAGGGAGCAGATGATGAATGTAAAGGGACTGGTGGTCTGAGGTGCATTCGTTTTAATGCAAGAAATGTAGTAGGTAAGGCAGATGAACTTAGGGCTTGGATTCGTACCTGGGAGGATGATGTTATTGCTATGACTGAGACTTGGTTGAGGGAAGGGCATGATTGGCAACTAAATATCCCACGATATCGATGCTTCAGGCGGGAGAGAGAGGGAGGTAAAAGGGGTGGAGGAGTTGCTTTACTGGTCAAAGAGGATATCACAGCTGTGCTGAAGGAGGGCACTATGGAGGACTCGAGCAGTGAAGCAATATGGACAGAACTCAGAAATAGGAAGGGTGCGGTAACAATGTTGGGGCTGTACTGCAGGCCTCCCAACAGCGAGCGTGAGATAGAGGTACAAATATGTAAACAGATTATGGAAAGATGTAGGAGCAACAGGGTGGTGGTGATAGGAGATATTAATTTTCCCAACATTGACTGGGATTCACTTAGTGTTAGAGGTCTAGATGGAGCATAATTTGTAAGGAGCATCCAGGAGGGTTTTCGAGAGCAGTATGTAAATAGTCCAACTCGGGAAGGGGCTATACTGGACCTGGTGTTGGGGAATGAGCCCGGCCAGGTGTTTGAAGTTTCAGTAGGCGACTATTTTGGGAACAGTGATCACAATTCCGTAAGCTTTAAAATACTCATGGACAAAGACGAGAGTGGTCCTAAAGGAAGAGTGCTAAATTGGGGGAAGGCCAACTATACCAAAATTCGGCAGGAGCTGGGGAATGTAGATTGGGAGCAGCTGTTTGAAGGTAAATCCACTTTTGATATGTGGGAGGCTTTTAAAGACAGGTTACTTAGCGTGCAGGAGAGACATATTACTGTGAAAATGAGGGATAGAAATGGCAAGAGTGGGGAACCATGGATGACAAGTGAAATTGTGAGACTAGCTAAGAGGAAAAAGGAAGCATACATAAGGTCTAGGCGGCTGATGAAACACGAAGCTTTGAAAGAATATCGGGAATGTAGGACCAATTTGAAACGATGAATTAAGAGCGCTAAAAGGGGTCATGAAATATCTTTAGCAAACAGGGTTAAAGAAAATCCCAAAGCCTTTTATTCATATATAAGGAGAAAGAGGGTAACTAGAGAAAGGATTGGCCCACTAAAGGACAATGGAGGAATGTTATGCTTGTAGTCAGAGAAAATGGGTGAGATTCTAAACGAGTACTTTGCATCGGTATTCACCGAGGAGAGGGACATGACGGATGTTGAGGTTAGGAACAGATGTTTGATTACTCTAGGTCAAGTTTGCATAAGGAGGGAGGAATTGTTGGGTATTCTAAAGGGCATTAAGGTGTCACAAGTCCCCAGGTCCGGATGGGATCTATCCCAGGTTACTGAGGGAAGCGAGAGAGGAAATAGCTGGTTCCTTAACAGATATCCTTGCAGCATCCTTAAACACGGGTGAGGTCCCGGAGGACTGGAGAATTGCTAATGTTGCCCCCTTGTTTAAGAAGGGTAGCAGGGATAATCCAGGTAATTATAGACCGGTGAGCCTGACGTCAGTGGCAGGGAAGCTGCTGGAGAAGATACTGAGGGATAGGATCTATTCCCATTTGGAAGAAAATGGGCTTATCAGTGATAGGCAACATGGTTTTGTGTAGGGAAGGTCATGTCTTACCAACTTAATAGAATTCTTTGAGGAAGTGACAAAGTTGATTGATGAGGGAAGGGCTGTCAATGTCATATACATGGACTTCAGTAAGGCGTTTGATAAGGTTCCCCATGGCAGGCTGATGGAGAAAGTGAAGGCACATGGGGTCCAAGGTGTACTAGCTAGATGGATAAAGAACTGGCTGGGCAACAGGAGACAGAGAGTAGCAGTGGAAGGGAGTTTCTCAAAATGGAGACGTGTGACCAGTGGTGTTCCACAGGGATCCGTGCTGGGACCACTGTTGTTTGTGATATACATTAATGATTTGGAGGAAAGTAAAGGTGGACTGATTAGCAAGTTTGCAGACGACACTAAGATTGGTGGAGTAGCAGATAGTGAAGGGGACTGTCAGAGAATACAGCAGAATATAGATAGATTGGAGAGCTGGGCAGAGAAATGGCAGATGGAGTTCAATCAGGGCAAATGCGAGGTGATGCATTTCGGAAGATCCAATTCAAGAGTGAACTATACAGTAAATGGAAAAGTCCTGGGGAAAATTGATGTCCAGAGAGATTTGGGTGTTCAGGTCCACTGTTCCCTGAAGGTGGCAACGCAGGTAAATAGAGTGGTCAAGAAGGCATATGGCATGCTTTCCTTCATCGGACGGGGTATTGAGTACAAGAGTTGTCAGGTCATGTTACAGTTGTATCGGACTTTGGTTCGGCCACATTTGGAATGCTGCGTGCAGTTCTGGTCGCCGCATTACCAAAAGGATGTGGATGCTTTGGAGAGGGTGCAGAGGAGGTTCACCAGAATGTTGCCTGGTATGGAGGGCGCTAGCTATGAAGAGACGTTGAGTAGATTAGGATTATTTTCATTAGAAAGACGGAGGTTGAGGGGGGACCTGATTGAGGTGTACAAAATCATGAGAGTTATAGACAGGGTGGATAGCAAGAAGCTTTTTCCCAGACTGGGGTATTCAATTACTAGAGGATACGAGTTCAAAGTGAAAGGGGAAAAGTTTAGGGGGTATATGAGTGGAAAGTTCTTTACGCAGAGGGTGGTGGGTGCCTGGAACGCGTTGCCAGCGGAGGTGGTAGATGCGGGCACGATGGCGTCTTTTAAGATGTATCTAGACAGATACATGAATGGGCAGTAAGAAAAGAGATACAGACCCTTAGAAAATAGGCGACATGTTTAGATAGAGGATCTGGATCGGCGCAGGCTTGGAGGGCCGAAGGGCCTGTTCCTGTGCTGCAATTTTCTTTGTTCTTTGTTCTTTGTTCTTTTTTATGATTAGATTAGATTTGAGATACAGCACTGAAACAGGCCCTTCGGCCCACCGAGTCTGTGCCAACCATCAACTACCCATTTATACTAATCCTACACTAATCCCATATTCCTACCAAACATCCCCATCTGTCCCTATATTTCCCTACTACCTACCTATACTAGTGACAATTTATAATGGCCAATTTACCTACCAACCTGCAAGTCTTTTGGCTTGTGGGAGGAAACCGGAGCACCCGGAGAAAACCCACGCAGACACAGGGAGAACTTGCAAACTCCACACAGGCAGTGCGGCTGCCTTCAGTGATCTGTGGACAGGTACACCAAGGTCCTTCTGACTTTCTGTACTTCCTTGGGTCCTATCATCCATTGTGTATTCCCTTGCCTTGTTAGTTCTCCAAAATGCATTACCTCACTGTTTTTATGATTGCATTCAATTTGCCACTGCTCCGCGGATCTTACCAGCCCATCTATATCTCCCTGTAATCTAAGGATTTCCACTTCACGATTTACAACACCACCAATGTTCGTGTCATCTACGAACTTACTGATCATATCTCCTATATTCATGTCTGAATCATTAATGAACACTACAAACAGCAAGGGTCACAGCACGGATCCCTGTGGTACAGCACTGGTCATAGGCTTCAAATCGCAAAAGCAGCCCTTGACTATTACCCTCTGCCTGCTGCCACTAAGCCAATTTTGGATCCAATTTGCCAAATTGTCCTGCATCCCATGGGCTCTTTCTTTCTTAACCAATCTTCCATGCTTACCCTTCTCAAAAGCCTTACTGAAATCCTTGTATACTGCATCTTCTGCTTTACCCTCTGTTGAAGAAAATCCAGATTGTGCCCAATTGTTGAACAAATTCTCCGGACTCAGACGTTGAGAATCAAACCCTTTATTGCATGATATCATGGGAGAGCAAACCTTACCTAAATGCGGTCCAGAGCTACTCCCAAAGAGCTACAGATCGCCGTGGACTTATGGAGTATAAACCAAGGCAGAGCTAACAGTTTCACAATTAGATAAGCACCCACAAGGCTGCCTACGTAACGGTGCACCATGCAGGGTCCGAGGTCAGCGAAACATCAGTTTCAACAATAACAAGCTAGTTCCTTAATTCAATGCCCACTCCAGACACCATATCTGGCCGTAATGTCTGATTGTGGTTAGTTGCTCTGTCTACAATTTATGACCGTTGGTTGTGGTTAGATTAGCTACAAGCTGTGTCCTGCTTTTCTGCTTCTACAAAGTTATGTAATAATTAGCAAAGCTCAGAAAATTTCTCCAACAATCCCTCCTTTTATCATACCATGATAACACAATATCATCGTATGTGGAGGGGAGAGGTATTTAAAGTAGTCATTGCAGCATTATATCTTTCCTTCCATCGCGCTGTCGCAGCCGCAAGGCCAAGCTCGCAATACATGATTGATTAATCTCAGCTTAAATGTCCCCATAAACTCTGTTCTTAAAATTCTAAAATTCTGTTCTCACAGTCCCCGCTTGACTCTTCTACAACCCTTTTAAGAATCCTTACCTTGATCCCACCTCGGTGCCTTTAATGGTCTCTCTTTGTCTCGCAACAGCCTTCAACACTCGGAGGGGTCGCACTCAATACGTCGCCTGCTTATATCACAAAGGGGCAGCGGGAACTCTGTAAAGGCATAAGTTTTGCAGGGGCTTCAATCACTTGTTTACAACATAAAAGGTGGTACACTTGTACATTTACCATGTCATTTAAACATCATTGTTACATAATCGATTGTACAAACATAATACAATTTCATAAAGTACATTGATCATCCATTTGCTCACTTTAAGTACATATGAGAAGGTTATCCAATTACCCTCTAATGGCATAACTAATTGTCCCTCCTTTTACAGAGCAAGCTCGAACACTAATTGCTTTTCGGGTAGCTGTCCAACCTGTGTTCATACATCCTCTTGCATTGCCTAATCAATTTCTTAAGTTGCCAAATTAAGTCTGTCACATATGACGCCATGATACCCAAAACCACTGTCAGGACACGGGAGATAATTCTAAACCAGGTGTGTATCTGCACGTTTGACCCCCAGTTCCATAAGTCCTCCTGCCAGGTAGAATAATTTATCTTGTCAATCTCATCTTGTAGCATCTTCGACTGTTGTTCCAGCTTGCAATGGCTTCCAGCTGCTGTCTCTCTTTACCCAAGCGTGTGAGCAATGGCTGAATAGTATATTCATATCCTCGGAGATAATTTGTCAACTCCTCCTTAATACTTTCTGTCACAGTTATCGTTTCTGTCTTTTGCTCATGGATCTGTACCAGCTCCATTTTCCCTACTCGGGTTGGTATTTGTGGGTTGAACCAAAATGTACTGTTGCTCACCGGACAAGTCCGTTTATGTCCATACTGGTACTCCTTCGCTGTGGTGGTTAAGCAATATCTCCCCTTTCCCATATAGGCCACATGGGTTAGTCCTGACAATGCTTTCCTAGTCTCCATGGTGCAATTTACAGTGGTATTAAATCCGCATTTTTGATTCTGCCGTTTTATATACAGGACGAGGACATCTGATCACCTGGTTTTCCAGACTACACTCAGACAATGGACAATGTTGGTCCAATTACCTCTTTTCCAATTTCCATAACATAGGGTAAAATATCATTGTATTTTATGTAATCTTTTCCCCTTATCACTTCTATATTTTCTACTTCATGTAATTGTATCGCTAACTTATCTCTCAGAATTACAGGTATTCCCAACACTACTCCAATACTCATAGATCCTGTATTTACACATTCCTGACCTTTCCATACCTTAAGTTTTCTGAGTTGGCACCTGATAATTTTATCATTTGTGTGACTAGCTAAGTCCTCGAACTGGGTGTAATTGATCCAAACTGGTACCTGTCCTGCATCAATTTGCCTCCAATTTTCCTTCGTTTGTTCTAACATCCACGGACCATATGTACTACAAACACTTTCATTATTTGAAATGTCATGGACCTCCTTTACCTTTTCTATGATATCATTAATAGTATGAGCATGACCTTCCCGTACTCTCACCAGTCCTGTCACTGTTTTTGACAGATCCTGTCCTACTTTAGCTACACCACTTCTGTGCCTTTTGTTCCTTTTTTAAAAACAATATCCTTTACTAGCTGACTGAGAGTTCTAACCTTCTGGTCCACATTTTCCAAATCTATAGTATTGACAATTGAAGTTCCCGTATTAAAGACTGTGGCTGCGTCATTCACTAAACTGCGTTTATGTCTCTTTCCCTTTATTATTTTCGCATTACCAAATTCCTGTCTCAACAATTGTTACAGTAATACCTTGTACAACTCTCGGGTCTTCTCAGGGCACCAGTCAGATAGCTGGATATCTGAGAAAATCAATATTACCGGTACCAACTCAAGCGTTATATTATCATATACAATTTTATGAGGTTTTATTATCGCAAGTCTATTTTCTAGTCCTGTAGTCAAGACCGGGCAAGGGAGACCAGTCACTTGTGGCTGTTGGGTCGTAACCTTACTCGTCGGTAATGCGGATGTGGGGTTAACCGTGGGGGTTGGTGCTTATTGTCTGTTTAATCTCATAACCAGAAATAGGAACAGTCCTTTTTTTTAGAGCTTTAATATCTTGTGCTAGGGGAGTTCGAGGATTGGCTGCACACACTTTTGCTCTGTCTCATGCTTTCCCTGTGTTATTATTATTCCCAAATAAGAAACGTTTTCCTTCATTATCGGTGCAATTTTCAGCTTAACTTTCACTCTAACCTTCTGAAGGAAGGTGGAATATCGATGGATTATTATAAAATCCCTGGGAGAGACACGTCCAGATGTACTGTTGTCCCTTGAACGTAAATGCAAATTTAGTTTGACACTCTTGTGCCAACTGTATGGACCCGAACCCATTGCTAATGTCCAACACAGTAAACCACAGATTTGTTATTTTCTAAAACTTTGATTGTCCTCTTAAATATCAGATAAATTTCCCTTTTAGTGCTTTAAATAACCACTCATATCAATTAAATTTTGTTATTGATTTCAATTTCTTATGCCCAGACTTGGTTGTACTTTTTGTACGTTAAGGACAGAAATGCTTGCAACTATCTTTTCTTCTCAAGCATTTTGTCTCATTGATAAAGATGCTATGATATTTGATGTCTGCAATTAAGTTTTAAATTCTCAAAGCTGCTGGATCTCTTGTTCTGGCATCAGTTCTCATGTGGCCTTGGAACCTGCCGTCACCTGCTTAAAAAGAATCCATTGTGGCTCTGCCCCTGAGCCCAATGGGTTAATTTGTCCAATTCTATCTGTCAACTTAGAAATGTAAAATTTGGCAACGTCCAATATGTATAAATTTGACTCTCAGCAATGCAAAAAGCTGCAGCGAGTTAAGTTCTTTGTTTGTCTCCAAGGGGGCAGAGCAAAACATTCTCAGCTACGTCACTTTACAAAACCTTTCTTTTCTGATCGAAAAGAACTATCTATTTTAAACCTTTTCAATCCTTTTGGTATCCTTAGGGTTTAAAAACAACAAAATCATGTGTAACATATTTCAACTTCAAAGGAAAGCATCTCCATCAGGAAAGACAGCATTTTAGATTAAACTCCAATTGTTTCCAAACTTTTTGTATCTCTTGTCAGAGATTCCTAATCCAAGGAATTTTACGACAAAGATGATTCCAATTCCAATTCATTGCAATAATATTTAAAAATCAAAACTGCCGATGTTATATGAGTGAGTCCTCTGTCCAGAACTTAAGACTCCTCCAAAACTCGACATGCTAAACTTGAAAGTTCATTGTGGTTGCAAATGACATTTCCAGTTCTTCAACTTAAACAGGTCAATTAACCTTAACAGTATTAATTCAATTCATACTTATTAACTTATAATACTTATTAACTACACACAGAACAGAATAGCACGTGCTTATTTTAAAAGATAGGTAAATTACATCATTTTCTTGCTCTTTCTTCAGGCGCCTTTTCAAATGACTGTAATAAAACCAAAAACTAAAGAAAAAGTTATTTAACATTCTTACAACAAAAGACTTAACACTAGGTCCTTACACAAACTTTAATCTTTTTAAACAGACAGAATCTTTCCTATATCTCCTTTTCTATCCTTTCTTTCCCTTAAAACAGTATAACAGTCAGTGAAACATGTTTTCAAATTTAGACTGTAAAATAAAACAATAGCAGAGCTTCCAATTAAATCAATGTTCCAAACCCCAAATTAGATTTCTGACAGACATCTTCAGACCTTCAAGGCTGCAGCTTATCCCTCAGAAAATTGTTCATTGCCTTTTTACAGTTGCAAAACCAACTAAAAATAAAAACTTTAACTTAAAATATAATTCAATTTTATATCCCATTCCTGGGTGCACAATCTTAAATCGAAATGAACACACTCAACAATCACTTTTCACACTCATTCAATTCCAAACAACTTAATAGACTCATGCTTTTAACATTAAAGCCAGACAACAAAGAGTTAACGACAGTCAGTTCTGCAGAATACAAGCTGTTCTTCCCAGTTATTCAATTCATTCGCGGAAGCTTCCGACATTCTCACAGTCGAATCAAAAACACAGTTACTTGTTTTTACTCTCACACATTCCTATCTTTAAAACACATATTTACCGTGGCGCTTCTGCGTCTCCTTCGAGGGGGCAAACGGACGTGGGTCGCCTTTCTCCAGAGGACATGGTTTACTTGTCCCTGGGGGCAACCCTTCCTTCTTGGAAGCCGTTGAGTCCACTCTTACTTCTACTTTCTCAAAACCTTCTAAATTTACGAGTTCTTTTCTATGAATCAAGTAGCATTAAAACACAGGAAAACAAACAAGACACAACAAACAAATAGACACAAGGATACGAACAGGCGCAGTTAATGTTAAATTCTCAAGGTCAGCTAACTGGCACACCCCTCTCTCTCAGGCGAACGCTCTTTCGTTCTCCCTCCGTCCCACAGCCTCTCTCTCTGGGGCCAGATTCCGGCTCGTGTACTCAGGAGCAACGATCATGTGCCTGTCGGGTCAATTTGGCAGTTTAGTTACAGCCCCAGTCGTTCACCGTCCCAGACAGTTGTCCTAACTCCTTCTGTCCCACAGCCTCTTTACTCCACCCGGTGGAGGAACAGCTCGTGCAAACTCAAATTAGGATCACCAAATTCCCGGAATTTGGTACTACTACTACACCGAATTCGCCACATTTTACTGGATTTTCCACTTATCTCCTTTTCAACTTCCCTTCGCTGAATTTTAGATCTTTTCTGATCAGGTTTCAGCCAATTCTTCCTTGACCCCTTTGTTCCCTTCGCCCACTTAATTCCTGGCCTTCACGTGGGACGCAGTTGTCCTCTTAATTCCGGCTCAGGCTGGGTGATTGGGATATCAGGGTCGCAGAAAAGTTGACTTACCCCTGATCCTGTCAATTATTTCTTCAATAGGTTCTTTTGGATCCCGTGAAGTCAGGGATCCTGCCGACTACGCCAAACTGTTGAAGAAAATCCTGATTGTGCCCAATTGTTGAACAAATTCTCCGGACTCAGACGTTGAGAATCAAACCCTTTATTGCATGATATCATGGGGGGGGGGGGGCACACCTTACCTAAATGCGGTCCAGAGCTACTCCCAAAGAGCTACAGATCGCCGTGGACTTATATAGTATAAACAAAGGCAGAGCTAACAGTTTCACAATTAGATAAGCACACACAAGACTGCCTACGTAACGGTGCACCATGCAGGGTCCGAGGTCAGCGAAACATCAGTTTCAACAATAACAAGCTAGTTCCTTAATTCAATGCCCACTCCAGACACCATATCTGGCCGTAATGTCTGATTGTGGTTAGCTGCTCTCTCTACAATTTATGACCGTTGGTTGTGGTTAGATTAGCGACAAGCTGTGTCCTGCTTTTCTGCTTCTACAAAGTTATGTAATAATTCGCAAAGCTCAGAAAATTTCTCCAACACCCTCATCGACACATCTTGTGACCTCCTCGAAAAATTCAATCAATTCAGTTAGACACGATCACCCCCTGACAAAGCCATGCTGACTATCCCTGATTAATCCCTGCCCATCCAAGTGGAGATTAATACTGCCCCTCAGAATTTTTCCAATATTTTCCCAACCACTAATGTTAGACTTACCGGCCTGTAATTACCTGTTTTTCCCTACTACCCTTCTTGAATAATGGTACCACATTCGCTGTTTTCCAGCGCTCTGGTACCTGTCCCGTGGCCAGAGAGGATTTAAAATTTAAAACTCCCTGCTATTTCCTCCCTTGCTTCACCTAACAGCCTGGGATACATGTCATCTGGTCCTGAGGATTTATCTACTTTTAAGCCCGCTAAAAAAACTAATATTCCCTCCCTTTCAACGCTCATATGTTCAAGTATATCCCCCTCCCTGATCTCTACACCTACATCATCCTTCTCCATAGTGAAGACAGATGAAAAGTAATCATTTAAAACCTCACCTATGTCCTCTGACTCCACACACAGATTGCCACCTTGGTCCCTAATGGGCCCTACTCTTTCCCTGCCTTTCCTCTTACCCTGAATATATTTATTAAACGCCTTGGGATTTTCCTTTATCTTGCCAACCAGTGTTTTTTCATGTCCCCTCTTCGCTCTCCTAATTACTTTTGTAAGTACCACTCTGCACTTTCTATACTCCTCTGGTGCCTCCGCTGTTTTCAGCGCTTGGTATCTGCCATAAGCCTCCTTTTTTTCCTGATCCTATTCTCTATATCCCTTGACATCCAGGGTTCCCTGGACATGTTGGACCTACCCTTCACCTTAATGGGTACATGTTGGCTCTGAAGTCCCACAAATTCCTCTTTGAATGACTCCCACTGGTCTGGCGTAGACCTTCCTACAAGTAGCTGCTCTCAGTCCACTTTGGCCAGAATCTGTCTTAGTATATTGAAATCGGGTTTCCCCCAATTCAGTACCTTTATTTCTGGTCCATCTTTGACCTTTTCCATAACTACCTTAAATCTTACAGAGTTATCGTCACTATCCCTGAAATGCTACCCCACTGACACTTCTATCACTTGACCTGCTTCATTACCAAGGATTATGTCCAGTACTGCCCCTTTTTTTTAAAGAACATTACAGCGCAGTACAGGCCCTTCGGCCCTCGATGTTGCGCCGACCTGTGAAACCATCTGACCTACACTATTCCATTTTCATCCATATGTCTATCCAATGACCATTAAATGCCCTTAAAGTTGGCGACTCTACTACTGTTGCAGGCAGGGCGTTCCACGCCCCTACTACTCTCTGAGTAAAGAAACTACCTCTGACATCTGTCCAATATCTATCACCCCTCAACTTAAAGCTATGTCCCCTCGTGTTTGCCATCAGCATCCGAGGAAAAAGACTCTCACTATTCGCCCTATCTAACCCTCTGATTATCTTATATGTCTCTATTAAGTCACCTCTCCTCCTCCTTCTCTCCAATGAAAACAACCTCAAGTCCCTCAGCTTTTCCTCGTAAGACCTTCCCTCCATACCAGGCAACATCCTAGTAAATCTGCTCTGCAACATTCTCTTGTAGGACTTTCTACATCCTGGGTCAAAAAGCTCTCTTGTATGCATTTTAAGAATTCTGCCCCTTTAAGCCGTTTGCACTAAGACTACCCCAGTTAATATTGGTGAAGTTGAAGTTCCCTACTATTATTACCCTATTATTTTTACACCTCTCTGAGATTTGCCGACATACCTGCTCCTCTATCTCATCCTGACTGTTTGTAGGCCTGTAGTACACATGCATCCAGCTGATTGCCACTTTTTGTTTTTAAGTTCTACCCAAATGGCCTCATTTGAGTAACATTCTAAGATTTATTTATTTTAAATTAATTTATTAATTAGTGCTAAAAATGTCAGTTAGAGGGGTAAAGTGCTTCACCTGTGAGATGTGGGAGGTCCGTGATGCTCCCAGTGTTTCGGACGACTACATCTGCAGGAAGTGTACCCAGTTTCAGCTCCTCACAGACCGCATGGATCAGTTGGAGCAGCAACTGGATGCACTTACGAGCATTCAGGTGGCAGAAAGCGTCATAGACAGGAGTTTTAGAGAAGTGGTTACATCCAAGGTACAGGAGGATAGATGGGTGACCGCTAGAAGGGGCAGGCAGTCAGTGCAGGAATCCCCTATGGCTATCCCCCTCTATAACAAGTATACCGTTTGGGACACTGTTGGTGGGGGGAATGAACGTTGAGGGGAAAACAACTGCAGCAGCCAGAGCAGTGGCACCAGGGCTGGCACTGTTGTTCAGCAGGGAGGGACAAAGCCAAGAAGAGCAATAATTATAGGGAACTCTATAATCAGGGGCACAGATAGGCGCTTCTGTGGATGTGAAAGAAACTCCAGGATGGTAGGTTGCATCCTTGGTGACAGGAGCAAGGATGTCTCTGAACGGACAGGGGGCATCCTGAAGGGGGCGGTTGTACAGTCAGAGGTTGTGGTACACATCGGTACCAATGACACAGGCAGGAAGAGTGACTAGGTCCTGCAGGGGGAGTTTAGGGAGTTAGGTAGAACGTTAAAAGACAGGACTTCTCGTGTTGTAATCTCTGGATTACTCCCTGTTCCACGTGCCAGTGAGGCTAGAAAAAGAATGATGGTGCAGCTAAACACGTGGCTGAACTGCTGGTGTAGAAGGGAGGGTTCAGATATCTGGACCATTGGGATATTTTCAGGGACTGGTGGGACCTGTACAAGAAGGACGGGCTGCATCTAAACTGGAGGGGCACAAATATCCCGGCTGGAGGTTCGCTAGTGTCAGTCGGGAGGGTTTAAACTAGTGTGGCAGAGGGGTGGGAACCAGAGCAGTCGGACAACAGGTGAAATAATTGAGGGCGATCGAGTAAATAAGGCCAGTAAGACCAAGAGGAAGAGCAGGCAGGGTGATGTTGCGGAGCACAGCAGGACTGGTGGTCTGAAGTGCATTTGTTTCAATGCGAGAAGTATAACAGGTAAGGCAGATGAACTCAGAGCTTGGATTAGTACTTGGAACTCTGATGTTGCTGCTATTGCAGAGACTTGGTTGAGGGAAGGACAGGATTGGCAGCTAAATGTTCCGGGATTGAGAAGCTTCAGCTGGGATAGAGGGGGATGTAAAAGGGGTTGTGGAATTGCATTACTGGTGAAAGAGAATATCACAGCTGTACTGCGGGAGGACACCTCGGAGGAGTCATGCAGTGAGGCAATATGGGTGGAGCTCAGGAATAGGAAAATGCAGTCACGATGTTGAGGGTTTACTGCAGGCCTCCCGACAGCCAGTGGGAAGTAAAGGAGCAGATATGTAGACAGATTTTGGAAAGATGTAAAAGTAACAGGGTAGTTGTGGTGGGTGATTTTAACTACCCCTAGATTGACTGGGACTCAGTTAGTGCTAGGGGCTTGGATGAGGCAGAATTAGTAAGGAGGATCCAGGAGGGCTTCTTGAAACAATATGTAGATAGTCCAACTGGGGATGGGGCTGTACTGGACCTGGTATTGGGGAATGAGCCCGGCCTAGTGGTCAAACACTCAGTAGGGGAGAATTTCGGGAGCAGTGACCATAATTCCATAAGTTTTAAGGTACTTGTGGATCAGGATAAGAGTAGATCTCGGGAGAAGATGCTAAATTGGGGGAAGGCTAATGATAACAACATTAGGCAGGAACTGAAGAATTTAGATTGGGGGTGGCTGTTTGAGGGTAAATCAACATCTGACATGTGGGAGTCTTTCAAACGTCAGTTGATTAGAATCCAGTACTGGCATGTTCCTGTGAGGAAGAAGGATAATTTTGGAAAGTTTCAGGAAGCTTGGATTACGAGGGATATTGTGAGCTTCGTTAAAAAGAAAAAGGAAGCATTGGTAAGGGCTAGAAAGCTGGCAACAGACGGAGCCCTTGAGGAATATAAAGAAAGTAGCACGGAACTTAAGAAAGGAGCCAGGAGGGCGAAAAGAGGTCATGAAAAGCCATCGGCAAACAGGATTAAGGAGAATCCCAAGGTGCCTTAGACGGATATAAAGTGCAAGAGGGTAACTAGGGAAAGGGTTGGCCCACTCAAGGACAGAGAAGGGAATCTATGTGTGGAGCCAGCGGAAATGGGCGAGGTACTAAATGAGCACTTTGCATCAGTATTCACCAAAGAGAAGGACTTGGTGGAAGATGAGCCGAGGGAAGAGAGTGTAGATAGTCTCAGTCATCACATATCAAAAAGGAGGATGTGCTGGGTGTCTTGCAAAGCATTAAGGCAGATAAGTCCCCAGGGCCTGATGGGATCTACCCCAGAATACTGAGGGAGGCTAGGGAAGAAATTGCTGGGACCTTGACAGAAATCTTTACATCCTCATTGGCTACAGGTGAGGTCCCAGAGGACTGGAGAATAGCCAATGTTGTTCCTTTGGTTAAGAAGGTTAGCAAGGATAATTTAAGAAATTATAGGCTGGGGGGACTTCCGTCAGTGGCAGGGAAATTATTGGAGAGCATTCTTCGGGACAGGATTTACTCTCATTAGGAAACAAACGAACTTACTAGCAAGAGGCAGCATGGTTTTGTGAAGGGGAGGTAGTGTCTCACGAATTTGATTGAGTTTTTTGAGGAAGTGACGAAGATGATTGATGAAGGAAGGGCAGTGGATGTTATTTATATGGACTTTAGTAAAGCCTTTGACGACAAGGTCCAGCATGGCAGACTGGTACAAAAGGTGAAGTCACATGGGATCAGAGGTGAGCTGGCAAGATCAATACAGAACTGACTCAGTCAGAGAAGACAGAGTGCAGCAGTGGAAGGGTGCTTTTCTGAATGGAGGGATGTGACTACTTGTGTTCCACAGGGAACTGTGCTGAAAGTTTTGCTCTTTGTAGTATATATAAATGATTTGGAGGAAAATGTTGCTTGTCTGATTAGTAAGTTTGTGGATGACACAAAGCTTGGTGCAGTTGTGGATAGTGATGAGGATAGTCAAAGGATGCAGCAGGATATAGATCGATTGGAGACTTGGGCAGAGAAATGGCAGATGGAGTTTAATCTTGGCAAATGTGAGGTAATGCATTTTGGAAGGTCTAATGCAGGTGGGAAGTATACAATAAATGGCAGCACCCTTAGGAGTATGGACAGGCTGAGGGATCTGGGCGCACAGGTCCACAGGTCACTGAAAGTGGCAATGCAGGTGGATAAGGTAGTCAAGAAGGCATACGCCATGCTTGCCTTCATCGGTCGGGGCCTAGAGTATAAATATTGACAAGTCATGCTGCAGCTGTACAGAACTTATTGAGGCCACTCTTGGAATATTGCGTGCAATTCTGGTCGCCACACTACCAGAAGGACATGGAGGCTTTGGAGAGGGTACAGAAGAGTTTTACCAGGATGTTGCCTGGTCTGGAGGGCATTAGCTATGAGGATAGGTTGAATAAACTCGGATTGTTTTCACTGGAACGACAGAGGTGGAGCGGCGACATGACAGAAGTTTACAAAGCTATGAGCGGCATGGACAGAGTGGATAGTCAGAAGCTTTGTCCCAGGGTGGAAGTGTCAGTTACTCGGGGACATAGGTTTAAGGTGAGAGGGGCAAAGTTTAGAGGTGATGTGCGAGGCAAGTTCTTTACTCAGAGGGTGGTGAGTGCCTGGAACCTGCTGCCGGGGGAGGTGGTGGAAGCACGTAGGATAGCGACGTTTAAGAGGCATCTTGACAAATACATGACTAGGATGGGAATAAAGGGATACGTTCCCCGGAAGTGCAGAAGGTTTAATTTTGGCAGGCATCTAGATCAGCGCAAGCTTGAATGGCCGAATGGCCTGTTCCTGTGCTGTACTGTTCTTTGTTCTTTGAGTGACCACCGCAAGTCCTTGTGGAGACGAAGTCCCGCATTCACATTGAGGATACCGTCCATCGTGTTGTGTGGCACTATCACCGTGCTAAATGGGATAGATTTCGAACCTATATAGCAATGCAAAACTGAGCATCCATGAGGCGCTGTGGGCCATCAGCAGCAGCAGAATTGTACTCATCCACAATCTGTAACCTCATGGCCCGGCATATCCCCCACTCTAGCATTTCCATCAAGCCAGCAGACCAATCCTGGTTCAATGAAGAGTGCAAGAGGGCATGCCAGGAGCAGCACCAGGCATACCTCAAAATGAGGTGTCAACCTGGTGAAGCTGCAACCCAGGACTACTTGCATGCCAAACTGCTTAACAGAATGCGATAGAAAGAGCTAAGCGATCCCATAAGCAACGGATCAGATCTAAGCTCTGCAGTCTTGCCACATACAGTCGAGAATTGTGGTGGACAATTAAACAACTAACTGGAGGAGGTGGCTTCACAAATATCCCCATCCTCAATGATGTGGGAGCCCAGCGCATCAGTGCGAAAGATAAGGCTGAAGCATTTTCAACAATCTTCAGCCAGATGTGCCGAGTGGATGATCCATCTCAGCCTCCGCCTGAAGTCCCCAGCATCACAGATGCCAGACTTCAGCCAATTCGATTCACTCCACGTGATATCAAGAAACGACTGAAGGCACTGGACACTGCAAGAGCTGTGGGCCTTGACAATATTCCGGCAATAGTACTGAAGACCTGTGCTCCAGAACTTGCCGGACCCCTAGCCAAGCTGTTCCAGTGCAACTCCAACACTGGCATCTACCGTGCAATGTGCAAAATTGCCCAGGTCTGTCCTGTACACCAAAAGGAGGACAAGTCCAACCCGGCCAATTACCGCCCCATCAGCCTACTCTCAATCATCAGTAAAGTGTTGGAAGATGTCATCAACAGAGCCGTCAGGCGACATTTGCTTAGCAATAACCTGCTCAGTGACTCTCAGTTTGGATTCCGCCAGGGCCACTCAACTCCTGATCTCATCACAGCCTTGGTTCAAACATGGAGAAAAGAGCTGAACTCAAGAGGTCCGGTGAGATTGACTGCCCTTGACATCAAGGCAGCATTTGACCGAGTACGCCATCAAGGAGCCCTAGCAAAACAGAGGTCAATGGGAATCAGGGGGGAAACCCTCCGCTGGCTGGAGTGATACCGAGCGGAAAGTAAGATGGCTGTGGTTGTTGGAGGTCAAGCTCCAGGTCATCACTGCAGGAGTTCCTCAGGGTAGTGTCCTAGGCCCAACTATCTTTGGCTGCTTCATCAATGACCTTCCTTCAATCATAAGGTCAGAAGTGGGGATGTTCGCTGATGATTGCACAATGTTCAGCACCATTCGTGACTCCTCAGATACTGAAGCAGTCCGCGCAGAAATGCAGCAAGACCTGGACAATATCCAGGCTTGGGCTGATAAGTGACAAGTTACATAGACACCACACAAGTGCCAGGCAATGGCCATCTCAAACAAGAGAAAATCCAACCATCGCCCCTTGACATTCAACGGCATTACCATCGCTGAATCCCCCACTATCAACATCCTATGGGCTACCATTGACCAGAAACTGAACTGGACCAGCCATATAAATACCTTGGCTACAAGAGCAGGTCAGATGCTGGGAATCCTGAGGTGAGTAACTCACCTCCTGACTCCCCATAGCCTGTCTACCATTTGCAAAGTATAAGTCAGGAGTGTGATGGAATGCTCTCCACTTGCCTGGATGGGTGCAACTTCAACAACATTCAAGAAGCTTGACACCATCCAGGACAAAGCAGCCCACTTGATTGACACACCATCTACAAACATTCACTCCCTTAACCACCGACCCACAGTGGCAGCATTGTGTACCATCTACAAGATGCACTGCAGCAATGCACCAAGGCTCCTTAGACAGCACCTTCCAAACCCGCGACCACTTCCAACTAGAAGGACAAGAGCAACAAATACATGGGAACACCACCACCTGAAAGTTACCCTCCAAGTCACACACCATCCTGACTTGGAACGATATCACAGTTCCTTCACTGTCGCTTGGTCGAAATCCTAGAACTCCCTTCCTAACAGAACTGTGGATGTACCTACCCCAAATGGACTGCAGCGATTCAAGAAGGCAGCTCACCACCACCTTCTGAAGGGCAATTAGGGATGGTCAATAAATGCTGGCATAGCTAGTGACGCCCACATCCCTTGAATGAATATAAAAAAACAATCCTTAATTAACCTGCACCTTTCGAAGTGACAGTTTATCCTGTCGCGCAGAATAGATTCCAATAATTTGCGCACTACTGAGGTTAGACTGACTGGCCTGTAATTATTTGGTCTATCCTTCGCTGCCTTTTTAAACAGAGATGCAACAACAAAGGGGGTGATGAGCCATGATTACATTGAATGTCGGGGCAGTTTCAATCGGATGAACAGCCTACTCCTACTCCTATGTTCCTAAGTGAAGCCTCTGGACCTGAATGAATCAGGACCTATCACTTCTTCGTAAACATCTCCCCAAATTAAAAGCAATGTCTTTTGTGTGATTATCCACAGACTAGTGCTTTACATTAAGAATTATTTACAAGCCAAATCCAGGAAGCTTCTGGTGACTTATTTTTTTAAAAACCCACAAAGTTCAGCATCTCTTCAAGATTCATAATGAATCAATGTTAATAATTCAAATGTAAGTCCTTGAAACATATTTCACACCAAAAAATGGATGTACTCTTGTAACACACCCAGTGCAGCATATCCAGGCATCACGATCTATGGCCTGCCCTTTCCACTGCTGATGGTCGGTGTAGCACACACACTTGTTCAGGGTATCCTTGTAACATTTACATGAGGCTCCTCTGTTCCGTTTACCAGTGGTCAGTTATCCGTGCAACACGATCTTGGTCAGGCAACTGTTGTCCGTCTGGGCAATGTGACCCACCCAACGTAGTGGTTTTGCCGGAGAATGGCCTCAATGCTGGTGATGTTTGCTATTTCCAGGACTTCAATGCATGTGATCTGGTCCTGCCAGTGTGTCTTGATGATGCAGAGCCAGCGCTGATGGAAGCGCTCTAGAAGGCGTACATGATGGCCATCTGGAACCCATGACTCGCCATCATACCGAAGGGTGATGAGGACTACAGCTTTGTACACTTTGAGTTTAGTTTGTACATTTCAGTACATCACTGGATATACAGTTGCAAATCGTTCTCACTGTTCAGTCAAACTAATAGCTTTGCTCAGAGTGATGTATAATTTCCTGTTTATTTCTGTTCCTCACAGTTAATTTGGTGACAATTGTGGTCCTGTCTCGGAAAAAGTGTGGTCTCTCCAAATGTGTCACTCAATACCTGGTGGCCATGGCAGCGGCAGATCTACTGGTCATCATCCTTGACCTGATGCTGAGGCAGATTCCAATTGTCTTTCGGGAACAGCTTCTTTTCATGTGGAACCTCCGTGTATGTAATATTCACGCCGTCCTGCTTTATGCAGCCACAGACTGTTCTGTCTGGTTCACCGTCACTTTCACCTTTGATCGATTTGTGGTCATTTGTTGCCAGAAGCTGAAAAGTAAATATTGCAACGAGAAAACGGCGCCTGTGGTTCTGGGAACAGTGACTGTGCTGAGCTGTTTAAAGAATATTTTCTGGTACTTTATGTTCAGGAATGAATATATGATGCTGATCCTTCCATGGTTTTGTTTTGTAACACAAGAGATTGCACAATCCCGGATGTGGGCGATAATTGAGACACTTCACCACATTCTAACCCCATGTGTTCCATTTGTCCTCGTTCTACTGCTCAATGCTTTAACTGTCAAATGCATTTTAGTGACCAGTAGAGCCCGCTGGAGACTTCGGAGCCACAACAATGGGTACAGTCCCAGAGACCCAGAGATGGAGAGCCGAAGGAAGTCTATCATTTTATTGTTTGCCATCTCGGGGAATTTCATACTGCTGTGGGCAATGTTTATGGTGTATTCTATATGGATCCGAATGTGGAGTATGGGAGATCAGTCTGTATATATACCTTTTTATGTACAACAAATGGGAGTCATGCTTCAGCTCCTGAGTTGCTGCACAAACACTTGTATTTATGTAGTGGCGCAGACTAAGTTTAGGGAGCAGTTGAAGAATGTGGTGAAATATGCCTTTGCTGTAATTGTTAGATTCATGAAATAATGTGAAAAACTGAAGCATTTCGAGCATCAGAAATCTAGCCCACCTCATTTTATGCTCAGCCAATGCTCCATCACTAGCTTCGCGATATCGTAAATTGCTGCTGTGAATTCGGAATCTGTCGTCTGTCGTCAGCATAAAATGACCAAAGAAAAATCACTTAAACTGATCGTAGCAAATATCACTTAAAATGGTCACAATAAATATTATTTAAACTGGTTGCAGCAAATATTACTTGAAATGATCACAGAAAATAGCACTCAAAGTTTTCACAGCAAATATCCCGTAAAGTACTCACAAATATCCTTTCAATGGATAAAGCAAACATCACTTAAAACTGCCATTGCAAATATCACTGAAATGATAAAAACGAAAAACACTAAATGGACGTTGGAAATGTCACATTGATTAGCCACAGAAAATGTAATTTTAAATGGTCACAGGAAATATCGCTTAAAATATTCAAAGCAAATATCACAAGCACTGAACACAACGGTCAAAACAAATATCAATTAAAATTTTCCAAACAAATGTCAATCAAAATTGTCGCAGCAAATATCACTTAAAATGTGCAGAGCAAATATTGTTTGAAATGATTGCAATAACTATCTCGTTTAATGGTCACAAATATTCATTAAACAGGAGACGGTAAATGCCCTGAAGAAAGTTCACAGCAACTATTATTTAAAATGGTCAAATATCACTTACAATGGTCACAGCAAATGTTGCACAAAATGATCACAAATATCCCTTAAAATGAACAGAGAATAGATCACTTAAAATGGTCAAAATGAATAACACTTAACTGGGCATAACAAATATCGCATGGAGTAGCCATAGGAAATATCACTTAAAATGTTTACAGCAAATATCACTTACGATGAACACAACATATATCAATCAAAATGGTCACACAAAATATCTCTGGAAATGTTCAAAGCAAATATCATTTAAACAAGTAACCGTAAATATCACAAAAAAGTGACAACAATTATCTCTAAAAATGCGAACTATACACAGCAAATAACACTTACAATGAAAACAACTTATATCAATTAAAATGGTCACAGAAAATATCTCTTAAAATGCTACGTTCAATAATTGTTTTTAGCGATTATCATTTAAGTGATTTTAGCAATGGCAGCTTTAAGTAAAGTTTGCTTTGTGCATTTAAAGGATATTTGTTGCCATTTTATGGATATTTGCTGCGGCAAATTTGAACAAATAACAAAGAACAGTACAGCACAGGAATGGGCCATTCGGCCCTCCAAGTCTGCGCCGATCTTAATGCCTGCCTAAACTATAATCTTCTGCACCTCCGGGGACCGTATCCCTTTATTCCCATCCTATTCATGTATTTGTCAAGATGCCTCTTAAACGTTGCTATCGTACCTGCTTTCACCATCGCCCCCGGCAGCAAGTTCCAGGCACTAACCACACTCTGTGTAAAGAACTTGCCTCGCACATCCCCTCTAAACTTTGCCCCTCTCACCTTAAACCTATGTCCCCTAGTAACTGACTCTTCCACCCTGGGAAAAAGCTTCTGACTATCCACACATAACTTTGCAAACCTCGATCATGTCGCCCGTCCACATCTGTCGTTCAAGTGAAAACAATCCGAGATTAGCCAACCGAATGCCTTCTTGACTACCTTATCCACCTGCGTTGCCGCTTTCAGTGACCTGTGGACCTGTACGCCCAGATCCCTCTGCCTGTCAATACTCCTAAGGGTTCTGCCATTTACTGTATACCTCCCACCTGCATTAGACCTTCCAAAATGCATTACTTCACATTTGTCAGGATTAAACTCCATCTGTCATTTCTCTGCCCAAGTCTCCAACCGATCTATATCCTGCTGTATCCTCTGACAATCCTCAACACTATCCTCAACTGTACCAACATTTGTGTCGTCCACAAATCTTACTAATCTGACCAGCTACATTTTCCTCCAAATCATTTATATATACCACAAACAGCAAAGGTCCCAGCACTGATCCCTGCGGCACACCACTAGTCACATCCCTCCATTCAGAAAAGCACCCTCCACTGCTACCCTCTGTCTTCTATGACTGAGCCAATTCTGTGTCCATCTTGCCAGCTCACCTCTGATCCCATGTGCCTTCACCATTTGTCCCAGTCTGCCATGAGGGACCTTGTCAAAGGCTTTACTGAAGTCCATATAGATAACATCCACTGCCCTTCCTTCATCAATAATCTTTGTCACTTCCTCAAAAAAATCAATCAAATTAGTAAGACACGACCTCCCCTTTACAAAACCATGCTGCCTCTCGCTCTAAATCCATTTGTTTCCAAATGGGAGTAAATCCTATCCCGAAGAATCCTCTCTAATAATTTCCCTGCCACTGACGTAAGGCTCACCGGCCTATAATTTCCTGGATTATCCTTGCTACCCTTCTTAAACAAAGGCACAACATTGGCTATTCTCCACTCCTCTGGGACTTCACCTGTAGCCAATGAGGATGCAAAGATTTCTGTCAAGGCCCCAGCAATTTCTTCCCTTGCCTCCCTCAGTATTCTGGGGTAGTTCCCATCAGGCCCTGGGGACTTATCTACCTTAATGCTTTGCAAGACACCCAACACCTCCTCCTCTTTCATAAGGAGATGTTTAAGACTATCTACACTCCCTTCCCTTGGCTCATCGTCCACCAAGTCCTTCTCTTTGGTAAATACTGATACAAAGTACTCATTTATTACCTCGCCCATTTCCTCTGGCTCCACACATAGATTCCCTTCTCTGTCCTTGAGTGGGCCAACCCTTTCCCTAGTTACCCTCTTGCTCTTTATATACGTATAAGCAGCCTTGGGATTTTCCTTGAACCTGTTGGCCAATGACTTTTCATGACTCCTTTTAGCCCTCCTGACGCCTTGCTTAAGTTCATTTCTACTGTCTTTATATTCCTCAAGGGATTCGTCTGTTCCTAGCCTTCCAGCACTTACGAATACTTCCTTTTGCTTTTTGACAAGGCTAACAATATCCCGCGTTATCCAAGATTCCCGAAACTTGCCAAACTTATCCTTCTTCCTCACAGGAACATGCTGGTCCTGTATTCTAATCAACTGACGTTTGAAAGATACCCACATGTCAGATGTTGATTTACCCTCAAACAGCCGCCCCCAATCTAAATTCTTCAGTTCCTGCCTAATGCAAAGAACAAAGAACAAAGAACAGTACAGCACAGGAACCGGCCATTTGGACCTGCAAGCCTGCACCCATCTTTTCGCCTGCCTAAACTAAAACCTGCTTCACTTCGGGGGGCCGTATCCCTCTACTCCCATCCTGTCCATGTATTTTATATTGTTATAATTAGCCTACCCCAAGTTAGCACTTTCACCCGAGGACTACTCTTATCATTATCCACATGTACCTTAAAACTGACGGATTTATGGCCACTGTTCCGAAATGCCCCCCTACTGAATCTTCAACCACCTGGCCGGGCTCATTCCCCAATACCAGGTCCAGTACGGCCCCATCACAAGTTGGACTATCTACATATTGTTTCAAGAAGCCCTCCTGGCGGCTCCTCACAAATTCTGCCACATCCAAGCCCCTAGCACTAAGTGAGTCCCAGTCAATATAGGGAAAGTAAAAATCACCCACCACGACAACCCTGTTATCTTTACATCTTTCCAAAATATGTCTACATATCTGCTCCTCTACCTCCTGCTGGCTGTTGGGAGGCCTGTCATAATCCCCCAACATCGTGACTGCACCCTTCCTATTCCTGAGCTTCACGCTTGTTTGCCTCCCTGCACGACCCCTCCGAGGTGTCCTCCTGCAGTACAGCTGTGATATTGTTCTTAGCAAGTGATGCAACACCCCCACCCCTTTTACATCCCCCTCCATCCCGCCTGAAGCTTCCAAATCCTGGAACATTTAGCTTCCAATCCTGTCCTGCCCTAAACTTAGTCTCTGTAATAGCAACAACATCATGGTTCCAAGTACTAATCCAAGCTCTAAGTTCATCTACCTTACCTGTTATACTTCTCACATTGAAACAAATGCACTTCAGACCACCAGTCCCGCTGTGCTCCACAACATCAACACCTGCTCTTCCTCTCAGTTTTACTGGGCTTATTTCCTAGTTACCCTTCATTTATTTCACTTGCTGTACCACTGCTCTGGTTCCCACCCCCCCTCACTAGTTGAAACCCTTCCAAGTGACGCTAACAAACCTCACAACCAGGATATTTGTGCCCCTCCAGTTTAGATGCAACCTGTCCTTCTTGTACAGGTCCCATCTGTCCCTGAAGAGATCCCAATGGTCCAGATATCTGAAACCCTCCCTTCTACACCGGCTGTTCAGCCATGTGTTTAGCTGCATTACCCTCCTGTTTCTAGCCTCACTGGCACATGGCACAGGGAGCAATCCCGAGACGACAACGCTAGAGGTCCTGTCTCTTAACTTTCTACCTAACTCCCTAAACTCCCCCTGCAGGACATCGTCACTCTTCCTGCCGATGTCATTGGTACCGATGTGTAACACAACCTCTGGCTGTTCACCCTCCCCTTTCAGAATACCCCCTGTCCGTTCAGAGACATCCTTGACCCTGGCACCAGGGAGGCAGCATGCCATCCTGGAGTCTCTTTCACGTCCACAGAAGCGCCTATTTGTGACACTGACTATAGAGTCCCCTATAACTATTGCTCTTCTGCGATTTGTCCCTCCTTGCTGAACAACAGTGCCAGCTGTGGTGCCACTGCTCTGGCTGCTGCTGTGTTCCCCTGATAGGCCATCCCCCCAACTGTATCCAAAACGGTATACTTGTTAGAGAGGGAGATAGCCACAGGGGATTCCTGCACTGACTGCCTGCCCGTCCTCGCGGTCACCCATCTATCTGCCTGCACCTTGGGTGTAACCACTTCTCTAAAACTCCTGTCTTTGATGCTTTCCGCCACCTGCATGCGCCTAAGTGTATCCAGTGGCCGCTCCAACGGATCCATGCGGTATGTGAGGAGCTGCAACTGGGTACACTTCCTGCAGACGCAGTCGTCTGGAACGCTGGATGCGTCATGGACTTCCAACATCTTACAGGTGAAGCAATTCACCCCTACAATTGACATTTCAAGCACTAAATAATAAATTAATTTAAAATAAATAAATACTTATTAAATCCTTACTAAATTGTTATAATTAACTGCATGGTCCCTAGTGCTAGCTTAATACCATACATATTAAATGCTGAATGAAGAAAGAGGAAGCACTGAGGATAAAGGGAGAACAGAGACAGAGAGAGAACTGAAGACAGAGAGAGAAATGAATTCAGAGGGAGAACTGAAGACAGGATGAACTGATCACAGAAAGAGAACTGAAGACAGATGGAGTAATGAAGACAGAGGGAGAAATGAAGAAAGGGTGGATTGAAGACACAGAGAGGTCACAAGTCAGAGGGAGATTGTCGACGGAGAGAGAGCTGAAGTCAGAGGGAGAACTGAAGACAGGGTGAACTGATCACAGAAAGAGAATTGAATGCAGATGGAGTAATGAAGACAGAGGGAGAAATGAAGAAAGGGTGGACTGAAGACAAAAAGAGATCTAAAGTCAGAGGGAGAACTGAAGACAGAGAGAGAAGTGAAGTCAGAGGGACAACTGAAGACAGGGTGAACTGATCACAAAAAGAGAACTGAAAACAGATGGAGTAATGAAGACAGAGGGAGAAATGAAGAAAGGGTGGACTGATCACAGATAGAGAACTGAATGCAGATGGAGTAATGAAGACAGAGGGAGAAATGAAGAAAGGGTGAACTGAAGACACAGAGAGATCTAAAGTCGGAGGGAGACTGTCGACAGAGAGAACTGAAGTCAGAGGGAGAACTGAAGACACGGTGAACTGATCACAGAAAGAGAACTGAAGACAGATGGAGTAATGAAGATAGAGGTAGAAATGAAGAAAGGGTAGACAGATCACAGATAGAGAACTGAACGCAGATGGAGCAATGAAGACAGAGGGAGAAATGAAGAAAGGGTGGACTGAAGACGCAGAGAGATCAAAAGTCAGAGGGAGAACTGAAGACAGAGAGAGAAGTGAAGTCAGAGGGAGAACTGAAGACAGGGTGAACTGATGACAAAAAGAGAACTGAAGACAGATGGAGTAATGAAGACAGAGGGAGAAATGAAGAAAGGGTGGACTGATTGCAGGAAGAGAACAGAATGCAGATGGAGTAATGAAGACAGAGGGAGAAATGAAGAAAGGGTGGACTGATTTAAGAAAGAGAACTGAATGCAGATGGAGTAATGAAGACAGAGGGAGAAATGAAGAAAGTGTGGACTGAAGACACAGAGAGATCTCAAGTCAGAGGTAGAATGCCGACAGAGAGAGAGCTGAAGTCAGAGAGAGAACTGAAGACAGGGAGAACTGATCACAGAAAGAGAACTGAATGCAGATGGAGCAATGAAGACAGTGAGAAATGAAGAAAGGGTGGACTTAAGACACAGAGAGATCTTAAGTCAGAGGGAAAGTATTGACAGAGAGCGAGCTGAAGTCAAAGGGAGAACTGAAGAAATGGTGGACTGAAGACACAGAGAGATATAAAGTCAGAGGGAGACTGTCGACAGAGAGAACTGAAGTCAGAGGGAGAACTGAAGGCAGGACGAACTGATCACAAAAAGAGAACTGAAGACAGATGGAGTAATGATGAAAGGGTGGACTGAAGACACAGAGAGATCTAAAGTGAGAGGGAGACTGTCGACAGAGAGATGGCTGAAGTCAGACGACGAACTGAAGGCAGGGTGAACTGATCACAGAATGAGATCAGAATGCAGATGGAGCAATGAATACAGAGGGAGAAATGAAGAAAGGGTGGACTGATTACAGGAAGAGAACAGAATGCAGATGGAGTAATGAAGACAGAGGGAGAAATGAAGAAAGGGTGGACTGAAGACACAGAGAGATATAAAGTCAGAGGGAGAATGTCGACGGAGAGAGAGCTGAAGTCAGAGGGAGAACTGAAGGCAGGGTGAACTGATCACAGAAAGAGAACTGAATGCAGATGTAGTAATGAAGACAGAGAGAGAACTGAAGACAGGATGAACTGATCACAGAAAGAGAACTGAATGCAGATGGAGTAATGAAGACAGAGGGTGAAATGAAGAAAGGGTGGACTGATCACAGAAAGAGAACTGAATGCAGATGTAGTAATGAAGACAGAGAGAGAACTGAATACAGGATGAACTGATCACAGAAAGAGAACGGAATGCAGATGGAGTAATGAAGACAGAGGGAGAAATGAAGAAAGGGTGCACTGAATACACAGAGAGATATAAAGTCAGAGGAAGACTGTCTTCAGAGAGAGAACTGAAGTCAGAGAGCGAACTGAAGACAGGGTGAACTGATCACAGAAAGAGAACTGAATGCAGATGGAGTAAAGATGACAGAGGGAGAAATGAAGACAGGGTGAACTGATCACAGAAAGAGAACTGAATGCAGATGGAACAATGAAAACAGAGGGAGAAATGAAGAAAGGGTGGACTGAAGACACAGAGAGATCTAAAGTGAGATTGCGACTTTCGACAGAGAGAGATCTGAAGTCAGAGGGAGAACCGATGGCAGGGTGAACAGATCACAGAAAGAGAACAGAATGCAGATGGAGTAATGAAGACAGAGGGAGAAATGAAGAAAGGGTGGAATGATCACAGAAAGAGAACTGAATGCAGATTGAGAAATCAAGAAAGAGGGCGAAATGAAGAAAGGGTGGACTGAAGACACAGAGAGATCTAAAGTGAGAGGGAGACTGTCGACAGAAAGATGGCTGAAGTCAGACGGAGAACTGAAGGCAGGGTGAACTGATCACAGAAAGAGAACAGAATGCAGATGGAGTAATGAAGACAGAGGGAGAAATGAAGAAAGGGTGGAATGATTACAGGAAGAGAACAGAATGCCGATGGAGTAATGAAGACAGAGGGAGAAATGAAGAAAGGGTGGGCTGACGACACAGAGAGATATAAAGTCAGAGGGAGACTGTCGACAGAGAGAGAGCTGAAGTCAGAGGGAGAACGGAAGGCAGGGTGAACTGATCACAGAAAGAGAACTGAATGCAGATGTAGTAATGAAGACAGAGAGAGAACTGAAGACAGGATGAACTGATCACAGAAAGAGAACTAAATGCAGATGGAGTAATGAAGACAGAGGGTGAAATGAAGAAAGGGTGGACTGATCACAGAAAGAGAACTGAATGCACATGTAGTAATGAAGACAGAGAGAGAACTGAATACAGGATGAACTGATCACAGAAAGAGAACTGAATGCAGATGGAGTAATGAAGACAGAGGGAGAAATGAAGAAAGGGTGGACTGAAGACACAGAGAGATATAAAGTCAGAGGAAGAATGCCTTCAGAGAGAGAACTGATGTCAGAGAGAGAACTGAAGACAGGGTGAACTGATCACAGAAAGAGAACTGAATGCAGATGGAGCAATGAAAACAGAGGGAGAAATGAAGAAAGGGTGGACTGAAGACACAGAGAGATCTAAAGTGAGATTGCGACTTTCGACAGAGAGAGAGCTGATGTCAGAGGGAGAATTGATGGCAGGGTGAACTGATCACAGAAAGAGAACTGAATGCAGATGTAGTAATGAAGACAGAGGGAGAAATGAAGACAGGGTGGAATGATCACAGAAAGTGAACTGAATGCAGATGGAGTAACGAAGACAAAGGGAGAAATGAAGAACGGTTGGACTGAAGACACAGGGAGATCTTAAGTCAGAGGGAAAGTGTTGACAGAGACAGAGCAGAAGTCAGAGGGAGAACTGAAGAAAGGGTGGACTGAAGACACAGAGAGATATAAAGTCAGAGGGAGACTGTCGACAGAGAGAACTGAAGTCAGAGGGACAACTGAAGGCAGGGTGAACTGATGACAAACAGAGAACTGAAGACAGATGGAGTAATGAAGACAGAGGGAGAAATGATGAAAGGGTGGACTGATTACAGATAGAGAACTGAATGCAGATTGAGAGATCAAGACAGAGGGCGAAATGAAGAAAGGGTGGACTGACGACAAAGAGAGATCTAAAGTGAGAGGGAGACTGTCGACAGAGAGATGGCTGAAGTCAGAGGGAGAACTGAAGGCAGGGTGAACTGATCACAGAAAGAGAACAGAATGCAGATGGAGTAATGAAGACAGAGGGAGAAATGAAGAAAGGGTGGACTGATAACAGGAAGAGATCAGAATGCAGATGGAGTAATGAAGACAGAGGGAGAAATGAAGAAAGGGTGGACTGAAGACACAGTGAGATATAAAGTCAGAGGGAGACAGTCGACAGAGAGAGAGCTGAAGTCAGAGGGAGAACTGAAGGCATGGTGAACTGATCACAGAAAGAGAGCTGAATGCAGATGTAGTATCGAAGACAGAGAGAGAACTGAAGACAGGCTGAACTGATCACAGAAAGGGAATTGAATGTAGATGGAGTAATGAAGACAGAGGGTGAAATGAAGAAAGGGTGGACTGATCACAGAAAGAGAACTGAATGCAGACGTAGTAATGAAGACAGAGAGAGAACTGAAGACTGAATGAACTGATCACAGAAAGAGAACTGAATTCAGATGGAGTAATGAAGACAGAGGGAGAAATGAAGAAAGGGTGGTCTGAAGATACAGAGAGATCTAAAGTGAGATTGCGACTGTCGACAGAGAGAGAGCTGAAGTCAGAGGGAGAACTGATGGCAGGGTGAACTGATCACAGAAAGAGAACTGAATGCCGATGTAGTAATGAAGACAGAGAGAGAACTGAAGACAGGATGAACTGATCACAGAAAGGGAATTGAATGTAGATGGAGTAATGAAGACAGAGGGTGAAATGAAGAAAGGGTGGACTGATCACAGAAAGAGAACTGAATGCAGATGTAGTAATGAAGACATAGAGAGAACTGAAGACAGAATGAACTGATCACAGAAAGAGAACTGAAATCAGATGGAGTAATGAAGACAGACGGAGAAATGAAGAAAGGGTGGTCTGAAGATACAGAGAGATCTAAAGTAAGATTGCGACTGTCGACAGAGAGAGAGCTGAAGTCAGAGGGAGAACTGATGGCAGGGTGAACTGATCACAGAAAGAGAACTGAATGCCGATGTAGTAATGAAGACAGAGGGAGAAATGAAGACAGGTGGACTGATCACAGAAAGTGAACTGAATGCAGATGGTGTAATGAAGACAAAGGGAGAAATGAAGAAAGGTTGGACTGAAGACATGGAGAGATCTTACGTCAGAGGGAAAGTATTGACAGAGACAGAGCTGATGTCAGAGGGAGAACTGAAGAAAGGGTGGACTGAAGACACAGAGAGATATAAAGTCAGAGGGAGACTGTCGACAGAGAGAACTAAAGTCAGCAGGAGAACTGAGGGCAGGGTGAACGGATCACAAAAAGAGAACTGAAGACAGATGGAGTAATGAAGACAGAGGGAGAAATGAAGAAAGGGTGGACTGATCAAAGAAAGAGAACTGAATGCAGATGGAGTAATGAAGACAGAGGGAGAAATGAAGAAAGGGTGGTCTGATCACAGAAAGGGAACTGAATGCAGATTGAGAAATCAAGACTGAGGGCGTAATGAAGAAAGGGTGGACTGAAGACACAGAGAGAGCTAAATTCAGAGGGAGACTGTCGACAGAGAGAGAGCTGAAGTCAGTGGGAGATCTGAAGGCAGGGTGAACTGATCACAGAAAGAGAACTGAATGCAGATGGAGTAAAGATGACAGAGGTAGAAATGAAGAAAGGGTGGACTGATCACAGAAAGAGAACTGAATGCAGATGGAGTAATGAAGACAGAGGGAGAAATGAAGAAAGTGTTGACTGAAGTCACAGAGAGATCTCAAGTCAGAGGGGAAATATCGTCAGAGAGAGAACTGAAATCAGAGAGAGAACTGAAGACAGGGTGAACTGATCACAGAAAGAGAACTGAATGCAGATGGAGTAAAGATGACAGAGGTAGAAATGAAGACAGGGCTGACTGATCACAGAAAGAGAACAGAATGCAGATGGAGTAATGAAGACAGTGGGAGAAATGAAGACAGGGTGGACTGATTACAGGAAGAGAACAGAATGCAGATGGAGTAATGAAGACAGAGGGAGAAATGAAGAAAGGGTGGACTGATCACAGAAAGAGAACTGAAAGCCGATGGAGTAATGAAGACAGAGTGAGAAATGAAGAAATGGTGGCCTGAAGACACAGAGAGACATAAAGTCAGAGGGAGACTGTCGACAGAGAGAGAGCTGAAGTCAGAGGGAGAACTGAAGGCAGGATGAACTGATCACAGAAATAGAACTGAATGCAGATGTAGTAATGAAGACAGAGAGAGAACTGAAGACAGGATGAACTGATCACAGAAAGAGAACTGAATGCAGATGGAGTAATGAGGACAGAGGGTGAAATGAAAAAAGGGTGGACTATTCACAGAAAGAGAACTGAATGCAGATGGAGTAATGAAGGCAGAGGGAGAAATGAAGAAAGTGTGGACTGATCACAGAAAGAGAACTGAATGCAGATGGAGTAATGAAGACAGGGGAGAAATGAAGAAAGGGTGGACTGATCACAGAAAGAGAACTGAATGCAGCTGTAGTACAGAAGACAGAGAGTGAACTGAAGGCAGGGTGAACTGATCACAGAAAGAGAACTGAATGCAGATGGAGTAATGAAGACAGAGGGACAAATAAAGAAAGGGTGGACTGATCACAGAAAGAGAACTGAATGCAGATTGAGAAATCAAGTCAGAGGGAGAAATGAAGAAAGGGTGGACTGAAGACACAGAGAGATATAAAGTCAGAAGAGACTGTCGACAGAGAGAGAGCTGAAGTCAGAGGGAGAACTGAAGGCAGGGTGATCTGATCACAGAAAGAGAACTGAATGCAGTTGGAGGAATGAAGACAGAGTGTGAAATGAAGAAAGGGTGGACTGATCACAGAAAGAGAACTGAATGCAGATGTAGTAATGAAGACAGAGAGAGAACTGAAGACAGGATGAACTGATCACAGAAAGAGAACTGAATGCAGATGGAGTAATGAAGACAGAGGGACAAATAAAGAAAGGGTGGACTGATCACAGAAAGAGAACTGAATGCAGATTGAGAAATCAAGTCAGAGGGAGAAATGAAGAAAGGGTGGACTGAAGACACCGAGAGATATAAAGTCGGAAGAGACTGTCGATAGAGAGAGAGCTGAAGTCAGAGGGAGAACTGAAGGCAGGGTGATCTGATCACAGAAAGAGAACTGAATGCAGTTGGAGGAATGAAGACAGAGTGTGAAATGAAGAAAGGGTGGACTGATCACAGAAAGAGAACTGAATGCAGATGTAGTCATGAAGACAGAGAGAGAACTGAAGACAGGATGAACTGATCACAGAAAGAGAACTGAATGCAGATGGAGGAATGAAGACAGAGTGTGAAGTGAAGAAAGGGTGAACTGATCACAGAAAGAGAACTGAATGCAGATGTTGTAATGAAGACAGAGAGAGAACTGAAGACAGAATGAACTGATCACAGAAAGAGAACTGAATGCAGATGTAGTACTGAAGACAGAGAGTGAACTGAAGGCAGGGTGAACTGATCACAGAAAGAGAACTGAATGCAGATGTAGTAATGAAGACAGAGAGAGAACTGAAGACAGGATGAACTGATCACAGAAAGAGAACTGAATGCAGATGGAGGAATGCAGACAGAGTGTGAAATGAAGAAAGGGTGGACTGATCACAGGAAGAGAACAGAATGCAGATGGAGTCATGAAGACAGAGGGAGAAATGAAGAAAGGGTGGACTGAAGACACAGTGAGATATAAAGTCAGAGGGAGTCTGTCGACAGAGAGAGAGAGAGTTGAAGTCAGAGGGAGAACTGAAGGCAGGGTGAACTGATCACAGAAAGAGAGCTGAATGCAGATGTAGTATTGAAGACAGAGAGAGAACTGAAGGCAGGATGAACTGATCACAGAAAGGGAATTGAATGCAGATGGAGTAATGAAGACAGAGGGTGAAATGAAGAAAGGGTGGACTGATCACAGAAAGAGAACTGAATTCAGATGGAGTAATGAAGACAGAGGGAGAAATGAAGAAAGGGTGGACTGAAGACACAGAGAGATCTAAAGTGAGATTGCGACTGTCGACAGAGAGAGAGCTGAATTCAGAGGGAGAACTGAAGGCAGGGTGAACTGATCACAGAAAGAGAACTGAATGCAGATGTAGTAATGAAGGCAGAGGGAGAAATGAAGACAGGTGGACTGATCACAGAAAGTGAACTGAATGCAGATGGTGTAATGAAGAAAAAGGGAGAAATGAAGAAAGGTTGGACTGAAGACACGGAGAGATCTTACGTCAGAGGGAAAGTATTGACAGAGACAGAGCTGAAGTCAGAGGGAGAAATGAAGAAAGGGTGGACTGATGACACAGAAAGATATAAAGTCAGAGGGAGACTGTCGGCAGAGAGAGTGCTGAAGTCAGAGGGAGAACTGAAGGCAGGGTGAACTGATCACAGAAATAGAACTGAATGCAGATGGAGGAATGAAGACAGAGTGTGAAATGAAGAAAGGGTGGACTGATCACAGAAAGAGAACTGAATGCAGATGGAGTAATGAAGACAGAGGGAGAAATGAAGAAAGTGTGGACTGATCACAGAAAGAGAACTGAATGCAGATGGAGTAATGAAGACAGAGGGAGAAATGAAGAAAGGGTGGACTGATGACACAGAGAGATATAAAGTCAGAGGGAAACTGTCGACAGAGAGAGAGCTGAAGTCAGAGGGAGAACTGAAGGCAGGGTGAACTGATCACAGAAAGAGAACTGAATGCAGATATAGTAATGAAGACAGAGAGAGAACTGAAGACACGATGAACTGATCACAGAAAGAGAACTGAATGCAGATGGAGGAATGAAGACAGAGGGTGAAATGAAGAAATTGTGGACTGATCACAGAAAGAGAACTGAATGCAGATGGAGTAATGAAGAGAGAGGGAGAAATGAAGAAAGTGTTGACTGATCACAGAAAGAGAACTGAATGCAGATGGAGCAATGAAGACAGAGGGAAAAATGAAGAAAGGGTGGACTGAAGACACAGAGAGATCTCAAGTCAGAGGGAGAATGTCGACAGAGAGAGAACTGAAGTCAGAGAGTGAATTGAAGACAGGGTGAACTGATCACAGAAAGAGAACTGAATGCAGATGGATTAAAGATGACAGAGGGAGAAATGAAGAAAGGGTATACTGATCACAGAAAGAGAACTGAATGCAGATGTAGTAATGAAGACAGAGAGAGAACTGAAGTCACAGAGAGAACTGAAGACAGGGTGAACTGATCACAATAAGAAAACTGAAGACAGATGGAGTATAGAAGACAGAGGGAGAAATGAAGACTGGGTGAACTGATCGCAGAAAGGCAACTGAATGCAGATTGAGAAATCAAGACAGAGGGCGTAATGAAGAAAGGGTGGACTGAAGACACAGAGAGATATAAAGTCAGAGGGAGACTGTCGACAGAGAGAGAGCTGAAGCCAGAGGGAGAGCTGAAGGCAGTGTGAACTGATCACAGAAAGAGAACTGCATGCAGATGTAGTAATGAAGACAGAGAGAGAACTGAAGACCGGATGAACTGATCACAGAAAGAGAACTGAATGCAGATGGAGTAATGAAGACAGAGGGAGAAATGAAGAAAGGGTGGACTGATCACTGAAAGAGAACTGAATGCAGATGGATTAATGAAGATAGAGGGAGAAATATGAAAGGGTGGACTGAAGACACAGAGGGATCTAAAGTCAGAGGGAGAATGTCGACAGAGAGAGAGCTGAAGTCAGAGGGAGAACTGAAGGCAGGGTGAACTGATCACAGAAAGAGAACTGAATGCAGATGGAGTAATGAAGACAGAGGGACAAATAAAGAAAGGGTGGACTGAAGACACAGAGAGATATAAAGTCAGAAGAGACTGTCGACAGAGAGAGAGCTGAAGTCAGAGGGAGAACTGAAGGCAGGGTGATCTGATCACAGAAAGAGAACTGAATGCAGTTGGAGGAATGAAGACAGAGTGTGAAATGAAGAAAGGGTGGACTGATCACAAAATGAGAACTGAATGCAGATGTAGTAATGAAGACAGAGAGAGAACTGAAGACAGGATGAACTGATCACAGAAAGAGAACTGAATGCAGATGGAGTAATGAAGACAGAGGGACAAATAAAGAAAGGGTGGACTGATCACAGAAAGAGAACTAAATGCAGATTGAGAAATCAAGTCAGAGGGAGAAATGAAGAAAGGGTGGACTGAAGACACAGAGAGATATAAAGTCAGAAGAGACTGTCGACAGAGAGAGAGCAGAAGTCAGAGGGAGAACTGATGGCAGGGTGATCTGATCACAGAAAGAGAACTGAATGCAGTTGGAGGAATGAAGACAGAGTCTGAAATGAAGAAAGGGTGGACTGATCACAGAAAGAGAACTGAATGCAGATGTAGTAATGAAGACAGAGAGAGAACTGAAGACAGGAGGAACTGATCACAGAAAGAGAACTGAATGCAGATGGAGGAATGAAGACAGAGTGTGAAATGAAGAAAGGGTGGACTGATCACAGAAAGAGAACTGAATGCAGATGTAGTAATGAAGACAGAGAGAGAACTGAAGACAGAATGAACTGATCATAGAAAGAGAACTGAATGCAGATGGAGTAATGAAGACAGAGGGAGAAATGAAGAAAGGGTGGACTGATCACAGAAAGAGAACTGAATGCAGATGGAGTAATGAAGACAGAGGGAGAAATGAAGAAAGGGTGGACTGATCACAGAAAGAGAACAGAATGCAGATGGTGTAATGAAGACTGAGGGAGAAATGAAGAAAGGGTGGACTGATCACTGAAAGAGAACTGAATGCAGATGGAGTAATGAAGATAGAGGGAGAAATATGAAAGGGTGGACTGAAGACACAGAGGGATCTAAAGTCAGAGGGAGAATGTCGACAGAGAGAGAGCTGAAGTCAGAGGGAGAACTGAAGGCAGGGTGAACTGATCACAGAAAGAGAACTGAATGCAGATGGAGTAATGAAGACAGAGGGACAAATAAAGAAAGGGTGGACTGATCACAGGAAGAGAACTGAATGCAGATTGAGAAATCAAGTCAGAGGGAGAAATGAAGAAAGGGTGGACTGAAGACACAGAGAGATATAAAGTCAGAAGAGACTGTCGACAGAGAGAGAGCTGAAGTCAGAGGGAGAACTGAAGGCAGGGTGATCTGATCACAGAAAGAGAACTGAATGCAGTTGGAGGAATGAAGACAGAGTGTGAAATGAAGAAAGGGTGGACTGATCACAAAAAGAGAACTGAATGCAGATGTAGTAATGAAGACAGAGAGAGAACTGAAGACAGGATGAACTGATCACAGAAAGAGAACTGAATGCAGATGGAGTAATGAAGACAGAGGGACAAATAAAGAAAGGGTGGACTGATCACAGAAAGAGAACTGAATGCAGATTGAGAAATCAAGTCAGAGGGAGAAATGAAGAAAGGGTGGACTGAAGACACAGAGAGATATAAAGTCAGAAGAGACTGTCGACAGAGAGAGAGCAGAAGTCAGAGGGAGAACAGAAGGCAGGGTGATCTGATCACAGAAAGAGAACTGAATGCAGTTGGAGGAATGAAGACACAGTCTGAAATGAAGAAAGGGTGGACTGATCACAGAAAGAGAACTGAATGCAGATGTAGTAATGAAGACAGAGAGAGAACTGAAGACAGGAGGAACTGATCACAGAAAGAGAACTGAATGCAGATGGAGGAATGAAGACAGAGTGTGAAATGAAGAAAGGGTGGACTGATCACAGAAAGAGAACTGAATGCAGATGTAGTAATGAAGACAGAGAGAGAACTGAAGACAGAATGAACTGATCATAGAAAGAGAACTGAATGCAGATGGAGTAATGAAGACAGAGGGAGAAATGAAGAAAGGGTGGACTGATCACAGAAAGAGAACTGAATGCAGATGTAGTACTGAAGACAGAGAGTGAACTGAAGGCAGGGTGAACTGATCACAGACAGAGAACTGAATGCAGATGCAGTAATGAAGACAGAGAGAGAACTGAAGACAGGATGAACTGATCACAGAAAGAGAACTGAATGCAGATGGAGGAATGAAGACAGAGTGTGAAATGAAGAAAGGGTGGACTGATCACAGGAAGAGAACAGAATGCAGATGGAGTAATGAAGACAGAGGGAGAAATGAAGAAAGGGTGGACTGAAGACACAGTGAGATATAAAGTCAGAGGGAGACTGTCGACAGAGAGAGAGCTGACGTCAGAGGGAGAACTGAAGGCAGGGTGAACTGATCACAGAAAGAGAGCTGAATGCAGATGTAGTATTGAATACAGAGAGAGAACTGAAGGCAGGATGAACTGATCACAGAAAGGGAATTGAATATAGATGGAGTAATGAAGACAGAGGGTGAAATGAAGAAAGGCTGGAGTGATCACAGAAAGAGAACTGAATGCAGATGTAGTAATGAAGAAAGAGAGAGAACTGAAGACAGAATGAACTGATCACAGAAAGGGAATTGAATGTAGATGGAGTAATGAAGACAGAGGGTGAAATGAAGAAAGGGTGGACTGATCACAGAAAGAGAACTGAATTCAGATGGAGTAATGAGGACAGAGGGAGAAATGAAGAAAGGGTGGACTGAAGACACAGAGAGATCTAAAGTGAGATTGCGACTGTCGACAGAGAGAGAGCTGAAGTCAGAGGGAGAACTGATGGCAGGGTGAACTGATCACAGAAAGATAACTGAATGCAGATGTAGTAATGAAGACAAAGGGAGAAATGAAGAAAGGTTGGACTGAAGACACGGAGAGATCTTACGTCAGAGGGAAAGTATTGACAGAGACAGAGCTGAAGTCAGAGGGAGAAATGAAGAAAGGGTGGACTGATGACACAGAAAGATATCAAGTCAGAGGGAGACTGTCGGCAGAGAGAGTGCTGAAGTCAGAGGGAGAACAGAAGGCAGGGTGAACTGATCACAGAAAGAGAACTGAATGCAGATGTAGTAATGAAGACAGAGAGAGAACTGAAGACAGGATGAACTGATCACCGAAATAGAACTGAATGCAGATGGAGGAATGAAGACAGAGTGTGAAATGAAGAAAGGGTGGACTGATCACAGAAAGAGAACTGAATGCAGATGGAGTAATGAAGACAGAGGGAGAAATGAAGACAGGATGAACTGATCACAGAAAGAGAACTGAATGCAGATGGAGGAATGAAGACAGAGTGCGAAATGAAGAAAGGGTGGACTGATCACAGGAAGAGAACAGAATGCAGATGGAGTAATGAAGACAGAGGGAGAAATGAAGAAAGGGTGGACTGAAGACACAGTGAGATATAAAGTCAGAGGGAGACTGTCGACAGAGAGAGAGCTGAAGTCAGAGGGAGAACTGAAGGCAGGGTGAACTGATCACAGAAAGAGAGCTGAATGCAGATGTAGTATTGAAGACAGAGAGAGAACTGAAGACAGAATGAACTGATCATAGAAAGAGAACTGAATGCAGATGGAGTAATGAAGACAGAGGGAGAAATGAAGAAAGGGTGGACTGATCACAGAAAGAGAACTGAATGCAGATGTAGTACTGAAGACAGAGAGTGAACTGAAGGCAGGGTGAACTGATCACAGAGAGAGAACTGAATGCAGATGCAGTAATGAAGACAGAGAGAGAACTGAAGACAGGATGAACTGATCACAGAAAGAGAACTGAATGCAGATGGAGGAATGAAGACAGAGTGTGAAATGAAGAAAGGGTGGACTGATCACAGGAAGAGAACAGAATGCAGATGGAGTAATGAAGACAGAGGGAGAAATGAAGAAAGGGTGGACTGAAGACACAGTGAGATATAAAGTCAGAGGGAGACTGTCGACAGAGAGAGAGCTGACGTCAGAGGGAGAACTGAAGGCAGGGTGAACTGATCACAGAAAGAGAGCTGAATGCAGATGTAGTATTGAAGACAGAGAGAGAACTGAAGGCAGGATGAACTGATCACAGAAAGGGAATTGAATATAGATGGAGTAATGAAGACAGAGGGTGAAATGAAGAAAGGCTGGAGTGATCACAGAAAGAGAACTGAATGCAGATGTAGTAATGAAGAAAGAGAGAGAACTGAAGACAGAATGAACTGATCACAGAAAGGGAATTGAATGTAGATGGAGTAATGAAGACAGAGGGTGAAATGAAGAAAGGGTGGACTGATCACAGAAAGAGAACTGAATTCAGATGGAGTAATGAGGACAGAGGGAGAAATGAAGAAAGGGTGGACTGAAGACACAGAGAGATCTAAAGTGAGATTGCGACTGTCGACAGAGAGAGAGCTGAAGTCAGAGGGAGAACTGATGGCAGGGTGAACTGATCACAGAAAGATAACTGAATGCAGATGTAGTAATGAAGACAAAGGGAGAAATGAAGAAAGGTTGGACTGAAGACACGGAGAGATCTTACGTCAGAGGGAAAGTATTGACAGAGACAGAGCTGAAGTCAGAGGGAGAAATGAAGAAAGGGTGGACTGATGACACAGAAAGATATCAAGTCAGAGGGAGACTGTCGGCAGAGAGAGTGCTGAAGTCAGAGGGAGAACAGAAGGCAGGGTGAACTGATCACAGAAAGAGAACTGAATGCAGATGTAGTAATGAAGACAGAGAGAGAACTGAAGACAGGATGAACTGATCACCGAAATAGAACTGAATGCAGATGGAGGAATGAAGACAGAGTGTGAAATGAAGAAAGGGTGGACTGATCACAGAAAGAGAACTGAATGCAGATGGAGTAATGAAGACAGAGGGAGAAATGAAGACAGGATGAACTGATCACAGAAAGAGAACTGAATGCAGATGGAGGAATGAAGACAGAGTGCGAAATGAAGAAAGGGTGGACTGATCACAGGAAGAGAACAGAATGCAGATGGAGTAATGAAGACAGAGGGAGAAATGAAGAAAGGGTGGACTGAAGACACAGTGAGATATAAAGTCAGAGGGAGACTGTCGACAGAGAGAGAGCTGAAGTCAGAGGGAGAACTGAAGGCAGGGTGAACTGATCACAGAAAGAGAGCTGAATGCAGATGTAGTATTGAAGACAGAGAGAGAACTGAAGGCAGGATGAACTGATCACAGAAAGGGAATTGAATGTAGATGGAGTAATGAAGACAGAGGGTGAAATGAAGAAAGGCTGGAGTGATCACAGAAAGAGAACTGAATGCAGATGTAGTAATGAAGAAAGAGAGAGAACTGAAGACAGAATGAACTGATCACAGAAAGGGAATTGAATGTAGATGGAGTAATGAAGACAGAGGGTGAAATGAAGAAAGGGTGGACTGATCACAGAAAGAGAACTGAATTCAGATGGAGTAATGAGGACAGAGGGAGAAATGAAGAAAGGGTGTACTGAAGACACAGAGAGATCTAAAGTGAGATTGCGACTGTCGACAGAGAGAGAGCAGAGGTCAGAGGGAGAACTGATGGCAGGGTGAACTGATCACAGAAAGAGAACTGAATGCAGATGTAGTAATGAAGACAAAGGGAGAAATGAAGAAAGGTTGGACTGAAGACACGGAGAGATCTTACGTCAGAGGGAACGTATTGACAGAGACAGAGCTGAAGTCAGAGGGAGAAATGAAGAAAGGGTGGACTGATGACACAGAAAGATATCAAGTCAGAGGGAGACTGTCGGCAGAGAGAGTGCTGAAGTCAGAGGGAGAACAGAAGGCAGGGTGAACTGATCACAGAAAGAGAACTGAATGCAGATGTAGTAATGAAGACAGAGAGAGAACTGAAGACAGGATGAACTGATCACCGAAATAGAACTGAATGCAGATGGAGGAATGAAGACAGAGTGTGAAATGAAGAAAGGGTGGACTGATCACAGAAAGAGAACTGAATGCAGATGGAGTAATGAAGACAGAGGGAGAAATGAAGAAAGTGTGGACTGATCACAGAAAGAGAACTGAATGCAGATGGAGTAATGAAGACAGAGGGAGAAATGAAGAAAGGGTGGACTGATGACACAGAGAGATATAAAGTCAGAGGGAGACTGTCGACAGAGAGAGAGCTGAAGTCAGAGGGAGAACTGAAGGCAGGGTAAACTGATCACAGAAAGAGAACTGAATGCAGATGTAGTAATGAAGACAGAGAGAGAACTGAAGACAGGATGAACTGATCACAGAAAGAGAACTGAATGCAGATGAAGGAATGAAGACAGAGGGTGAAATGAAGAAATTGTGGACTGATCACAGAAAGAGAACTGAATGCAGATGGAGTAATGAAGACTGAGGGAGAAATGAAGAAAGTGTTGACTGATCACAGAAAGAGAACTGAATGCAGATGGAGCAATGAAGACAGAGGGAAAAATGAAGAAAGGGTGGACTGAAGACACAGAGAGATCTCAAGTCAGAGGGAGAATGTCGACAGAGAGAGAACTGAAGTCAGAGAGAGAACTGAAGACAGGGAGAACTGATCACAGAAAGAGAACTGAATGCTGATGTAGTAATGAAGACAGAGAGAGAACTGAAGTCACAGAGAGAACTGAAGACAGGGTGAACTGATCACAAAAAGAAAACTGAAGACAGATGGAGTAATAGAAGACAGAGGGAGAAATGAAGACTGGGTGAACTGATCGCAGAAAGTGATCTGAATGCAGATGTAGTAACGAAGACAGAGGGAGAAATGAAGAAAGGGTGGTCTGATCACAGAAAGGGAACTGAATGCAGATTGAGAAATCAAGACAGAGGGCGTAATGAAGAAAGGTTGGACTGAAGACACAGAGAGATATAAAGTCAGAGGGAGACTGTCGACAGAGAGAGAGCTGAAGTCAGAAGGAGAGCTGAAGGCAGTGTGAACTGATCACAGAAAGAGAACTGAATGCAGATGTAGTAATGAAGACAGAGAGAGAACTGAAGACCGGATGAACTGATCACAGAAAGAGAACTGAATGCAGATGGAGTAATGAAGACAGAGGGAGAAATGAAGAAAGGGTGGACTGATCACAGAAGGAGAACTAAATGCAGATGGAGTAATGAAGACAGAGGGAGAAATGAAGAAAGGGTGGACTGATCACAGAAAGAGAACTGAATGCAGAGTGAGAAATCAAGACAGAGGGCGAAATGAAGAAAGGGTGGACTGAAGACACAGAGAGATATAAAGTCAGAAGAGACTGTCGACAGAGAGAGAGCTGAAGTCAGAGGGAGAACTGAAGGCAGGGTGATCTGATCACAGAAAGAGAACTGAATGCAGTTGGAGGAATGAAGACAGAGTGTGAACTGAAGAAAGGGTGGACTGATCACAAAAAGAGAACTGAATGCAGATGTAGTAATGAAGACAGAGAGAGAACTGAAGACAGGATGAACTGATCACAGAAAGAGAACTGAATGCAGATGGAGTAATGAAGACAGAGGGACAAATAAAGAAAGGGTGGACTGATCACAGAAAGAGAACTGAATGCAGATTGAGAAATCAAGTCAGAGGGAGAAATGAAGAAAGGGTGGACTGAAGACACAGAGAGATATAAAGTCAGAAGAGACTGTCGACAGAGAGAGAGCAGAAGTCAGAGGGAGAACAGAAGGCAGGGTGATCTGATCACAGAAAGAGAACTGAATGCAGTTGGAGGAATGAAGACACAGTCTGAAATGAAGAAAGGGTGGACTGATCACAGAAAGAGAACTGAATGCAGATGTAGTAATGAAGACAGAGAGAGAACTGAAGACAGGAGGAACTGATCACAGAAAGAGAACTGAATGCAGATGGAGGAATGAAGACAGAGTGTGAAATGAAGAAAGGGTGGACTGATCACAGAAAGAGAACTGAATGCAGATGTAGTAATGAAGACAGAGAGAGAACTGAAGACAGAATGAACTGATCATAGAAAGAGAACTGAATGCAGATGGAGTAATGAAGACAGAGGGAGAAATGAAGAAAGGGTGGACTGATCACAGAAAGAGAACTGAATGCAGATGTAGTACTGAAGACAGAGAGTGAACTGAAGGCAGGGTGAACTGATCACAGACAGAGAACTGAATGCAGATGCAGTAATGAAGACAGAGAGAGAACTGAAGACAGGATGAACTGATCACAGAAAGAGAACTGAATGCAGATGGAGGAATGAAGACAGAGTGTGAAATGAAGAAAGGGTGGACTGATCACAGGAAGAGAACAGAATGCAGATGGAGTAATGAAGACAGAGGGAGAAATGAAGAAAGGGTGGACTGAAGACACAGTGAGATATAAAGTCAGAGGGAGACTGTCGACAGAGAGAGAGCTGAAGTCAGAGGGAGAACTGAAGGCAGGGTGAACTGATCACAGAAAGAGATCTGAATGCAGATGTAGTAATGAAGACAGAAAGAGAACTGAAGACAGGATGAACTGATCACAGAAAGAGAACTGAGTGCAGATGGAGTAATGAAGACAGAGGGAGAAATGAAGAAAGGGTGGACTGATCACAGAAAGAGAACAGAATGCAGATGGTGTAATGAAGACTGAGGGAGAAATGAAGAAAGGGTGGACTGATCACTGAAAGAGAACTGAATGCAGATGGAGTAATGAAGATTGAGGGAGAAATATGAAAGGGTGGACTGAAGACACAGAGGGATCTAAAGTCAGAGGGAGAATGTCGACAGAGAGAGAACTGAAGTCAGTGAGAGAACTGAAGACAGGGTGAACTGATCAAAGAAAGAGAACTGAACGCAGATGTAGTAATGAAGACAGAGGGAGAAATGAAGACAGGTGGACTGATCACAGAAAGTGAACTGAATGCAGATGGTGTAATGAAGACAAAGGGAGAAATGAAGAAAGGTTGGACTGAAGACACGGAGACATCTTACGTCAGAGGGAAAGTATTGACAGAGACAGAGCTGAAGTCAGAGGGAGAACTGAAGAAAGGGTGGACTGAAGACACAGAGAGATATAAAGTCAGAGGGAGACTGTCGACAGAGAGAACTAAAGTCAGCAGGAGAACTGAAGACAGGATGAACTGATCACAGAAAGAGAACTGAATGCAGATGAAGTAATGAAGACAGAGGGTGAAATGAAGAAAGGGTTTACTATTCACAGAAAGAGAACTGAATGCAGATGGAGTAATGAAGGCAGAGGGAGAAATGAAGAAAGTGTGGACTGATCACAGAAAGAGAACTGAATGCAGATGGAGTAATGAAGACAGAGGAAGAAATGAAGAAAGGGTGGACTGATCACAGAAAGAGAACTGAATGCAGATGTTGTACTGAAGACAGAGAGTGAACTGAAGGCAGGGTGAACTGATCACAGAAAGAGAACTGAATGCAGATGGAGTAATGAAGACAGAGGGACAAATAAAGAAATGGTGGACTGATCACAGAAAGAGAACTGAATGCAGATTGAGAAATCAAGTCAGAGGGCGAAATGAAGAAAGGGTGGACTGAAGACACAGAGAGATATAAAGTCAGAGGAGACTGTCGACAGAGAGAGAGCTGAAGTCAGAGGGAGAACTGAAGGCAGGGTGAACTGATCACAGAAAGAAAACTGAATGCAGATGTAGTAATGAAGACAGAGGGAGAAATGAAGAAAGTGTGGACTGATCACAGAAAGAGAAGTGAATGCAGATGGAGTAATGAAGACTGAGGGAGAAATGAAGAAAGGGTGGACTGATGACACAGAAAGATATAAAGTCGGAGGGAGACTGTCGGCAGAGAGAGTGCTGAAGTCAGAGGGAGAACTGAAGTCAGGGTGAACTGATCACAGAAAGAGAACTGAATGCAGATGCAGTAATGAACACAGAGAGAGAACTGAAGACAGGATGAACTGATCACAGAAATAGAACTGAATGCAGATGGAGGAATGAAGACAGAGTGTGAAATGAAGAAAGGGTGGACTGATCACAGAAAGAGAACTGAATGCAGATGGAGTAATGAAGACAGAGGGAGAAATGAAGAAAGTGTGGACTGATCACAGAAAGAGAACTGAATGCAGATGGAGTAATGAAGACAGAGGGAGAAATGAAGAAAGGGTGGACTGATGACACAGAGAGATATAAAGTCAGAGGGAGACTGTCGACAGAGAGAGAGCTGAAGTCAGAGGGAGAACTGAAGGCAGGATGAACTGATCACAGAAAGGGAATTGAATGTAGATTGAGTAATGAAGACAGAGGGTGAAATGAAGAAAGGGTGGACTGATCACAGAAAGAGAACTGAATTCAGATGGAGTAATGAAGACAGAGGGAGAAATGAAGAAAGGGTGGACTGAAGACACAGAGAGATCGAAAGTGAGATTGCGACTCTCGACAGAGAGAGAGCTGAAGTCAGAGGGAGAACTGATGGCAGGATGAACGGATCACAGAAAGAGAACTGAATGCAGATGTAGTAATGAAGACAGAGGGAGAAATGAAGACAGGTGGACTGATCACAGAAAGTGAACTGAATGCAGATGGTGTAATGAAGACAAAGGGAGAAATGAAGAAAGGTTGGACTGAAGACACGGAGAGATTTTACGTCAGAGGGAAAGTATTGACAGAGACAGAGCTGAAGTCAGAGGGAGAAATGAAGAAAGGGTGGACTGATGGCACAGAAAGATATAAAGTCAGAGGGAGACTGTCGGCAGAGAGAGTGCTGAAGTCAGAGGGAGAACTGAAGGCAGGGTGAACTGATCACAGAAAGAGAACTGAATGCAGATGTAGTAATGAAGACAGAGAGAGAACTGAAGACAGGATGAACTGATCACAGAAATAGAACTGAATGCAGATGGAGGAATGAAGACAGAGTGTGAAATGAAGAAAGGGTGGACTGATCACAGAAAGAGAACTGAATGCAGATGGAGTAATGAAGACAGAGGGAGAAATGAAGAAAGTGTGGACTGATCACAGAAAGAGAACTGAATGCAGATGGAGTAATGAAGACAGAGGGAGAAATGAAGAAAGGGTGGACTGATGACACAGAGAGATATAAAGTCAGAGGGAGACTGTCGACTGAGAGAGAGCTGAAGTCAGAGGGAGAACTGAAGGCAGGGTGAACTGATCACAGAAAGAGAACTGAATGCAGATGTAGTAATGAAGACAGAGAGAGAACTGAAGACAGGATGAACTGATCACAGAAGGAGAACTGAATGCAGATGGAGGAATGAAGACAGAGGGTGAAATGAAGAAATTGTGGACTGATCACAGAAAGAGAACTGAATGCAGATGGAGTAATGAAGACAGAGGGAGAAATGAAGAAAGTGTTGACTGATCACAGAAAGAGAACTGAATGCAGATGGAGCAATGAAGACAGAGGGAAAAATGAAGAAAGGGTGGACTGAAGACACAGAGAGATCTCAAGTCAGAGGGAGAATGTCGACAGAGAGAGAACTGAAGTCAGAGAGAGAACTGAAGACAGGGTGAACTGATCACAGAAAGAGAACTGAATGCAGATGGATTAAAGATGACAGAGGGAGAAATGAAGAAAGGGTATACTGATCACAGAAAGAGAACTGAATGCAGATGTAGTAATGAAGACAGAGAGAGAACTGAAGTCACAGAGAGAACTGAAGACAGGGTGAACTGATCACAAAAAGAAAACTGAAGACAGATGGAGTATAGAAGACAGAGGAAGAAATGAAGACTGGGTGAACTGATCGCAGAAAGGGAACTGAATGCAGATTGAGAAATCAAGACAGAGGGCGTAATGAAGAAAGGGTGGACTGAAGACACAGAGAGATATAAAGTCAGAGGGAGACTGTCGACAGAGAGAGAGCTGAAGCCAGAGGGAGAGCTGAAAGCAGTGTGAACTGATCACAGAAAGAGAACTGAATGCAGATGTAGTAATGAAGACAGAGAGAGAACTGAAGACCGGATGAACTGATCACAGAAAGAGAACTGAATGCAGATGGAGTAATGAAGACAGAGGGAGAAATGAAGAAAGGGTGGACTGATCACAGAAAGAGAACAGAATGCAGATGGTGTAATGAAGACTGAGGCAGAAATGAAGAAAGGGTGGACTGATCACTGAAAGAGAACTGAATGCAGATGGAGTAATGAAGATAGAGGGAGAAATATGAAAGGGTGGAATGAAGACACAGAGGGATCTAAAGTCAGAGGGAGAATGTCGACAGAGAGAGAGCTGAAGTCAGAGGGAGAACTGAAGGCAGGGTGAACTGATCACAGAAAGAGAACTGAATGCAGATGGAGTAATGAAGACAGAGGGACAAATAAAGAAAGGGTGGACTGATCACTGAAAGAGAACTGAATGCAGATTGAGAAATCAAGTCAGAGGGAGAAATGAAGAAAGGGTGGACTGAAGACACAGAGAGATATAAAGTCAGAAGAGACTGTCGACAGAGAGAGAGCTGAAGTCAGAGGGAGAACTGAAGGCAGGGTGATCTGATCACAGAAAGAGAACTGAATGCAGTTGGAGGAATGAAGACAGAGTGCGAAATGAAGAAAGGGTGGACTGATCACAAAAAGAGAACTGAATGCAGATGTAGTAATGAAGACAGAGAGAGAACTGAAGACAGAATGAACTGATCACAGAAAGAGAACTGAATGCAGATGGAGTAATGAAGACAGAGGGACAAATAAAGAAAGGGTGGACTGATCACAGAAAGAGAACTGAATGCAGATTGAGAAATCAAGTCAGAGGGAGCAATGAAGAAAGGGTGGACTGAAGACACAGAGAGATATAAAGTCAGAAGAGACTGTCGACAGAGAGAGAGCAGAAGTCAGAGGGAGAACTGAAGGCAGGGTGATCTGATCACAGAAATAGAACTGAATGCAGTTGGAGGAATGAAGACAGAGTGTGAAATGAAGAAAGGGTGGACTGATCACAGAAAGAGAACTGAATGCAGATGTAGTAATGAAGACAGAGAGAGAACTGAAGACAGGATGAACTGATCACAGAAAGAGAACTGAATGCAGATGGAGGAATGAAGACAGAGTGTGAAATGAAGAAAGGGTGGACTGATCACAGAAAGAGAACTGAATGCAGATGTAGTAATGAAGACAGAGAGAGAACTGAAGACAGAATGAACTGATCACAGAAAGAGAACTGAATGCAGATGGAGTAATGAAGACAGAGGGAGAAATGAAGAAAGGGTGGACTGATCACAGAAAGAGAACTGAATGCAGATGTAGTACTGAAGACAGAGAGTGAACTGAAGGCAGGGTGAACTGATCACAGACAGAGAACTGAATGCAGATGTAGTAATGAAGACAGAGAGAGAACTGAAGACAGGATGAACTGATCACAGAAAGAGAACTGAATGCAGATGGAGGAATGAAGACAGAGTGTGAAATGAAGAAAGGGTGGACTGATCACAGGAAGAGAACAGAATGCAGATGGAGTAATGAAGACAGAGGGAGAAATGAAGAAAGGGTGGACTGAAGACACAGTGAGATATAAAGTCAGAGGGAGACTGTCGACAGAGAGAGAGCTGAAGTCAGAGGGAGAACTGAAGGCAGGGTGAACTGATCACAGAAAGAGAGCTGAATGCAGATGTAGTATTGAAGACAGAGAGAGAACTGAAGGCAGGATGAACTGATCACAGAAAGGGAATTGAATGTAGATGGAGTAATGAAGACAGAGGGTGAAATGAAGAAAGGGTGGACTGATCACAGAAAGAGAACTGAATGCTGATGTAGTAATGAAGACAGAGAGAGAACTGAAGACAGAATGAACTGATCACAGAAAGAGAACTGAATGCAGATGGAGTAATGAAGACAGAGGGAGAAATGAAGAAAGGGTGGACTGATCACAGAAAGAGAACTGAATGCAGATGTAGTACTGAAGACAGAGAGTGAACTGAAGGCAGGGTGAACTGATCACAGACAGAGAACTGAATGCAGATGTAGTAATGAAGACAGAGAGAGAACTGAAGACAGAATGAACTGATCACAGAAAGGGAATTGAATGTAGATGGAGTAATGAAGACAGAGGGTGAAATGAAGAAAGGGTGGACTGATCACAGAAAGAGAACTGAATGCAGATGTAGTAATGAAGACAGAGGGAGAAATGAAGAAAGGGTGGACTGAAGACACAGAGAGATCTAAAGTGAGATTGCGACTGTCGACAGAGAGAGAGCTGAAGTCAGAGGGAGAACTGATGGCAGGGTGAACTGATCACAGAAAGAGAACTGAATGCAGATGTAGTAATGAAGACAAAGGGAGAAATGAAGAAAGGTTGGACTGAAGACACGGAGAGATCTTACGTCAGAGGGAAAGTATTGACAGAGACAGAGCTGAAGTCAGAGGGAGAAATGAAGAAAGGGTGGACTGATGACACAGAAAGATATCAAGTCAGAGGGAGACTGTCGGCAGAGAGAGTGCTGAAGTCAGAGGGAGAACAGAAGGCAGGGTGAACTGATCACAGAAAGAGAACTGAATGCAGATGTGGTAATGAAGACAGAGAGAGAACTGAAGACAGGATGAACTGATCACAGAAAGAGAACTGAATGCAGATGGAGGAATGAAGACAGAGGGTGAAATGAAGAAATTGTGGACTGATCACAGAAAGAGAACTGAATGCAGATGGAGTAAAGAAGACAGAGGGAGAATTGAAGAAAGGGTGGCTGATCGCAGAAAGAGAACCGAATGCAGATAGAGTAATGCAGACAGAGAGAAAACTGAAAACAGGGTGAACTGATCACAGAAAGGGAACTGAATGCAGATGGAGTAAAGGTGACAGAGGGAGAAATGAAGACAGGGTGAACTGATCATAGAATGAGAACTGAATGCAGATGGAGTAATGAGGACGGAGGGAAAAGTGAAGACAGGGTGAACTGAACACAGAAGGCGAACTGAATGCAGATGGAGTAATGAAGACAGAGGGAGAAATGAAGAAAGGGTAGACTGTAGACAAAAAGAGATCTGAAGTCAGCGGGTGACTGTCGACACAGAGAAAACTGAATTCAGAGGGAGAACTGAAGACAGGGTGAACTGATGATTGAAAGAGAACTGACGACAGATTGAGTAATGAAGACAGAGGGAGTAATGAAGAAAGGGTTAATTGATCACAGAAAGTGAACTGAATGCAGATGGAGTAATGGAGACAGAGTGATAAATGAAGAAAGGGTGGACTGAAGGCAAAGGGAGATCTAAAGTCAGAGGGAGACTGCTGACAGCGAGAGAGCTGAAGTCAGAAAGAGAACTGAAGAAAGGGTGGACTGAAGACACATAGAGATATAAAGTCTGAGGGAGACTGTCGACACAGCGAACTGAAGTCAGAGGGAGAACTGAAGTCAGGGTGAACAGATCACAAAATGAGATCTGACGACTGATGGAGCAATGAAGACAGAGGGAGAAATGAAGACATGGTGGCTGATCGCAGAAAGAGAACTGAATGCAGATAGCGTAATGCAGACAGAGAGAGCTGAAGACAGGGTGAACTGATCACAAAAAGAGAACTGAATGCAGATGGAGTAAAAATGCAGAGGGAGAAATGAAAACAGGGTGAACTGATCAAAGAAAGTGAACTGAATGCAGATGGAGTAATGAAAACAGAGGGAGAATTGAAGAAAGGGTGGACTGATCACAGAAAGAGAACTGAATGCAGATGGAGTAATGAAGACAGAGGGAGAAGTGAAGACAGGGTGAACTGAACACAGAAAGAGAACTGAATGCAGATGGAGTAATGACAGACAGAGGGAGAATAGAAGAAAGGGTGGACTGAAGACAAAAATAGATCGAAAGTCAGAGGGTGACTGTCGACACAGAGAAATCAGAAGTCAGAGGGAGAACTGAAGACAGGGTGAACTGATGATTGAAAGAGAACTGGCGACAGATGGAGTAATGAAGACAGAGTGAGAAATGAAGAGAGGGTCATTTGATCACAGAAAGAGAACTGAATGCAGATGGAGTAATGAGGACAGAGGGAGAAATGAAGAAAGGGTGGAATGATCACAAATAGCGAAATGAAGACAAATGGAGTAATGAAGACAGAGGGAGAAATGAAGAAAGTATGGACTGACTACAGAAAGAGAAGATGAATGCAGATTGAGAAATCAAGACAGAGGGCGAAATGACGAAAGGGTGGACTGAAGACACAGAGAGATCTAAAATCAGAGGTACACTGTCGACAGAGAGAGAGCTGAAGTCAGAGGGAGAACTGAAGGCAGGGTGAACTGACCACAGAAAGAGAACTGAATGCAGATGGAGTAATGAAGACAGAGGGGGAACAGAAGAAAGGGTGGAGTGAAGACACAGAGAGATCTAAAGTCAGAGGAAGACTGTCGACAGAGAGAGAGCTGAAGTCAGAGGGAGAACTGAAGGCAGGGTGAACTGATCACAGAAAGAGAACTGACTGCAGATGGAGTAATGAAAACAGAGGGAGAACTGAAGAAAGGGTGGACTGATCACAGAAAGAGAACTGAATGCAGATGGAGTAATGAAGACAGAGGGAGAAATGAAGAAATGGTGGACTGAAGACAAAAAGAGATCTAAAGTCAGAGGGTGACTGTCGACAGAGAGAAAACTGAAGTCAGAGGGAGAATTGAAGGCAGGTTGAACTGATCACAGAAAGAGAACTGAATGCAGATGGAGTAATGAGGACAGAGTGAGAAATGAAGAAAGGGTTCACTGAAGACAAAAAGAGATCTAAAGTCAGATGGTAACTGTCGATAGAGAGAAAAATGAAGTCAGAGGGAGAACAGAAGACAGGGTGAACTGATGACAGAAATAGAACTGACGACAGTTGGAGTAATGAAGACAGAGGCAGAAATGAAGACAGTGTGCACTGATCACAGCAAGTGAACTGAATGTAGATGGAGTAATGAAGACAGAGGGTGAAATGAAGAAAGGCTGGACTGAAGACACAGAGTGATCTAAAGTCAGAGGGAGACTGCTGACAGACAGAGAGCTGAAGTCAGAGGGAGAACTGAAGAAAGGTTGGACTGAAGACACAGAGAGATCGAAAGTCAGAGGGAGTCTGTCGACAGAGAGAGAACTGAGGTCAGAGGGACAAATGAAGACAAGGTGAACTGATCACAGAAAGAGAACTGAATGCAGATGGAGTAATGAAGACAGAGGGAGAAATAAGAAATGGTGGACTGATCACAGAAAGAGAACTGAATGCAGATGAAGCAATGAAGACAGATGGAGAAGTGAAGAAACGGTGGACTGATCACAGAAAGAGAACTGAATGCAGATGGAGTAATGAAGACAGAGGGAGAAATGAAGAAAGGGGGAACTGAAGACACAGAGAAATCTAAAGTCAGATGGTGACTGTCGACAGAGAGAAAAGTGATGTCAGAGGGAGAACTGAAGATAGGGTGAACTGATGACAGAAATAGAACGGACGACAGATGTAGTAATGAAGACAGAGGCAGAAATGAAGATAGGGTGGACTGATCACAGAAAGTGAACTGAATGTGGATGGAGTAATGAAGACAGAGGGAAAAGTGATGAGAGGGTGAAATGATCACATAAAGAGAACTGAATGCAGATGGAGTTATGAAGTCAGAGTGAGAAATGAAGAAAGGGTGGACTGAAGACAAAAAGAGATCTAAAGACAGATGGTGAATGCCGACAGAGAGAAAATTGAAGTCAGAGGGAGAACTGAAGACAGTGTCAACTGATGACAGAAATCGAACTGACGACAGATGGAGTAATGAAGTCAGAGGCAGAAATGAAGACAGGGTGGACTGATCACAGAAAGTGAACTGAATGTAGATGAAGTAATGAAGACAGAGGGAGAAATGAAGAAACCGTGGACTGATCCCTGAAAGAGAACTGAATGCGGATGGAGTAATGAAGACAGAGGGAGAAATGAAGAAAGGGTGGACTGAAGACACAGAGAGATCTAACGTCAGAGGGAGACTGTCGACAGAGAGAGGGAGCTGAAGTCAGAGGGAGAACTGAAGGCAGGGTGAACTGATCACAGAAAGAAAACTGAATGCAGATGGAGTAATGAAAACAGAGTGAGAAATGAAGAAAGGGTTCACTGAAGACAAAAAGAGATCTAAAGTCAGATGGTGACTGTCGACAGAGAGAAAACTGAAGTCAGAGGGAGAACTGAAGACAGGGTGAACTGATGACAGAAATAGAACTGACGACAGATGGAGTAATGAAGACAGAGGGAGAAATGAAGACAGGGTGGACTGATCACAGAAAGTGAACTGAATGAAGATGGAGTAATGAAGAGAGAGGGAGAAATGAAGAAAGGGTGGACTGAAGACACAGTGTGATCTAAAGTCAGAGGGAGACTGTTGACAGAGAGAGAGCTGAAGTCAGAGGCAGAATGGAAGAAAGGTTGGACTGAAGACACAGAGAGATCTAATGTCAGAGAGAGTCCGTCGACAGAGAGAAAACTGAGATCAGAGGGAGAACTGAAGACATGGTGAACTGATCACAGAAAGAGAACTGAATACAGATGGAGTATTGAAGACAGAGGGAGAAATGAAGAAACGGTGGACTGATCACAGAAAGAGAACAGAATGTAGATTGAGTAATGAAGAGAGAGAGAGGACGGAAGACAGGATGAACTGATCACAGAAAGAGAACTGAATGCAGATGAAGCAATGAAGACAGGTGGAGAAATGAAGAAACGGTGGACTGATCACAGAAAGAGAACTGAATGCAGATGGAGTAATGATGACAGAGGGAGAAATGAAGAAAGGGAGAACTGAAGACACAGAGCAATCTAATGTCAGATGGTGACTGTCGACAGAGGGAAAACTGAAGTCAGAGGGAGAACTGAAGACAGGGTGAACTGATCTCAGAAAGCGAACTGAATGTAGATGGAGTAATGAAGACAGAGGGTGAAATGAAGAAAGAGTGACTGATTACAGAAAGAGAACAGAATGCAGATGGAGTAATGAAGACAGAGGGAAAAGTGACGACAGGGTGAACTGATCATAGAAAGAGAACTGAATGCAGATGGAGTAATGAAGACAGAGTGAGAAATGAAGAAAGGGTGGACTGAAGACAAAAAGAGATCTAAAGTCAGATGGTAACTGTCGACAGAGAGAAAACTGAAGTCAGAGGGAGAACTGAAGACAGGGTGAACTGATGACAGAAATAGAACTGACGACAGATGTAGTAATGAAGACAGAGGCAGAAATGAAGATAGGGTGGACTGATCACAGAAAGTGAACTGAATGCAGATGGAGTAATGAAGACAGAGGGTGAAATGAAGAAAGGGTGGACTGATTACAGAAAGAGAACTGAATGCAGATGGAGTAATGAAGACAGAGTGTGAAATGAAGAAAGGGTGGACTGAAGACAAAAAGAGATCGAAAGACAGATGGTGACTGCCGACAGAGAGAAAATTGAAGTCAGAGGGAGAAATGAAGACAGTGTGAACTGTTGACAGAAATAGAACTGACGACAGATGGAGTAATGAAGACAGAGCCAGAAATGAAGACAGGGTGGACTAATCGCAGAAAGTGAACTGAATGTAGATGGAGTAATGAAGAAAGAGGGAGAAATGAAGAAACGGTGGACTGAGCGCAGAAAGAGAACTGAATGCAGATGGAGTAATGAAGACAGAGGGAGAAATGAAGAAAGGGTGGACTGAAGACAAAAAGACATCTAAAGTCAGAGGGTGACTGTCGACAGAGAGAATACTGAAGTCTGAGGGAGAACTGAAGGCAGGTTGAACTGATCACAGAAAGAGAACTGAATGCAGATGGAGTAATGAGGACAGAGTGAGAAATGAAGAAAGGGTTCACTGAAGACAAATAGAGATCTAAAGTCAGATGGTGACTGCCGACAGAGAGAAAACTGAAGTCAGAGGGAGAACAGAAGACAGGGTGAACTGATGACAGAAATAGAACTGACGACAGATGGAGTAATGAAGACAGAGGCAGAAATGAAGACAGTGTGGACTGATCACAGCAAGTGAACTGAATGTAGATGGAGTAATGAAGACAGAGGGTGAAATGAAGAAAGGGTGGTCTGAAGACACAGAGTGATCTAAAGTCAGAGGGAGACTGCTGACAGAGAGAGAGCTGAAGTCAGAGGGAGAACTGAAGAAAGGTGGGACTGAAGACACAGAGAGATCGAAAGTCAGAGGGAGTCTGTCGACAGAGAGAGAACTGAGGTCAGAGGGAGAACTGAAGACAAGGTGAACTGATCACAGAAAGAGAACTGAATGCAGATGGAGTAATGAAGACAGAGGGAGAAAGAAGAAATGGTGGACTGATCGCAGAAAGAGAACTGAATGCAGATGGAGTAATGAAGACAGAGAGAGGACTGAAGACAGGATGAACTGATTACAGAAAGAGAACTGAATGCAGATGGAGCAATGAAGACAGATGGAGAAGTGAAGAAACGGTGGACCGATCACAGAAAGAGAACTCAATGCAGATGGAGTAATGGAGACAGAGGGAGAAATGAAGAAAGGGAGAACTGAAGACACAGAGAAATCTAATGTCAGATGGTGACTGTCGACAGAGAGAAAAGTGATGTCAGAGGGAGAACTGAAGACAGGGTGAACTGATGACAGAAATAGAACTGACGACAGATGTAGTAAAGAAGACAGAGGCAGAAATGAAGATAGGGTGGACTGATCACAGAAAGAGAACTGAATGCAGATGGAGTAATGAAGACAGAGGGAGAAATGAAGAATCGGTGGACTGATCCCAGAAAGAGAACTGAATGCGGATGGAGTAATGAAGACAGAGGGAGAAATGAAGAAAGGGTGGACTGAAGACACAGAGAGATCTAAAGTCAGAGGGAGACTGTCGACAGAGAGAGAGAGCTGAAGTCAGAGGGAGAACTGAAGGCAGGGTGAACTGATCACAGAAAGAGAACTGAATGCAGATGGAGTAATGAAAACAGAGGGAGAACTGAAGAAAGGGTGGACTGATCACAGAAAGAGAACTGAATGCAGATGGAGTAATGAAGACAGTGAGAAATGAAGAAAGGGTTCACTGAAGACAAAAAGAGATCTAAAGTCAGATGGTGACTGTCGACAGAGAGAATACTGAAGTCTGAGGGAGAACTGAAGGCAGGTTGAACTGATCACAGAAAGAGAACTGAATGCAGATGGAGTAATGAGGACAGAGTGAGAAATGAAGAAAGGGTTCACTGAAGACAAATAGAGATCTAAAGTCAGATGGTGACTGCCGACAGAGAGAAAACTGAAGTCCGAGGGAGAACAGAAGACAGGGTGAACTGATGACAGAAATAGAACTGACGACAGATGGAGTAATGAAGACAGAGGCAGAAATGAAGACAGTGTGGACTGATCACAGCAAGTGAACTGAATGTAGATGGAGTAATGAAGACAGAGGGTGAAATGAAGAAAGGGTGGTCTGAAGACACAGAGTGATCTAAAGTCAGAGGGAGACTGCTGACAGAGAGAGAGCTGAAGTCAGAGGGAGAACTGAAGAAAGGTGGGACTGAAGACACAGAGAGATCGAAAGTCAGAGGGAGTCTGTCGACAGAGAGAGAACTGAGGTCAGAGGGAGAACTGAAGACAAGGTGAACTGATCACAGAAAGAGAACTGAATGCAGATGGAGTAATGAAGACAGAGGGAGAAAGAAGAAATGGTGGACTGATCGCAGAAAGAGAACTGAATGCAGATGGAGTAATGAAGACAGAGAGAGGACTGAAGACAGGATGAACTGATTACAGAAAGAGAACTGAATGCAGATGGAGCAATGAAGACAGATGGAGAAGTGAAGAAACGGTGGACTGATCACAGAAAGAGAACTGAATGCAGATGGAGTAATGGAGACAGAGGGAGAAATGAAGAAAGGGAGAACTGAAGACACAGAGAAATCTAATGTCAGATGGTGACTGTCGACAGAGAGAAAAGTGATGTCAGAGGGAGAACTGAAGACAGGGTGAACTGATGACAGAAATAGAACTGACGACAGATGTAGTAAAGAAGACAGAGGCAGAAATGAAGATAGGGTGGACTGATCACAGAAAGAGAACTGAATGCAGATGGAGTAATGAAGACAGAGGGAGAAATGAAGAATCGGTGGACTGATCCCAGAAAGAGAACTGAATGCGGATGGAGTAATGAAGACAGAGGGAGAAATGAAGAAAGGGTGAACTGAAGACACAGAGAGATCTAAAGTCAGAGGGAGACTGTCGACAGAGAGAGAGAGCTGAAGTCAGAGGGAGAACTGAAGGCAGGGTGAACTGATCACAGAAAGAGAACTGAATGCAGATGGAGTAATGAAAACAGAGGGAGAACTGAAGAAAGGGTGGACTGATCACAGAAAGAGAACTGAATGCAGATGGAGTAATGAAGACAGTGAGAAATGAAGAAAGGGTTCACTGAAGACAAAAATAGATCTAAAGTCAGATGGTGACTGTCGACAGAGAGAAAACTGAAGTCACAGGGAGAACTGAAGACAGGGTGAACTGATGACAGAAATAGAACTGACGACAGATGGAGTAATGAAGACAGTGGCAGAAATGAAGACAGGGTGGACTGATCACAGAAAGTGAACTGAATGTAGATGGAGTAATGAAGACAGAGGGAGAAATGAAGAAAGGGTGGACTGAAGACAAAGTGTGATCTAAAGTCAGAGGGAGACTGTTGACAGAGAGAGAGCTGAAGTCAGAGGCAGAACTGAAGAAAGGTTGGACTGAAGACACAGAGAGATCTAAAGTCAGAGAGAGTTTGTCGACAGAGAGAGAACTGAGGTCAGAGGGAGAACTGAAGACAGGGTGAACTGATCACAGAACGGGAACTGAATGCAGATGGAGTAATGAAGAGAGGGAGAGGACTGAAGACAGGATGAACTGATCACAGAAAGAGAACTGAATGCAGATGAAGCAATGAAGACAGGTGGAGAAATGAAGAAACGGTGGACTGATACAGAAAGAGAACTGAATGCAGATGGAGTAATGAAGACAGAGGGAGAAATGAAGAAAGGGAGAACTGAAGACACAGAGAAATCTAATGTCAGATGGTGACTGTCGAAAGAGAGAAAACTGAAGTCAGAGGGAGAACTGAAGACAGGGTGAACTGTTGACAGAAATAGAACTGACGACAGATGTAGTAATGAAGACAGAGGCAGAAATGAAGACAGGGTGGACTGATCACAGAAAGTGAACTGAATGTAGATGGAGTAATGAAGACAGAGGGTGAAATGAAGAAATGGTGGACTGATTACAGAAAGAGAACTGAATGCAGATGGAGTAATGAAGACAGAGGGAAAAGAGACGACAGGGTGAACTGATCACATAAAGAGAACTGAATGCAGATGGAGTAATGAAGACAGAGTGAGAAATGAAGAAAGGGTGGACTGAAGACAAAAAGAGATCTAAAGACAGATGGTGACTGCCGACAGAGGGAAAATTGAAGTCAGAGGGAGAACTGAAGACAGTGTGAACTGATGACAGAAATAGAACTGACGACAGATGTAGTAATGAAGACAGAGCCAGAAATGAAGACAGGGTGGACTGATCACAGAAAGTGAAATGAATGCAGATTGAGTAATGAAGACAGAGGGAGAAATGAAGAAACGGTGGACTGATCCCAGAAAGAGAACTGCATGCAGATGGCGTAATGCTGACAGAGGGAAAAATGAAGAAAGGGTGTACTGAAGACACAGAGAGATCTAAAGTCAGAGGGAGACTGTCGACAGAGAGAGAGCTGAAGTCAGAGGGAGAACTGAAGGTAGGTTGAACTGATCGCAGAAAGAGAACTGAATGCAGATGGAGTAATGAAAGCAGAGGGAGAACTGAAGAAAGGGTGGACTGATCACAGAAAGAGAACTGAATGCAGATGGAGTAATGAAGACAGAGGGAGAAATGAAGAAAGCGTGGACTGAAGACAAAAAGAGATCTAAAGTCAGATGGTGACTGTCGACAGAGAGAAAACTGAAGTCAGGGGGAGAACTGAAGGCAGGGTGAACTGATCACAGAAAGAGAACTGAATGCAGATGGAGTAATGAGGACAGAGTGAGAAATGAAGAAAGGGTTCACTGAAGACAAAAAGAGATCTAAAGTCAGATGGAGTAATGAAGACAGAGGGAGAAATGAAGAAATGGTGGACTGATCGCAGAAAGAGAACTGAATGCAGATGTAGTAATGAAGACAGAGAGAGGACTTAAGACAGGATGAACTGATCACAGAAAGAGAACTGAATGCAGATGGAGTAATGAAGACAGAGGGAGAAATGAAGAAAGGGAGAACTGAAGACACAGAGAAATCTAATGTCAGATGGTGACTGTCGACAGAGAGAAAACTGAAGTCAGAGGGAGAACTGAAGACTGGGTGAACTGATGACAGAAATGGAACTGACGACAGATGTAGTAATGAAGACAGAGGCAGAAATGAAGAAAGGGTGGAGTGAAGACACAGAGAGATCTAAAGTCAGAGGGAGACTGTCGACAGAGAGAGAGCTGAAGTCAGAGGGAGAACTGAAGGCAGGGTGAACTGATCACAGAAAGAGAACTGAATGCAGATGGAGTAATGAAAACAGAGGGAGAACTGAAGAAAGGGTGGACTAATCACAGAAAGAGAACTGAATACAGATGGAGTAATGAAGACAGAGGGAGAAATGAAGAAAGGGTGGACTGAAGACAAAAAGAGATCTAAAGTCAGAGGGTGACTGTCGACAGAGAGAAAACTGAAGTCAGAGGGAGAACTGAAGGCAGGTTGAACTGATCACAGAAAGAGAACTGAATGCAGATGGAGTAATGAGGACAGAGTGAGAAATGAAGAAAGGGTTCACTGAAGACAAAAAGAGATCTAAAGTCAGATGGTGACTGTCGACAGAGAGAAAGCTGAAGTCAGAGGGAGAACTGAAGACAGGGTGAACTGATGACAGAAATAGAACTGACGACAGATGGAGTAATGAAGACAGTGGCAGAAATGAAGACAGGGTGGACTGATCACAGAAAGTGAACTGAATGTAGATGGAGTAATGAAGACAGAGGGAGAAATGAACAAAGGGTGGACTGAAGACACAGTGTGATCTAAAGTCAGAGGGAGACTGTTGACAGAGAGAGAGCTGAAGTCAGAGGCAGAACTGAAGAAAGGTTGGACTGAAGACACAGAGAGATCTAAAGTCAGGGAGAGTTTGTCGACAGAGAGAGAACTGAGGTCAGAGGGAGAACTGAAGACAGGGTGAACTGATCACAGAACGGGAACTGAATGCAGATGGAGTAATGAATGGAGAGAGAGGACTGAAGACAGGATGAACTGATCACAGAAAGAGAACTGAATGCAGATGAAGCAATGAAGACAGGTGGAGAAATGAAGAAACGGTGGACTGATACAGAAAGAGAACTGAATGCAGATGGAGTAATGAAGACAGACGGAGAAATGAAGAAAGGGAGAACTGAAGACACAGAGAAATCTAATGTCAGATGGTGACTGTCGACAGAGAGAAAACAGAAGTCAGAGGGAGAACTGAAGACAGGGTGAACTGATGACAGAAATAGAACTGACGACAGGTGTAGTAATGAAGACAGAGGCAGAAATGAAGACAGGGTGGACTGATCACAGAAAGTGAACTGAATGTAGATGGAGTAATGAAGACAGAGGGTGAAATGAAGAAATGGTGGACTGATTACAGAAAGAGAACTGAATGCAGATGGAGTAATGAAGACAGAGGGAAAAGTAACGACAGGGTGAACTGATCACATAAAGAGAACTGAATGCAGATGGAGTAATGATGACAGAGTGAGAAATGAAGAAAGGGTTGACTGAAGACAAAAAGAGATCCAAAGACAGATGGTGACTGCCGACAGTGGGAAAATTGAAGTCAGAGGGAGAACTGAAGACAGTGTGAACTGATGACAGAAATAGAACTGACGACAGATGGAGTAATGAAGACAGAGCCAGAAATGAAGACAGGGTGGACTGAAGACACAGAGAGAGCTAAAGTCAGAGGGAGAACTGAAGGCAGTGTGAACTGATCACAGAAAGAGAACTGAATGCAGATGGAGTAAGGAAAACAGAGGGCGAACTGAAGAAAGGGTGGACTGATCACAGAAAGAGAACTGAATGCAGATGGAGTAATGAAGACAGAGGGAGAAATGAAGAAAGGGTGGACTGGAGACAATAAGAGATCTAAAGTCAGAGGGTGACTGTCGACCGAGAGAAAACTGAAGTCAGAGGGAGAACTGAAGGCAGGGTGAACTGATCACAGAAAGAGAACTGAATGCAGATGGAGTAATGAGGACAGCGGGAGAAATGAAGATAGTGTGGACTGAAGACACAGAGAGATCTAAAGTCAGAGGGCGACTGTCGACAGATAGAAAACTGAAGTCAGAGGGAGAACTGAAGACAGGGTGATCTGATGACAGAAAGTGAACTGACGACAGATGGAGTAATGAAGACAGAGGGAGAAATTAAGACAGGATGGACTGATCACAGAAAGTGAACTGAATGCAGATGGAGTAATGAAGACAGAGGGAGAAATGAAGAAAGGGCGGACTGAAGACACAGAGAGATTTAATGTCAGAGGGAGACTGTTGACAGAGAGAGAGCTGAAGTCATAGGGAGAACAGAATAAAGGGTGGACTGAAGACAAAGAGAGATGTAAAGTCAGAGGGAGACTGTTGACAGAGAGAGAGCAGAAGTCAGAGAGAGAAATGAAGACAGGGTGAACTGATCACAGAAAGAGAATTGAAGACAGATGAAGTAATGAAGACAGAGGGAGAAATGAAGACAGAGTGGACTGACCACAGAAAGTGAACTGAATGCAGATGGAGTAATGAAGACAGAGGGAGAAATGAAGAAAGGGCGGACTGAAGACACAGAGAGATTTAATGTCAGAGGTAGACTGTTGACAGAGAGAGAGCTGAGGTCAGAGGGAGAAATGAAGACAGGGTGAACTGATCACAGAAAGAGAAATGAAGTCAGATGGAGTAATGAAGACAGAGGGAGAAATGAAGAAAGAGTGGACTGATCGCAGCAAGAGAACTGAATGCAGATGGAGTAATGTAGACAGAGGGAGAAATGAACAAAGGTTGGACTGAAGACAAAAAGAGATCTAAAGTCAGAGGGAGACTGTCGACAGAGAGAAAACTGAAGTCAGAGGGAGAACTGAAGACAGGGTGGACTGATCACAGAAAGTGAACTGAATGCAGATGGAATAATGAAGACAGAGGGAAAAATGAAGAAAGGGTGGACTGATCGCAGAAAGAGAACTGAATGCAGATGCAGTAATGAAGACAGAGGGAGAAATGACGAAAGGGTGAACTGATCACAGAAAGAGAACTGAATGCAGATGGAGTAATGAAGACAGAGCGCGAAATGAAGAATGGGTGGACTGAAGACATAGAGAGATCTAAAATCAGAGGGAGACTGCCGACAGAGAGAGAACAGAATTCAGAGGAAGTACTGAAGACAGGGTGAATTGATCACAAAATGAGAACTGAAGACCGATGGAGTAATGTAGACAGAGGGAGAAATGAAGACAGGGTGAACTGATCACAGAAAGAGAACTGAATGCAGATGGATTAATGAAGAAAGAGGGAGAAATGAAGAAAGGGTGGACTGAAGACAAAAAGAGATCTAAAGTCAGAGGGAGTCTGTCGACAGAGAGAGAACTGAGGTCAGAGGGTGATCTGAAGATTGGGTGAACTGATGACCGAAAGAGAACAGACGACTGATGGAGTAATGAAGACAGAGGGAGAAATGAAGACAGGGTGGACTGATCACAGAAAGTGAACTGAATGCAGATGGAGTAATGAGGACAGAGGGAGAAATGAAGAAAGGGTGGACTGAAGAAACAGAGAGATCTAAAGTCAGAGGGAGACTGTTGAAAGAGAGAGAGCTGAAGTCATAGGGAGAACAGAATCAAGGGTGGACTGAAGACAAAGAGAGCTTTAAAGTCAGAGGGAGACTGTCGACAGAGAGAACTGAAGTCAGAGGGAGAACTGAAGACAGGTTGAACTGATCACAAAAATAGAACTGAAGACAGATGGAGTAATGAAGACAGCGGGAGAATTGAAGAAAGGGTGGACTGATCACAGAAAGTGAACTGAATGCAGATGGACTAATGAAGACAGAGGGAGAAATGAAGAAAGGGTGAACTGATCACAGAAAGAGAGCTGAATGCAGATGGCGTAATGAAGACAGAGGGCGAAATGAAGAAACGGAGGACTGAAGACACAGAGAGATCTAAAATCAGAGCGAGACTGACGACAGAGAGAGAACAGAATTCAGAGGAAGTACTGAAGACAGGGTGAACTGTTCAGAAAATGAGAACTGAAGACCGATGGAGTAATGAAGACAGAGGAGAAATGACGAAAGGGTGGAAAGATCACAGAAAGAGAACTGAGTGCAGATGGAGTAATGAAGACAGAGGGAGAAATGAAGACAGGGTGAACTGATCACAGAAAGAGAACTGAATGCAGATGGATTAATGAAGACAGAGGGAGAAATGAAGAAAGGGTGGACTGAAGACAAAAAGAGATCTAAAGTCAGAGGGAGGCTGTCGACAGAGAGAGAACTGAGGTCAGAGGGAGATCTGAAGACTGGGTGAACTGATGACCGAAAGAGAACAGACGACAAATGGAGTAATGAAGACAAAGGGAGAAATGAAGATAGGGTGGACTGATCACAGAAAGTGAACTGAATGCAGATGGAGTAATGAGGACAGAGGAAGAAATGAAGAAAGGGTGGACTGAAGACACAGAGAGATCTAAAGTCAGAGGGAGACTGTTGAAAGAGAGAGAGCTGAAGTCATAGGGAGAACAGAATAAAGTGTGGACTGAAGACAAAGAGATATTTAAAGTCAGAGTGAGACTGTCGACAGAGAGAACTGAAGTCAGAGGGAGAACAGAAGACAGGGTGAACTGAGCACAAAAATAGAACTGAAGACAGATGGACTAACGAAGACAGAGGGCGAAATCAAGAAAGGGAGGACCGAAGACACAGAGAGATCTAAATTCAGAGGGAGACTGCCGACAGAGAGAGAACAGAATTCAGAGGAAGTACTGAAGACAGGGTAAACTGATTACAAAAAGAGTACAGAAGACCGATGGAGTAATGAAGACATAGGGAGAAATGACGAAAGGGTGGAAAGATCACAGAAAGAGAACTGAATGCAGATGGAGTAATGAAGACAGAGGGAGAAATAAAGACAGGGTGAACTGATCACAGAAAGAGAACTGAATGCAGATGGATTAATGAAGACAGATGGAGAAATGAAGAAAGGGTGGACTGAAGACAAAAAGAGATCTAAAGTCAGAGGGCGACTGTCGACAGATAGAAAACTGAAGTCAGAGGGAGAACTGAAGACAGGGTGATCTGATGACAGAAAGAGAACTGACGACAGATGGAGTAATGAAGACAGAGGGAGAAATTAAGACAGGATGGACTGATCACAGAAAGTGAACTGAATGCAGATGGAGTAATGAAGACAGAGGGAGAAATGAAGAAAGGGCGGACTGAAGACACAGAGAGATTTAATGTCCGAGGGAGACTGTTGACAGAGAGAGAGCTGAAGTCAGAGGGAGAAATGAAGACAGGGTGAACTGATCACAGAAAGAGAAGTGAAGGCAGATAGACAATGAAGACAGAGGGAGAAATGATGAAAGGGTGCACTGATCGCAGAAAGAGAACTGAATGCAGATGGAGTAATGAAGACAGAGGGAGAAATGAAGACAGGGTGAACTGATCACAGAAAGTGAACTGAATGCAGATGGAATAATGAAGACAGAGGGAAAAATGAAGAAAGGGTGGACTGATCGCAGAAAGAGAACTGAATGCAGATGGAGTAATGAAGACAGAGGGAGAAATGACGAAAGGGTGGAAAGATCACAGAAAGAGAACTGAATGCAGATGGAGTAATGAAGACAGAGGGAGAAATGAAGACAGGGTGAACTGATCACAGAAAGTGAACTGAATGCAGATGGAATAATGAAGACAGAGGGAAAAATGAAGACAGGGTGGACTGATCGCCGAAAGAGAACTGAATGCAGATGGAGTAATGAAGACAGAGGTAGAAATGACGAAAGGTTGGAAAGATTACAGAAAGAGAACTGAATGCAGATGGAGTAATGAAGACAGAGGGAGAAATGAAGACAGGGTGAACTGATCACAGAAAGAGAACTGAATGCAGATGGATTAATGAAGACAGATAGAGTAATGAAGAAAGGGTGGACTGAAGACAAAAGAGATCAAAAGTCAGAGGGTGACTGTCAGCAGAGAGAAAACTGAAGTCAGAGGGAGAACTGAAGACAGGGTGAATTGATGACCGAAAGAGAACAGACGACAGATGGAGTAATGAAGACAGAGGGAGAAATGAAGACAGGGTGGACTGATCACAGAAAATGAACTGAATGCAGATGGAGTAATGAAGACTGAGGGAGAAATGATGAAAGGGTGGACTGAAGACACAGAGAGATCTAAACTCAGAGGGAGACGGTCGACAGAGAGAACTGAAGTCAGAGGGAGAACTGAAGACAGGGTGAACTGATCACAAAAATAGAACTGAAGACAGATGGAGTAATGAAGACAGCGGGAGAAATGAAGAAAGGGTGCCTGATCGCTGAAAGAGAACTGAATACAGATCGAGTAATGAAGAAAGAGAGAGAAATGAAGAAAGGGTGGACTGAAGACACAGAGAGTTCTAAAGTCAGAGGGAGACGGTCGACAGAGAGAACTGAAGTCAGAGGGAGAACTGAAGACAGGGTGAACTGATCACAAAAATAGATCTGAAGACAGATGGAGTAATGAAGACAGCGGGATTAATGCAGAAAGGGTGCCTGATCACAGAAAGAGAACTGAATGCAGATGGAGTAATGAAGAAAGAGAGCGAAATGAAGAAAGTTTGGAATGAAGACACAGAGGCATCTAAAGTCAGAGGGAGACTGCCGACAGAGAGTGAATTGATGTCAGAGGGAGAACTGAAGACAGGGTGAACTGCTCACAAAAAGAGTACTGAAGACAGATGGAGTAATGAAGACAGAGGGCGAAATGAAGAAAGGGTGGACTGATCGCAGAAAGAGAACTGAATGAAGTTGGAGCAATGAAGACAGAGGGAGAAACGAAGAAAGGGTGGACTGATCACAGAAAGAGAACTGAATGCCGATTGAGAAATCAAGACAGAGGGCGAAATGAAGAATGGGTGGACTGAAGACACAGAGAGAATTATAGTCAGAGGGAGACTGTCGACAGAGTGAGTGCTGAAGTCAGAGGGAGAACTGAAGACAGGGTGAACTGATTACAGAAAGAGAGCTGAATGCAGATGTAGTAATGAAGTCAGAGAGAGAACCGAAGACTGGATGAACTGATCGCAGATAGTGAACTGAAAGTAGATGGAGTATTGAAGACAGAGGGAGAAATGAAGAAAGGTGGACTGAAGACACAGAGAGATCTAAAGTCAGAGGGAGACTGTTGACAGAGAGAGAGCTGAAGTCAGAGGGCAACTGTAGAAAGGGTGGACTGAAGACACAGGAAGATATAAAGTCAGATGGAGGCAGTCGACAGAGAGAACTGAAGTCAGATGGAGAACTGAAGACAGGGTGAACTGATCACAAAAAGAGAACTGAAGACAAATGGAGTAATGAAGACAGAGGGAGAAATGAAGAAAGGGTGGACTGATCACAGAAAGGGAACTGAATGCAGATTGAGAAATCAAGACAGAGGGAGAAATGAAGAAAGGGTGAACTGATCACAAAAGAGAACTGAAGACAGATGGAGTAATGAAGACAGAGGGAGAAATGAAGAAAGGGTGGACGGAAGACACAGAGAGATCTAAAGTCAAAGGGAGACAGTCGACAGCGAGAGAGCTGAAGTCAGAGGGAGAACTGAAGACAGGGTGAACTGATTACAGAAAGAGAGCTGAATGCAGATGTAGTAATGAAGTCAGAGGGAGAAATGAAGAAAGGGTGGACTGATCACAGAAAGAGAACTGAATGCAGATGGAGTAATGAAAATAGAGGGAGAACAGATGAAAGGGTGGACTGATCACAGAAAGTGAACTGAATGCAAATGGAGTAATGAAGAAAGAGGGAGAAATGAAGAAAGGGTGGACTGATGATAGAAAGAGAACAGAATGCAGATGGAGTAATGAATGCAGATGGAAAAGTGAAGACAGGGTGAACTGATCACAGAAAGTGAACTGAATGCAGATGGAGTAATGAAGAAAGAGGGAGAAATGAAGAAAGGGTGGACTGAAGACCAAAATAGATCTAAAGTCAGAGGGTGACGGTCGACAGAGAGTAAACTGAATTCAGAGGGAGAACTGAAGACAGGGTGAACTGATGACAGAAAGATAACTGACGACAGATGGAGTAATGAAGACAGAATGAGAAATGAAGACAGGGTGGACAGATCACAGAAAGAGAACTGAATGCAGATGGAGTAACGAAGACAGAGGGAGAAATGAAGAAAGGTGGACTGAAGACACAGAGAGATCTAAAGTCAGAGGGAGACTGTTGACAGAGTGAGAGCTGAAGTCAGAGGGAGAACTGAAGAAAGGGTGGACTGAAGACACAGAGAGATGTACGGTCAGAGGGAGGCAGTCGACCGAGAGAACTGAAGTCAGAGGGAGAACTGAAGACAGGGTGAACTGATCACAAAAAGAGATCTGAAGACTGATGGAGTAATGAGGACAGAGGGAGAAATGAAGAAAGGGTGTACTGATCACAAAAAGAGAACTGAAGGCAGATGGATTAATGAAGACAGAGGAAGAAATGAAGAAAGGATGGACTGAAGACACAGAGAGATCTAAAGTCATAAGGAGACTGTCGACAGAGAGAGAGCTGAAGTCAGAGGGAGAACTGAAGACAGGGTCAACTTATCAAAGAAAGAGAACTGAATGCAGATGTCGTAATGAAGACAGAGAGATAACTGAAGACAGGATGAACTGATCACAGAAGGAGAACTGAATGCAGATGGAGTAATGAAGACAGAGGGGGAAATGAAGCAAGGGCGGACTGAAGACACAGAGAGATCCAAAATCAAAGGGAGACTTTCGAAAGAGAGAGAACTGAAGTCAGATGGAGAACTGAAGACAGGGTGAACTGATCACAAAAGGAGAACTGCGGATAGATGACGTATTGAAGACAGAGGGAGAAATGAAGAAATTGTGGACTAATCCCAGAAAGAGAACTGAATGCAGATGGAGTAATGAAGACAGAGGGAGAAATGAAGAAAGGGTGGACTGAAGACACAGAGAAATCTAAAGTCAGAGGGAGACTGTCGACGGAGGGAGAACAGAAGGCAGGGTGAACTGATCACAGAAAGAGAACTGAATTCAGATGGAGTAATGAAGACAGAGGGAGAAGTGAAGACAGGGTGAACTGATCACAGAAGGAGAACTGAATGCAGATGGAGAAATGAAGAAAGAGGGGGAAATGAAGCAAGGGTGGACTGAAGACACAGAGAGATCCAAAATCAAAGGGAGACTTTCGAAAGAGAGAGAACTGAAGTCAGATGGAGAACTGAAGACAGGGTGAACTGATCACAAAAAGAGAACTGAAGACAGATGGAGTAATGAAGACAGAGGGAGAAATGAAGAAAGGGTGGACTGAAGACACAGAGAGATCTAAAGTCAGAGGGAGACTGTCGACAGGGAGAGAGCTGAAGTCAGAGGGAGAACTGAATGTAGGTTGAACTGATCGCAGAAAGAGAACTGAATGCAGATGGAGTAATGAAAGCAGAGGGAGAACTGAAGAAAGGGTGGACTGATCACAGAAAGAGAACTGAATGCAGATGGAGTAATGAAGACAGAGGGAGAAATGAAGAAAGGGTGGACTGAAGACAAAAAGAGATCTAAAGTCAGAGGGTGACTGTCGACAGAGAGAAAACTGAAGTCAGGGGGAGAACTGAAGGCAGGGTGAACTGATCACAGAAAGAGAACTGAATGCAGATGGAGTAATGAAGACAGAGAGAGGACTGAAGACAGGATGAACTGATCACAGAAAGAGAACTGAATGCAGATGGAGTAATGAAGACAGAGGGAGAAATGAAGAAATGGTGGACTGATCGCAGAAAGAGAACTGAATGCAGATGGAGTAATGAAGACAGAGAGAGGACTGAAGACAGGATGAACTGATCACAGAAAGAGAACTGAATGCAGATGGAGTAATGAAGACAGAGGGAGAAATGAAGAAAGGGAGAACTGAAGACACAGAGAAATCTAATGTCAGATGGTGACTGTCGACAGAGAGAAAACTGAAGTCAGAGGGAGAACTGAAGACTGGGTGAACTGATGACAGAAATGGAACTGACGACAGATGTAGTAATGAAGACAGAGGCAGAAAAGAAGAAAGGGTGGACTGAAGACACAGAGAGATCTAAAGTCAGAGGGAGACTGTCGACAGAGAGAGAGCTGAAGTCAGAGGGAGAACTGAAGGCAGGGTGAACTGATCACAGAAAGAGAACTGAATGTAGATGGAGTATTGAAAACAGAGGGAGAACAGAAGAAAGGGTGGACTGATCACAGAAAGAGAACTGAATGCAGATGGAGTAATGAAGAAAGAGAGAGGACTGAAGACAGGATGAACTGAACACAGAAAGAGAACTGAATGTAGATGGAGTAGTGAAGACCGAGGGAGAAATGAAGAAAGGGTGTACTGAAGACACAGAGAAATCTAAAGTCAGAGGGAGCATGTCGACATGGAGAGAACTGAAGTCAGAGGGAGAACTGAAGGGAGCGTGAACTGATCACAGAAAGAGAACAGAATGCAGATGGAGTAATGAGGACAGAGGGAGAAATGAAGAAAGAGTGGACTGAAGACACAGAGAGATCTAAAGTCAGAGAGAGTCTGTCGACAGAGAGAGAACTGAGGTCAGAGGGAGAACTGAAGACAGAGTGAATTGATGACCGAAAGAAAACAGACGACAGATGGAGTAATGAAGACAGTGGGAGAAATGAACACAGGTTGGACTGATCACAGAAATTGAACTGAATGCAGATGGCGTAATGAGGACAGAGGGAGAAATGAAGAAAGGGTGGACTGAAGACACAGTGAGATCTAAAGTCAGAGAGAGGCTGTTGACAGAGAGAGAGCTGAATTCATAGGGAGAACAGAATAAAGGGTGGACTGACGACACAGAGAGATCTAAAGTCAGAGGGAGACTGTCGACAGAGAGAACTGAAGTCAGAGGGAGAACTGAAGACAGGGTGAACTGATCACAAAAATAGAACTGAAGACACATGGAGTAATGAAGACAGCGGGAGAAATGAAGAAAGGGTGAACTGATCACAGAAAGAGAACTGAATGCAGATGGAGTAATGAAGACAGCGGGCGAAATGAAGAAAGGGTGGACTGATCACAGAAAGAGAACTGAATGCAGATGGAGTAATGAAGACAGAGAGAGGACTGAAGACAGGATGAACTGATCACAGAAAGAGAACTGAATGTAGATGGAGTAGTGAAGACCGAGGGAGAAATGAAGAAAGGGTGGACTGAAGACACAGAGAGATCTGAAATCAGAGGGAGACTGCCGGCAGAGAGAGAACAGAATTCAGAGGAAGTACTGAAGACAGGGTGAACTGATCACAAAAAGAGAACTGAAGACAGATGGAGTAATGAAGACAGAGGGAGAAATGAAGAAATGGTGGACTGATCGCAGAAAGAGAACTGAATGCAGATGGAGAGCTGAAGTCAGAGGGAGAACTGAAGGCAGGGTGAACTGATCACAGAAAGAGAACTGAATGCAGATGGAGTAATGAAAACAGAGGGAGAACTGAAGAAAGGGTGGACTGATCACAGAAAGAGAACTGAATGCAGATGGAGTAATGAAGACAGAGGGAGAACTGAAGAAAGGGTGGACTGAAGACAAAAAGAGATCTAAAGTCAGAGGGTGACTGTCGACAGAGAGAAAACTGAAGTCAGAGGGAGAACTGAAGGCAGGGTGAACTGATCACAGAAAGAGAACTGAATGCAGATGGAGTAATGAGGACAGAGGGAGAAATGAAGATAGTGTGGACGGAAGACACAGAGAGATCTAAAGTCAGAGGGAGTCTGTCGACATAGAGAACACTGATGTCTGAGGGAGAACTGAAGACAGCGTGAACTGATGACAGAAATAGAACTGACGACAGATGGAGTAATGAAGACAGAGGGAGAAATGAAGACCGGGTGGACTGATCACAGAAAGTGAACCGAATGCAGATGGAGTAATGAAGACAGAGGGAGAAATGATGAAAGGGTGTACTGAAGACACAGAGAGATCTAAAGTCAAGGGAGATTGTTGACAGAGAGAGAGCTGAAGTCAGAGGGAGAACTGAAGAAAGGGCGGACTGAAGACACAGAGAGATATATGGGCGGCGCAGTGGCGCAGTGGTTCGCACCACAGCCTCACAGCTCCAGGGACCCGGGTTCGATTCCGGGTACTGCCTGTGTGGAGTTTGCAAGTTCTCCCTGTGTCTGCGAGGGTTTTCTCCGGGTGCTCCGGTTTCCTCCCACATGCCCAAGCCTTGCAGGTTGATAGGTAAATTGGCCATTATAAATTGACACTAGTATAGGTAGATGATAGGGAAATATAGAGACAGCTGGGGATGTTTGGTAGGAATGTAGGATTCGTATAAATGGGTGGTTGATTTTCGGCACAGACTCGGTGGGCGAAGGGCCTGTTTCAGTGCTGTATCTCTAATCCAATAAAGTCGGAGGGAGACCGTCGACAGAGAGAACTGAAGTCAGAGGGAGGACTGAAGACAGGGTGAACTGATCACAAAAAGAGAACTGAAGACAGATGGAGTAATGAAGACAGAGGGAGAAATGAAGAAATGGTGGACTGATCGCAGAAAGAGAACTGAATGCAGATGGAGTAATGAAGACAGAGAGAGGACTGAAGACAGGATGAACTGATCACAGAAAGAGAACTGAATGCAGATGGAGTAATGAAGACAGAATGAGAAATGAAGAAAGGGTGGACTGATCACAGGAAGAGAACTGAATGCAGATGGAGTAATGAAGACAGAGGGAGAAATGAAGAAAGGGTGTACTGAAGACACAGAGAGATCTAAAGTCAGAGGGAGACTGTCGACAGAGAGAGAACTGAAGTCAGAGGGACCACTGAAGGCAGGGTGAACTGATCACAGAAAGAGAACTGAATGCAGATGGAGTAATGAAGACAGAGGGAGAAATGAAGAAATGGTGGACTGATCGCAGAAAGAGAACTGAATGCAGATGGAGTAATGAAGACAGAGAGAGGACTGAAGACAGGATGAACTGATCACAGAAAGAGAACTGAATGCAGATGGAGTAATGAAGACAGAGGGAGAAATGAAGAAAGGGAGAACTGAAGACACAGAGAAATCTAATGTCAGATGGTGACTGTCGACAGAGAGAAAACTGAAGTCAGAGGGAGAACTGAAGACTGGGTGAACTGATGACAGAAATGGAACTGACGACAGATGTAGTAATGAAGACAGAGGCAGAAAAGAAGAAAGGGTGGACTGAAGACACAGAGAGATCTAAAGTCAGAGGGAGACTGTCGACAGAGAGAGAGCTGAAGTCAGAGGGAGAACTGAAGGCAGGGTGAACTGATCACAGAAAGAGAACTGAATGTAGATGGAGTATTGAAAACAGAGGGAGAACAGAAGAAAGGGTGGACTGATCACAGAAAGAGAACTGAATGCAGATGGAGTAATGAAGAAAGAGAGAGGACTGAAGACAGGATGAACTGAACACAGAAAGAGAACTGAATGTAGATGGAGTAGTGAAGACCGAGGGAGAAATGAAGAAAGGGTGTACTGAAGACACAGAGAAATCTAAAGTCAGAGGGAGCATGTCGACATGGAGAGAACTGAAGTCAGAGGGAGAACTGAAGGGAGCGTGAACTGATCACAGAAAGAGAACAGAATGCAGATGGAGTAATGAGGACAGAGGGAGAAATGAAGAAAGAGTGGACTGAAGACACAGAGAGATCTAAAGTCAGAGAGAGTCTGTCGACAGAGAGAGAACTGAGGTCAGAGGGAGAACTGAAGACAGAGTGAATTGATGACCGAAAGAAAACAGACGACAGATGGAGTAATGAAGACAGTGGGAGAAATGAACACAGGTTGGACTGATCACAGAAATTGAACTGAATGCAGATGGCGTAATGAGGACAGAGGGAGAAATGAAGAAAGGGTGGACTGAAGACACAGTGAGATCTAAAGTCAGAGAGAGGCTGTTGACAGAGAGAGAGCTGAATTCATAGGGAGAACAGAATAAAGGGTGGACTGACGACACAGAGAGATCTAAAGTCAGAGGGAGACTGTCGACAGAGAGAACTGAAGTCAGAGGGAGAACTGAAGACAGGGTGAACTGATCACAAAAATAGAACTGAAGACACATGGAGTAATGAAGACAGCGGGAGAAATGAAGAAAGGGTGAACTGATCACAGAAAGAGAACTGAATGCAGATGGAGTAATGAAGACAGCGGGCGAAATGAAGAAAGGGTGGACTGATCACAGAAAGAGAACTGAATGCAGATGGAGTAATGAAGACAGAGAGAGGACTGAAGACAGGATGAACTGATCACAGAAAGAGAACTGAATGTAGATGGAGTAGTGAAGACCGAGGGAGAAATGAAGAAAGGGTGGACTGAAGACACAGAGAGATCAGAAATCAGAGGGAGACAGCCGGCAGAGAGAGAACAGAATTCAGAGGAAGTACTGAAGACAGGGTGAACTGATCACAAAAAGAGAACTGAAGACAGATGGAGTAATGAAGACAGAGGGAGAAATGAAGAAATGGTGGACTGATCGCAGAAAGAGAACTGAATGCAGATGGAGTAATGAAGACAGAGAGAGGACTGAAGACAGGATGAACTGATCACAGAAAGAGAACTGAATGCAGATGCAGTAATGAAGACAGAGGGAGAAATGAAGAAAGGGTGGCATGAAGACACAGAGAGAGCTAAAGTCAGAGGGAGACTGTCGACAGCGAGAGAGCTGAAGTCAGAGGGAGAACTGAAGGCAGGGTGAACTGATCACAGAAAGAGAACTGAATGCAGATGGAGTAATGAAAACAGAGGGAGAACTGAAGAAAGGGTGGACTGATCACAGAAAGAGAACTGAATGCAGATGGAGTAATGAAGACAGAGGGAGAACTGAAGAAAGGGTGGACTGAAGACAAAAAGAGATCTAAAGTCAGAGGGTGACTGTCGACAGAGAGAAAACTGAAGTCAGAGGGAGAACTGAAGGCAGGGTGAACTGATCACAGAAAGAGAACTGAATGCAGATGGAGTAATGAGGACAGAGGGAGAAATGAAGATAGTGTGGACGGAAGACACAGAGAGATCTAAAGTCAGAGGGAGTCTGTCGACATAGAGAACACTGATGTCTGAGGGAGAACTGAAGACAGCGTGAACTGATGACAGAAATAGAACTGACGACAGATGGAGTAATGAAGACAGAGGGAGAAATGAAGACCGGGTGGACTGATCACAGAAAGTGAACCGAATGCAGATGGAGTAATGAAGACAGAGGGAGAAATGATGAAAGGGTGTACTGAAGACACAGAGAGATCTAAAGTCAAGGGAGATTGTTGACAGAGAGAGAGCTGAAGTCAGAGGGAGAACTGAAGAAAGGGCGGACTGAAGACACAGAGAGATATATGGGCGGCGCAGTGGCGCAGTGGTTCGCACCACAGCCTCACAGCTCCAGGGACCCGGGTTCGATTCCGGGTACTGCCTGTGTGGAGTTTGCAAGTTCTCCCTGTGTCTGCGAGGGTTTTCTCCGGGTGCTCCGGTTTCCTCCCACATGCCCAAGCCTTGCAGGTTGATAGGTAAATTGGCCATTATAAATTGACACTAGTATAGGTAGATGATAGGGAAATATAGAGACAGCTGGGGATGTTTGGTAGGAATGTAGGATTCGTATAAATGGGTGGTTGATTTTCGGCACAGACTCGGTGGGCGAAGGGCCTGTTTCAGTGCTGTATCTCTAATCCAATAAAGTCGGAGGGAGACCGTCGACAGAGAGAACTGAAGTCAGAGGGAGGACTGAAGACAGGGTGAACTGATCACAAAAAGAGAACTGAAGACAGATGGAGTAATGAAGACAGAGGGAGAAATGAAGAAATGGTGGACTGATCGCAGAAAGAGAACTGAATGCAGATGGAGTAATGAAGACAGAGAGAGGACTGAAGACAGGATGAACTGATCACAGAAAGAGAACTGAATGCAGATGGAGTAATGAAGACAGAATGAGAAATGAAGAAAGGGTGGACTGATCACAGGAAGAGAACTGAATGCAGATGGAGTAATGAAGACAGAGGGAGAAATGAAGAAAGGGTGTACTGAAGACACAGAGAGATCTAAAGTCAGAGGGAGACTGTCGACAGAGAGAGAACTGAAGTCAGAGGGACCACTGAAGGCAGGGTGAACTGATCACAGAAAGAGAACTGAGTGCAGATGTAGTAATGAAAACAGAGAGGGAACTGAAGACAGGGTGACCTGATCACAGAAAGAGAACTGAATGCAGATGGAGTAATGAAGACAGAGGGAGAAATGAAGAAATGGTGGACTGATCGCAGAAAGAGAACTGAATGCAGATGGAGTAATGAAGACAGAGAGAGGACTGAATTCAGGATGAACTAATCACAGAAAGAGAACTGAATGCAAAAGAAACAATGAAGACAGATGGAGAAATGAAGAAACGGTGGACTGATCACAGAAAGAGAACTGAATGCAGATGGAGTAATGAAGACAGAGGGAGAAATGAAGAAAGGGAGAACTAAAGACACAGAGAAATCTAATGTCAGATGGTGACTGTCGACAGAGAGAAAACTGAAGTCAGAGGGAGAACTGAAGACAGAGTGAACTGATGACAGAAATAGAACTGACGACAGATGTAGTAATGAAGACAGAGGGAGAAATGAAGACCGGGTGGATGATCACAGAAAGTGAACCGAATGCAGATGGAGTAATGAAGACAGAGGGAGAAATGATGAAAGGGTGTACTGAAGACACAGAGAAATCTAATGTCAGATGGTGACTGTCGACAGAGAGAAAACTGAAGTCAGAGGGAGAACTGAAGGCAGGGTGAACTGATCACAGAAAGAGAACTGAATGCAGATGGAGTAATGAAAACAGAGGGAGAACTGAAGAAACGGTGGACTGATCACAGAAAGAGAACTGAATGCAGATGGAGTAATGAAGACAGAGAGAGGACTGAAGACAGGATGAACTGATCACAGAAAGAGAACTGAATGCAGATGGAGTAATGAAGACCGAGGGAGAAATGAAGAAAGGGTGGACTAATCACTGAAAGAGAACGAATGCAGATGGAGTAATGAAGACAGAGGAAGAAATGAAGAACGGGTGTACTGAAGACAGAGAGAAATCTAAAGTCAGAGGGATACTGTCGACATGGAGAGAACTGAAGTCAGAGGGAGAACTGAAGGCAGGTTGAACTGATCACAGAAAGAGAACTGAATGCAGATGGAGTAATGAAAACAGAGCGAGAACTGAAGAAAGGGTAGACTGATCACAGAAAGAGTACTGAATGCAGATGGAGTAATGAGGACAGGGGGAGAAATGAAAAAAGGGTGGACTGAAGACACAGAGAGATCTAAAGTCAGAGGGATTCTGTCGACAGAGAGAGAACAGAGGTCAGAGAGAGAACTGAAGACAGGGTGAACTGATGACCGGAAGAGAACAGACGACAGATGGAGTAATGAAGACAGTGGGAGAAATGAAGACAGTGTGGGCTGATCACAGAAAGTGAACTGACTGCAGATGGAGTAATGAGGACAGAGGGAGAAATGAAGAAAGAGTGGACTGAAGACACAGAGAGATCTAACGTCAGAGGGAGGCTGTTGACAGAGAGCTGCAGTCATTGGGAGAACAGAATAAAGGGTGGAATGAAGACAAAGGGAGTTTTAAAGTCAGAGGGAGACTGTCGACAGAGAGAACTGAAGTCAGAGGGAGAATTGATGACAGGGTGAACTGATCACAAAAATAGAACTGAAGACAGATGGAGTAATGAAGACAGCGGGAGAATTGAAGAAAGGGTGGACTGATCACAGAAAGAGAACTGAATGCAGATGGACTAATGAAGACAGAGGGAGAAATGAAGAAAGGGTGACCTGATCACAGAAAGAGAACTGAATGCAGATGGAGTAATGAAGACAGCGGGCGAAATGAAGAAATGGTGGACAGATCACAGAAAGAGAACTGAATGAAGATGGAGTAATGAAGACAGAGGGAGAAATGAAGAAACGGTGGTCTGATCCCAGAAAGAGAACTGAATGCACATGGAGTAATGAAGACAGAGGGAGAAATGAAGAAAATGTGGACTGAAGACACAGAGAGATCTAAAGTCAGAGGGAGACTGTCGACAGGGAGAGAGCTGAAGTCAGAGGGAGAACTGAAGGCAGGGTGAAATGATCACAGAAAGAGAACTGAATGCAGATGGAATAATTAAGACAGAGGGAGAAATGAAGAAAGGGTGGACTGAAGACAAAAAGAGATCTAAAGTCAGAGGGTGACTGTCGACAGAGAGAAAACTGAAGTCAGAGGGAGAACTGAAGGCAGGGTGAACTGATCACAGAAAGAGATCTGAATGCAGATGGAGTAATGAGGACAGAGGGAGAAATGAAGAAACGGTGGACTGATCCCAGAAAGAGAACTGAATGCAGATGGAGTAATGAAGACAGAGGGAGAAATGAAGAAAGGGTGAACTGATCAGAGAAAGAGAACTGAATGCAGATGGAGTAATGAAGACAGAGGGAGAAATGAAGAAACGGTGGACTGATCACAGAAAGAGAACTGAATTCAGATGGAGTAATGAAGACAGAGGGAGAAATGAAGAAAGGGTGGACTGAAGACACAGAGAGATCTAATGTCAGAGGGAGACTGTCGACAGAGATAGAGCTGAAGTCAGAGGGAGAACTGAAGGCAGGGTGAACTGATCACAGAAAGAGAATTGAATGCAGATGGAGTAATGAAAACGGAGGGAGAACTGAAGAAAGGGTGGACTGATCACAGAAAGAGAACTGAATGCAGATGGAGCAATGAAGACAGAGGGAGAAATGAAGAAAAGGTGGACTGAAGACAAAAAGAGATCTAAAGTCAGAGGGTGACTGTCGACAGAGAGAAAACTGAAGTCAGAGGGAGAACTGAAGGCAGGGTGAACTGATCACAGAAAGAGAACTGAATGCAGATGGAGTAATGAGGACAGAGCGAGAAATGAAGATAGTGTGGACTGAAGACACAGAGAGATCTAAAGTCAGAGGGAGTCTGTCGACATAGAGAAAACTGATGTCAGAGGGAGAACTGTAGACAGGGTGAACTGATGACAGAAATAGAACTGACGACAGATGGAGTAATGAAGACAGAGGGAGAAATGAAGACCGGGTGGGCTGATCACAGAAAGTGAACCGAATGCAGATGGAGTAATGAAGACAGAGGGGAAATGATGAAAGGGTGGATTGAAGACACAGAGAGATCTAAAGTCAGAGGGAGACTGTCGACAGAGAGAACTGAAGTCAGAGGGAGGACTGAAGACAGGGTGAACTGATCACAAAAAGAGAACTGAAGACAGATGGAGTAATGAAGACAGTGGGAGAAATGAAGAAATGGTGGACTGATCGCTGAAAGAGAACTGAATGCAGATGGAGTAATGAAGACAGAGGGAGAAATGAAGAAAGGGTGGACTGATCACAGAAAGAGAACTGAATGCAGATGGAGTAATGAATGCAGAGAGAGGACTGAAGTCACAATGAACTGATCACAGAAAGAGAACTGAATGCAGATGGAGTAATGAGGACAGAGGGAGAAATGAAGATAGTGTGGACTGAAGACACAGAGAGATCTAAAGTCAGAGGGAGTCTGTCGACATAGAGAAAACTGATGTCAGAGGGAGAACTGAAGACAGGGTGAACTGATGACAGAAATAGAACTGACGACAGATGGAGTAATGAAGACAGAGGGAGAAATGAAGACCGGGTGTACTGATCACAGAAAGTGAACCGAATGCAGATGGAGTAATGAAGACAGAGAGAGAAATGAAGAAAGGGTGGACTGAAGACACAGAGAGATCTAAAGTCAGAGGGAGACTGTTGACAGAGAGAGAGCTGAAGTCAGAGGGAGAACTGAAGAAAGGGCGGACTGAAGACACAGAGATATATATGGGCGGCACAGTGGCGCAGTGGTTCGCACCACAGCCTCACAGCTCCAGGGACCCGGGTTCGATTCCGGGTACTGCCTGTGTGGAGTTTGCAAGTTCTCCCTGTGTCTGCGTGGGTTTTCTCCGGGTGCTCCGGTTTCCTCCCACAAGCCAAACGACTTGCAGGGTGATCGGTAAATTGGCCATTATAAATAGACAATGGTATAGGTAGGTGGTAGGGAAATATAGAGACAGGTGGGGATGTTTGGTAGGAATGTAGGATTCGTATAAATGGGTGGTTGATGTTCGGCACAGACTCGGTGGGCCGAAGGGCCTGTTTCAGTGCTGTATCTCTAATCTAATAAAGTCAGAGGGAGACCGTCGACAGAGAGAACTGAAGTCAGAGGGAGGACTGAAAACAGGGTGGACTGATCGCAGAAAGAGAACTGAATGCAGATGGAGTAATGAAGACAGAGAGAGGACTGAAGTCAGGATGAACTGATCACAGAAAGAGAACTGAATGCAGATGAAGCAATGAAGACAGATGGAGAAATGAAGAAACGGTGGACTGATCACAGAAAGAGAACTGAATGCAGATGAAGCAATGAAGGCAGATGGAGAAATGAAGAAAGGGTGAACTGAAGACACAGAGAAATCTAATGTCAGATGGTGACTGTCGACAGAGAGAAAACTGAAGTCAGAGGGAGAACTGAAGACAGGGTGAACTGATGACAGAAATAGAACTGACGACAGATGCAGTAATGAAGACAGAGGCAGAAATGAAGACAGGATGGACTGATCACAGAAAGAGAACTGAATGTGGATGGAGTAATGAAGACAGAGGGTGAAATGAAGAAACGGTGGACTGATCACAGACAGAGAACTGAATGCAGATGGAGTAATGAAGGCAGATGGAGAAATGAAGAAAGGGTGAACTGAAGACACAGAGAAATCTAATGTCAGATGGTGACTGTCGACAGAGAGAAAACTGAAGTCAGAGGGAGAACTGAAGACAGGGTGAACTGATGACAGAAATAGAACTGACGACAGATGTAGTAATGAAGACAGAGGCAGAAATGAAGACAGGATGGACTGATCACAGAAAGAAAACTGAATGTGGATGGAGTAATGAAGACAGAGGGTGAAATGAAGAAAGGGTGGACTGATTGCAGAAAGAGAACTGAATGCAGATGGAGTAATGAAGACAGAGGGAAAAGTGACGACAGGGTGAACTGATCACAGAAAGAGAACTGAATGCAGATGGAGTAATGAAGACCGAGGGAGAAATGAAGAAAGGGTGGACTGATCACAGAAAGAGAACTGAATGCAGATGGAGTAATGAAGACAGAGGGAGAAATGAAGAAAAGGGGGACTGATCACAGAAAGAGAACTGAATGCAGATGGAGCAATGAAGAGAGAGAGAGCACTGAAGACAGGATGAACTGATCACAGAAAGAGAACTGAATGCAGATGGAGTAATGAAGACCGAGGGAGAAATGAAGAAAGGGTGGACTGATCACAGAAAGAGAACTGAATGCAGATGGAGTAATGAAGACAGAGGGAGAAATGAAGAAAGGGGGGACTGATCACAGAAAGAGAACTGAATGCAGATGGAGTAATGAAGACAGAGAGAGAAATGAAGAAAGGGTGGTCTGATCTCAGGAAGAGAACTGAATGCAGATGGAGTAATGAGGACAGAGGGAGAAATGAAGAAAGGGTGGACTGAGGACACAGAGAGATCGAAAGTCAGAGAGAGGCTGTTGACAGAGAGAGAGCAGAAGTCATAGGGAGAACAGAATAAAGGGTGGACTGAAGACAAAGAGAGATTTAAAGTCAGAGGGAGACTGTCGACAGAGAGAACTGAAGTCAGAGGGAGAACTGAAGACAGCGTGAACCGATCACAAAAATTGAACTGAAGACAGATGCAGTAATGAAGACAGCGGGAGAATTGAAGAAAGGGCGGACTCATCACAGAAAGAGAACTGAATGCAGATGGAGTAATGAAGACAGCGCGTGAAATGAAGAAAGGGTGGACTGAAGCCACAGAGCGATGTGAAATCAGAGGGAGACTGCCGGCAGCGGGAGAACTGAATTCAGAGGAAGTACTGAAGACAGGGTGAACTGATCACGAAAAGATAACTAAAGACAGATGGAGTAATGAAGACAGAGGGAGAAATGAAGACATGGTGGTCTGATCGCAGAAAGAGAACTGAATGCAGATGGAGTAATTAAGACAGAGAGAGGACTGAAGATAGGATGAACTGATGACAGAAAGAGAACTGAATGCAGATGGAGTCATGAAGACAGAGGGAGAAATGAAGAAACGGTGGACTGATCACAGAAAGAGAACTGAATGCATATGGAGTAATGAAGACAGAGGGAGAAATGAAGAAAGGGTGAACTGATCACAAAAGAGAACTGAAGACAGATGGAGTAATGAAGACAGAGGGAGAAATGAAGAAAGGGTGGACGGAAGACACAGAGAGATCTAAAGTCAAAGGGAGACTGTCGACAGCGAGAGAGCTGAAGTCAGAGGGAGAACTGAAGACAGGGTGAACTGATTAGAGAAAGAGAGCTGAATGCAGATGTAGTAATGAAGTCAGAGGGAGAAATGAAGAAAGGGTGGACTGATCACAGAAAGAGAACTGAATGCAGATGGAGTAATGAAAAAAGAGGGAGAACAGACGAAAGGGTGGACTGATCACAGAAAGTGAACTGAATGCAAATGGAGTAATGAAGAAAGAGGGAGAAATGAAGAAAGGGTGGACTGATGACAGAAAGAGAACAGAATGCAGATGGAGTAATGAATGCAGATGGAGAAGTGTAGACAGGGTGAACTGATCACAGAAAGTGAACTGAATGCAGATGGAGTAATGAAGAAAGAGGGAGAAATGAAGAAAGGGTGGACTGAAGACCAAAATAGATCTAAAGTCAGAGGGTGACGGTCGACAGAGAGAAAACTGAATTCAGAGGGAGAACTGAAGACAGGGTGAGCTGATGACAGAAAGAGAACTGAATGCAGTTGGAGTAATGAAGACAGAGGGAGAAATGAAGAAAGGTGGACTGAAGACACAGAGAGATCTAAAGTCAGAGGGAGACTGTTGACAGAGAGAGAGCTGAAGTCAGAGGGAGAACTGAAGAAAGGGTGGACTGAAGACACAGAGAGATGTACGGTCAGAGGGAGGCAGTCGACAGAGAGAACTGAAGTCAGAGGGAGAACTGAAGACAGGGTGAACTGATCACAAAAAGAGATCTGAAGACTGATGGAGTAATGAGGACTGAGGGAGAAATGAAGAAAGGGTGGACTGATCACAGAAAGGGAACTGAATGCAGGTTGAGAAATCAAGACAGAGGGAGAAATGAAGAAAGGGTGAACTGATCACAAAAAGAGAACTGAAGGCAGATGGATTAATGAAGACAGAGGAAGAAATGAAGAAAGGGTGGACTGAAGACACAGAGAGATCTAAAGTCATAAGGAGACTGTCGACAGAGAGAGAGCTGAAGTCAGAGGGAGAACTGAAGACAGGGTGAACTGATCAAAGAAAGAGAACTGAATGCAGATGTCGTAATGAAGACAGAGAGAGAACTGAAGACAGGATGAACTGATCACAGAAGGAGAACTGAATGCAGATGGAGTAATGAAGACAGAGGGGGAAATGAAGCAAGGGCGGACTGAAGACACAGAGAGATCCAAAATCAAAGGGAGACTTTCGAAAGAGAGAGAACTGAAGTCAGATGGAGAACTGAAGACAGGGTGAACTGATCACAAAAAGAGAACTGCGGATAGATGACGTATTGAAGACAGAGGGAGAAATGAAGAAATTGTGGACTAATCCCAGAAAGAGAACTGAATGCAGATGGAGTAATGAAGACAGAGGGAGAAATGAAGAAAGGGTGGACTGAAGACACAGAGAAATCTAAAGTCAGAGGGAGACTGTCGACGGAGGGAGAACAGAAGGCAGGGTGAACTGATCACAGTAAGAGAACTGAATTCAGATGGAGTAATGAAGACAGAGGGAGAAGTGAAGACAGGGTGAACTGATCACAGAAAGGGAACTGAATGCAGATGGAGTAATGAAGACAGAGGGAGAAATGAAGAAAGGCAGGATCCCCAAAGACACATTGTACAGCGAGCTCGCCACTGGTATCAGACCCACCGGCCGTCCATGTCTCCATTATAAAGACGTCTGCAAACGCGACATGAAATCGTGTGACATTGATCACAAGTCGTGGGAGTCAGTTGCCAGCATTCGCCAGAGCTGGCGGGCAGCCATAAAGACAGGGCTAAATTGTGGCGAGTCGAAGAGACTTAGTAGTTGGCAGGAAAAAAGACAGAGGCGCAAGGGGAGAGCCAACTGTGCAACAGCCCCAACAAACAAATTTCTCTGCAGCACCTGTGGAAGAGCCTGTCACTCCAGAATTGGCCTTTATAGCCACTCCAGGCGCTGCTTCACAAACCACTGACCACCTCCAGGCGCGTATCCATTGTCTCTCGAGATAAGGAGGCCCAAAAGAAAAAGAATGAAGACAGAGGGAGAAATGAAGAAAGGGTGGACTGAAGAGAAAATAGATCTAAAGTCAGAGGGCGACTGTCGACAGAGAGAAGACTGAAGTCAGAGGGAGAACTGAAGACAGGGTGAACTGATCACAGAAACAGTACTGACGACAGATGGAGTAATGAAGAAAGAGGGAGATATGAAGAAAGAGTGGACTGATCAGAGAAAGACAACTGAATGCAGATGGAGTAATGAAGACAGAGGGAGAAATGAAGAAAGGTTGGACTGAAGACAAAAAGAGATCTAAAGTCAAAGGGAGACTGTCGACAGGGAGAAAACTGATGTCAGAGGGAGAACAGAAGACAGGGTGAACTGATGACGGAAAGAGAACTGACGACAGATGGAGCAATGAAGACAGAGGGAGAAATGAAGACAGGGTGGACTGATCACAGAAAGTGAACTGAATGCAGATGGAGTAATGAAGACAGAGGGAGAAATGAAGAAAGGGTGGACTGAAGACACAGACAGATCTAAAGTCAGAGGGAGACTGTTCAAAGAGAGATAGCTGAAGTCAGAGGGAGAACTGAAGAAAGGGTGGACTGAAGACACAGAGAGATATAAAGTCAGAGGGAGACTGTCGACAGACAGAACTGAAGTCAGAGGGAGAACTGAAGACAGGGTGAACTGCTCACAAAAAGTGAACTGAATGCAGATGGAGTAATGAAGACAGAGGGAGAAATGAAGAAAGGGTGGACTGATCACAGAAAGAGAACTGAATGCAGATTGAGAAATCAAGAAAGAGGGCGAAATGAAGAAAGGGGGGACTGAAGACACAGAGAGATCTAAAGTCGGAAGGAGACTGTCGACAGAGAGAGAGCTGAAGTCAGAGGGAGAACTGAAGGCAGGATGAACTGATCACAGAAAGTGAACTGAATGCAGATGGAGTAATGAAGACAGAGGGAGAACTGAAGAAAGGGTGGACTGATGACACAGACAGATCTAAAGTCAGAGGGAGACTGTTGAAAGAGAGAGAGCTGAGGTCAGAGGGAGAACTGAAGAAAAGGTGGACTGAAGACACAGAGAGATATATAGTCAGAGGGAGACTGTCGACAGACAGAACTGAAGTCAGAGGGAGAACTGAAGACAGGGTGAACTGCTCACAAAAAGTGAACTGAATGCAGATGGAGTAATGAAGACATAGGGAGAAATGAAGAAAGGGTGGACAGAAGACACAGAGAGATCTAAAGTCAGAAGGAGACTGTCGACAGAGAGAGAGAGCTGAAGTCAGAGGGAGAACTGAAGGCAGGATGAACTGATCACAGAAAGTGAACTGAATGCAGATGGAGTAATGAAGACAGAGGGAGAACTGAAGAAAGGGTGGACTGAAGACACAGACAGATGTAAAGTCAGAGGGAGACTGTCGACAGACAGAACTGAAGTCAGAGGGATAACTGAAGACAGGGTGAACTGCTCACAAAAAGTGAACTGAATGCAGGTGGACAAATGAAGACATAGGGAGAAATGAAGAAAGGGTGGACTGATCACAGAATGAGAACTGAATGCAGATTGAGAAATCAAGACAGAGGGCGAATTGAAGAAGGGGTGGTCTGAAGACACAAAGAGATCTAAAGTCAGAAGGAGACTGTCGACAGAGAGAGAGCTGAAGTCAGAGGGAGAACTGAAGGCAGGTTTGACTGATCACAGAAAGTGAACTGAATGCAAATTGAGTAATGAAGACAGAGGGAGAAATGAAGAAATGGTGGACTGAAGACACAGAGAGATCTAAAGTCAGAGGGAGACTGTTGACAGAGAGAGAGCTGAAGTCAGAGGGTGAACTGATGAAAGGGTGGACTGAAGACACAGTGAGATATAAAGTCAGAGGGAGACCTTCCACAGAGAGAACTGAAGTCGGAGGGAAAACTGAAGACAGGGTGAACTGAACACAAAAAGAGAACTGAAGACAGATGGAGTAATGAAGACAGAGGGAGAAATGAAGAAAGGGTGGACTGATCGCAGAAAGAGAACTGAATGCAGATGGAGTAATGAAGACAGAGAGAGGACTGAAGACAGGACGAACTGATCACTGAAAGAGAACTGAATGCAGATGGAGTAATGAAGACAGAGGGAGAAATGAAGAAAGGGAGAACTGAAGATACAGAGATATTTAAAGTCAGAGGGAGTCTGTCGACAGAGAGAGAGCTAAAGTCAGAGGGAGAACTGAAGGCAGGGTGAACTGATCACAGAAAGAGAACTGAATGCAGATGGAGCAATGAAAACAAAGGGAGAACTGAAGAAAGGGTGGACTGATGACACAGTGAGTTTTAAAGTCAGAGGGAGACTGTGGAAAGAGAGAGAGCTGATGTCAGAGGGAGAACTGAAGAAAAGGTGGACTGAAGACACAGAGAGGTATATAGTCAGAGGGAGACTGTCGACAGACAGAACTGAAGTCAGAGGGAGAACTGAAGACAGGGTGAACTGCTCACAAAAAGTGAACTGAATGCAGATGGAGTAATGAAGACAGAGGGAGAAATGAGTAAAGGGTGGACTGATCACAGAAAGAGAACTGAATGCAGATTGAGAAATCAAGACAGAGGGCGAAATGAAGAAAGGGTGGACAGAAGACACAGACAGATATAAAGTCAGAGGGAAACTGTCGACAGAGAGAGAGCTGAAGTCAGAGGGAGAACTGAAGGCAGGGTGAACTTATCACAGAAAGAGAACAGAATGCAGATGGAGCAATGAAAACAGAGGGAGAACTGAAGAAAGAGTGGACTGATCACAGAAAGAGAACTGAATGCAGATGGAGTAATGAAAACAGATTGAGAAATGAAGAAAGGGTGGACTGAAGACAGAAAGAGATCTAAAGTCAGAGGGTGACTGTCAACAGAGAGAAAACTGAAGTCAGAGGGAGAACTGAAGACAGGGTGAACTGATGACAGAAAGAGAACTGACGACAGAGGGAGAAATGAAGACAGGGTGGACTGATCACAGAAAGTGATCTGAATGCAGATGGAGTAATGAAGACAGAGGGAGAAATGAAGGAAGGGTGAACTGATCACAGATAGACAACTGAATGCAGATTGAGAAATCAAGACAGAGGGCGAAATGAAGAAAGGGTGGACTGATCACAGAAAGTGAACTGAATGCAGATGCAGTAATGAAGACAGAGTGTGGACTGAAGACAGGATGAACTGATCACAGAAAGAGAACTGAAAGCAGATGGGGTAATGAAGACGAAGGGAGAAATGAAGAAATGTTGGACTGAAGACACAGAGCTATCGAAAGTCAGAGGGCGCCTGTTGACAGAGGGAGAGCTGAAGTCAGAGGGATAACTGAAGAAAGGGTGGACTGATGACACAGAGATATAAAGTCAGAGGGCGACTGTCGACAGAGAGAACTGAAGTCAGAGGCAGAACTGAAGACAGGGTGAACTGATCACAAAAATAGAACTGAAGACAGATGGAGTAATGAAGAGAGAGGGAGAAATGAAGAATGGGTGGACTGATCACAGAAAGAGAACTGATTGCAGATGGAGTAATGAAGACAGAGGGAGAAATGAAGAAAGGGTGAACTGATCACAGATAGAGAACTAAATGCAGATTGAGAAATCAAGACAGGGGGCGAAATGAAGAAAGGGTGGACTGAAGACACAGAGAGATCTAAATTCAGAGGGAGACTGTCGACAGAGAGAGAGCTGAGGTCAGAGGGAGAACTGAAGGCAGGGTGAACTGATCACAGAAAGAGAACTGAATGCAGATGGAGTAATGAAGACAGAGGGAGTAATGAAGAAAGGGTGGACTGAAGACACAGAGAGATCTGAAGTCAGAGGGATACTATCGACAGAGAAAGAGCTGAAGTCAGAGGGAGAACTGAAGGCAGGTTGAACTGATCACAGAAAGAGAACTGAATGCAGATGTAGTAATGAAGACAGAGAGAGAACTGAAGACAGGATGAATTGATCACAGAAAGAAAACTGAATGCAGATGGAGTAATGAAGACAGAGCGAGAAGTGAAGAAAGGTTGGACTGAAGACACAGAGAGATCTAAAATCTGATGGAGACTGTCGACAGAGAGAGAGCTGAAGTCAGAGGGAGAACTGAAGACAGGGTGAAATGATCACAGAAAGAGAACGGAATGCAGTTGGAGTAATGAAGACAGAGGGAGAAATGAAGACAGGGTGAACTGATCACAGAAAGGGAACTGAATGCAGATTGAGTAATGAAGACAGAGAGATAACTGAAGACAGGGTGAAGTGAAGACAGAGAGATCTAACGTCAGATGGTGACTGTCGACAGAGAGAGAGCTGAGGTCAGAGGGAGAAATGAAGACAGGGTGAACTGATCACAGAAAGAGAACTGAATGCAGATGGAGTAATGAAGACAGAGGGAGAAATGAAGAAAAGGTGGACTGAAGACAGAGAGATCTAACGTCAGATGGTGACTGTCGACAGAGAGAGAACTGAACTCAGAAGGAGAACTGAAGACAGGGTGAACTGATCACAGAAAGAGAACTGAATGCAGATGGAGTAATGAAGACAGAGGGGGAAATGAAGACAGGGTGAACTGATCACAGAAATAGAACTGAAGGCAGATGGAGTAATGAAGATAGAAGGAGAAATGAAGTAAGGGTGGCCTGATCACCGAAAGAGAGCTGAATGCAGATGGAGTAATGAAGACAGAGGGAGACATGAAGAAAGGGTTTACTGAAGACACAGAGAGATCTAAAGTCAGTGGGAGAATGTCGACAGAGAGAGAACTGAATTCAAAGGGAGAACAGAAGACACAGAGACAACTGAATACAGAGGAATAACTGAAGGCAGAGTTAGGACAGCGGGAGGTGGAGGAGCAGATATGTGGTCAGATTTTGGAAAGATGTAAAGGTAACAGGCTTATCTGAAGGACATTCGTGAACTAGATGGGTTTTTACAGTAATTGATAATGGTTTCAATGTCACCATTAGACGAGATATATTTTTATTCCAGATTTATTAATTGATTCAAATTTCATCATCTGCCGTGGTGGGATTCGAACACATGTCCTCAGATCATTAGCCTGCGCCTCTTGATTACTATCTCGTGACATTACCACTGCACCACCACCTCCCTTCAGTTCTCCCAATGTCTTCATTTCTCCCGCTGTCTTTAGTTCTCCCTCGGTCTTCAGTTCTCCATCTTTCTTCAGTTCTCCATCTGTTTTCAGTTCTGTCTCTGTCTTCAGCTCTCTGCAGTCCATTACCAAAGATTTTATAGCAGAGCATTTAGAGAACATTGGTAGAAACGGGCAGGGTCAGCATGGATTTACGAAAGGGAAATCATGCTTGACAAATCTACTCGAATTCTTCGAGGATGCAACCAGTAGAGTTGATGAAGGGGAGCAGTGGATGTGGTTCATTTGGACTTCCAGAAGGCTTCCGACAAAGTCCCACATAAGAGAATAATATTTGAATTAGAATTAGAATTAGAACATTACAGCGCAGTACAGGCCCTTCGGCCCTCGAAGTTGCGCCGACCTGTGAAACCATCTGACCTACACTATTCCATTTTCATCCATATGTCTATCCAATGTCCACTTAAATGCCCTTAAAGTTGGCGAATCTACTACTGCTGCAGGCAGGGCGTTCCACGCCCTTACTACTCTCTGAGTAAAGAAACTACCTCTCACATCGGTCCTATATCTATCACCCCTCAACTTGAAGCTATGTCCCCTCGTGTTTGCCATCACCATCCGAGGAAAAAGACGCTCACTATCCACCCTATCTAACCCTCTGATTATCTTATATGTCTCTATTAAGTCACCTCTCCTCCTCCTTCTCTCCAATGAAAACAACCTCAAGTCCCTCAGCCTTTCCTCGTAAGACCTTCCCTCCATACCAGGCAACATCCTAGTAAATCTCCTCTGCACCCTTTCCATAGCTTCCACATCCTTCCTATAATGCGGTGACCAGAACTGCACGCAATACTCCAGGTGCGGTCTCACCAGAGTTTTGTACAGCTGCAGCATGACCTCGTGGCTCCGAAACTCGACCCCCCTACTAATAAAAGCTAACACACCATATGCCTTCTTAACAGCTCTATTAACCTGGTTAGCAACCTTCAGGGATTTATGCACCTGGACACCAAGATCTCTCTGTTCAACTACACTACCAAGAATCTTCCCATTCGCCCAGTACTCTGCATTCCTGTTACTCCTTCCAAAGTGAATCACGTCACACTTTTCCGCATTAAACTCCATTTGCCATCTCTCAGCCCAGCTCTGCAGCCTATCTATGTCTCTCTGTACCCTACAACATCCTTCGGCACTATCCACAACTCCACCGACCTTAGTGTCATCTGCAAATTTACTAACCCACCCTTCTACACCCTCTTCCAGGTCATTTATAAAAATGACAAACAGCAGTGGCCCCAAAACAGATCCTTGCGGTACACCACTAGTAACTAAACTCCAGGATGAACATTTGCCATCAACCACCACCCTCTGTCTTCTTTCAGCTAGCCAATTTCTGATCCAAAGCTCTAAATCACCTTCAACCCAATACTTCCGTATTTTCTGCAATAGCCTACCGTGGGGAACCTTATCAAACGCCTTACTGAAATCCATATACACCACATCCACTGCTTTACCCTCATCCACCTGTTTGGTCACCTTCTCGAAAAAGTCAATAAGGTTTGTGAGGCACGACCTACCCGTCACAAAACCGTGCTGACTATCTCTAATGAACTTATTCTATTCAAGATGATGATAAATCCTGTCTCTTATAACCTTTTCCAACATTTTACCCACAACCGAAGTAAGGCTCACAGGTCTATAATTACCAGGGCTGTCTCTACTCCCCTTCTTGAACAAGGGGACAACATTTGCAATCCTCCAGTCTTCCGGCACTATTCCTGTCGACAATGACGACATAATGATCAAGGACAAAGGCTCTGCAATCTCCTCCCTCGCTTCCCAGAGAATCCTAGGATAAATCCCATCTGGCCCAGGGGACTTATCTATTTTCACACTTTCCAAAATTGCTAACACCTCCTCCTTGTGAACCTCAATCCCATCTAGCCTCGTAGCCTGAATCTCAGTATTCTCAACAACATTTTCTTTCTCTACTGTAAATACTGACGCAAAATATTCATTTAACACTCCCCCTATCTCCTCTGATTCCACACACAACTTCCCACTAGTATCCATGATTGGCCCTAATCTAACTCTAGTCATTCTTTTATTCCTGATATACCTATAGAAAGCCTTAGGGTTTTCCCTGATCCAATCAACCAATGACTTCTCGTGTCCTCTCCTTGCTCTTCTTAGCTCTCCCTCTAGATCCTTCCTGGCTAGCTTGTAGCTCTCAAGCGCCCTAACTGAGCCTTCACGTCTCATCCTAACATAAGCCTTCTTCTTCCTCTTGACAAGCGCTTCAACTTCTTTAGTAAACCACGGCTCCCTCGCACGACAACTTCCTCCCTGCCTCACAGGTACATACTTATCAAGGACACGCAGTAGCTGCTCCTTGAATAAGCTCCACATTTCGATTGTTCCCATCCCCTGCAGTTTCCTTCCCCATCCTACGCATTCTAAATCTTGCCTAATCGCATCATAATTTCCTTTCCCCCAGTTATAATTCTTGCCCTGCGGTATATACCTGTCCCTTCCCATCGCTAAGGTAAACCTAACCGAATTGTGATCACTATCACCAAAGTGCTCACCTACATCTAAATCTAACACCTGGCCGGGTTCATTTCCCAGTACCAAATCCAATGTGGCATCGCCCCTGGTTGGCCTGTCTACATACTGTGTCAGAAAACCCTCCTGCACACACTGGACAAAAACTGACCCATCTAAAGTACTCGAACTATAGTATTTCCAGTCGATATTTGGAAAGTTAAAGTCCCCCACAACAACTAACCGGTTACTCTCACCCCTGTCGAGAATCATCTTCGCTATCCTTTCCTCGACAACTCTGGAACTATTCGGAGGTCTATAAAAGACTCCCAACAGGGTAACCTCACCTCTCCTGTTTCTAACCTCGGCTCATACTACCTCAGTAGACGAGTCCTCAAACATCCTTTCTGTCGCTGTAATACTCTCCTTGATTAACAATGCCACCCCCCCGCCCTTCTTTTACCATCTTCTCTGTTCTTACTGAAACATCTAAATCCCGGAATCTGCAACATCCATTCCTGCCCCTGCTCTACCCATGTCTCCGAAATGGCCACTACATCGAGATCCCAGGTACCAACCCATGCTGCAAGCTCACCCACCTTATTCCGGATGCTCCTGGCATTGAAATAGACACACTTTAAACCAGGTTCTTGCTTGCCAGTGCCCTCTTGCGTCCTTATAACTATATCCCTGACCTCACTATTCTCAACATCCTGTACACTGGCACGACAATTTAGGTTCCCATTCCCCTGCTGAATTAGTTTAAACGCCCCCGAAGAGCACTAGCAAACCTCCCCCCCCCCAGGATATTGGTACCCCTCTGGTTCAGGTGAAGACCATCCTGCTTGTAGAGGTCCCACCTACCCCAGAAAGAGCCCCAATTATCGAGGAAACCAAAACCCTCCCTCTCGCACCATCCCTGCAGCCACGTGTTCAACTCCTCTCTCTCCCTATTCCTCGCTTCGCTATCACGTGGCACGGGCAACAACCCAGAGATAACAACTCTGTTTGTTCTCGCTCTAAGCTTCCACCCTAGCTCCCTGAATTTCTGCCTTAAATCCCCATCTCTCTTCCTACCTTTGTCGTTGGTGCCTATGTGGACCACGACTTGGGGCTGCTCCCCCTCCCCATTAAGGATCCCAAAAACACGATCCGAGACATCACGAACCCTGGCACCTAGGAGGCAACATACCAACCGTGAGTCTCTCTCGTTCCCACAGAACCTCCTATCTGTTCTCCTAACTATGGAGTCCCCAATGACTAATGTTCTGCTCCTCTTCCCCCTTCCCTTCTGAGCAACAGGGACAGACTCTGTGCCAGATATCTGTACCCCATTGCTTACCCCTGGTAAGTCGTCCCCCGCAACAGTATCCAAAACGGTATACCTGTTGTTGAGGGAAACGGCCACAGGGGATCCCTGCACTGCCTGCTGGTTCCCTCTCCTTCCCCTGACGGTAACCCATCTACCTACTTCTTTTACCTGAGGTGTGACTACCTCCCCATAACTCCTCTCAATAACCTCCTCCGCCTCCCGAATGATCCAAAGTTCATCCAGCTCCAGCTCCAGTTCCGTAATGCGGTTCTCGAGGAGCTGGAGTTGGGTGCACTTCCCACAGATGCAGTCAGCAGGGACACTCTTGGCGACCCTTGCTCCCACATTCTGCAGGAGGAACATACAACTGCCTTAACCTCCATTCCCACTATTCCAAATTCCCAACAAATCTACTGAAAAACCAAAAAAACAAATAGTCAAAACTTGTTAGGTTAGCAATCCAACGGACAGAACTTCCTAAATAAAAAGCTTACCTTATCAACACACCATAGCCCTTTTTTTTGGTTAGAGGAGGAGGGTGGGTGGGAGACACTAAACGTGTAGTGTCTCGGGTACAGCCACCACACAAATATATAACTTTTTCCTTACCCAGCAGTCCCCTGGTCCTCCGAAAACAAAGGGGAATTCACTTTTAAACTGACGCTGAAATTGACTTCACAGCTGTAAGCCCGTTCACGCACCTCCGTTGCTATCCAAGCTGCAGTGACCGAAACTAAAAGAAAGAGATTTTAAACCACACAAATATATACCTTTTTCCTTACCCAGCAGTCCCCTGGTCCTCCGAAAACAAAAGGGAATTCACTTTTAAACTTACGCTGAAATTGACTTCACAGCTGTAAGCCCGTTCACGCACTTCCGTTGCTATCCAAGCTGCAGTCACCGAAACTAAATATGTAAAATTAAAGCTCATGGGATAGGGGGTAGTGTATTGCGATGGATAGAAAATTGGTTGGCAGACAGGAAACAAAGGGTAAGGATAAATGGGTCTTTTTTCTGAATGGTAGGCAGTGACTAGTGGGGTACTGCAGGGATCGGTGCCAGGACCCCAGCTGTTCACAATGTACATTAATGATTTAGATGAACGAACTAAATGTAATATCTCCAAATTTGCAGAGGAGATAAAACTGGGTGAGAGGGTGAGTTGTGAGGAGGTTGCAGAGAGGCTTCAGTGTGATTTGGACAAGTTGAGTGAATGAACAAAGAACAAAGAACAAAGGAAATTACAGCACAGGAACAGGCCCTTCGGCCCTCCAAGCATGCGCCGATCCAGATCCTCTATCTAAACCTGTCGCTTATTTTCTAAGGGTCTGTATCTCTTTGTTTCCTGCCCATTCATCTATATTTCCAGATACATCTTAAAAGACGCTATCGTGCCCGCGTCTACCACCTCCGCTCGCAATGCGTTCCAGGCACCCAGCACCCTCTGTGTGAAGAACTTTCCACGCATATCCCCCCTAAACATTTCCCCTCTCACTTTGAGCTCGAGACCCCGAGTAATTGAATCCCCCACTCTGCGAAAAAGCTTCTTGCTATCCAACATGTCTACACATCTCATGATTTTGTACACCTCAATCATGTCCCCCCTCAACCTCCGTCTTTCTAATGAAAATAATCCTAATCTACTCAACCTCTCTTCATAGCTAGCGTCCTCCACACCAGGCAACATCCTGGTGAACCTCCTCTGCACCCTCCCCAAAGCATCCACATCCTTTTGGTAATGTGGCGACCAGAACTGCACGCAGTATTCCAAATGTGGCCGAACCAAGCCTTATACAACTGTCACATGACCTGTCAACCCTTGTACTCAATACCCCGTCCGATGAAGGAAAGAATGCCGTATGCCTTCTTGACCACTCTGTTGACCTGCGTTGCCACCTTCAGGGAACAATGGACCTGAACACCCAAATCTCTCTGTACATCGATTTTCCCCAGGACTTTTCCATTTATTGTATTGAATCGGAATTGGATTCTTGAATTGGATCTTCCAAAATGCATCACCTCGCAGTTGCCCTGATTGAACTCCATCTGCCATTTCTCTGCCCAACTCTCCAATCTATCTATATTCTGCTGTATTCTCTGACAGTCCCCTTCACTGTCTGCTACTCCACCAATCTTAGTGTCGTCTGCAAACTTGCTAATCAGACCACCTATACTTTCCTCCAAATCATTTATGTATATCACAAACAACAGTGGTCCCAGCACGGATCCCTGTGGAACAGCACTGGACATAAGTCTCCATTTTGAGAAACTCCCTTCCACTACTACTCTCTGTCTCCTGTTGCCCAGCCAGTTCTTTATCCATCTAGTTAGTACACCCTGGACCCCATGCGACTTCACTTTCTCCATCAGCCTACCATGGGAACCTTATCAAACGCCTTACTGAAGTCTATGTATATGACATCTACAGCCCTTCACTCATCAATCAACCTTGTCACTTACTCAAAGAGTGGGCGAATACATGGTAGATGCAGTATAATGGGGATAAATGAGAGGTTATCCACTTTGATAGCAAAAACAGGAAGGCAGATTATTAGCTAAACCGTTATAAACTGAGAGAGGGGAATATGCAGCGAGACGTGGGTGTTCTCGTACACCAGTCGCTGAAGATAAGCGTGCAGGTGCAACAGGCAGTAAAAAAGACAAGTTGTATGTTGGCCTTCAGAGCGAGAGGATTCGAGTACAGGAGCAGGGATGCCTTGCTGCAATTATACAGGGCCTTGGTGAGGCCACACCTAGAATAATGTGGGCAGTCTTGGTCTCCTTACCTGAGGAAGGATGTTCTTGCTATAGAGGGAGTGCAGCGAAAGTTTAACCGACTGATTTCTGGGATTGTGGGTGTTGTAGGGTATTGCCAAGTGCAGAGACACCTGCAGTAAATATCATACTGTTTAAATGTTATTTGAGTAAGTAGATTCATATAATCCTAGTGAATATATAGATATATACACTCATATACAAGTTGGAAGTATAGCCACAGATTGTTGCAAAATGGAGTACTTACCCAAGGCACTGTGGGAACAAGATTGGCTAAGTCATAGCCCTGAGAATGGTAATGTAAGACACAGACAGTTAGGCTGACCAAGCAGGGCCCCTCCTATCAGTGGATAAGACAGCTGCTTCGTGTAACTGCAGACTGCATAAAGCAATCAGGAATGCAAGCTTGATGGAGGTGGAAGGATTCATTGTGAAGCCTCAAGGATAGTTGATAAGGGGGTCTGGGAAACATCACAAGATGATCAGGGGGCTTGTATGAGCTGATCACGTCGCCACATGATGCCTAATGAGCAATCTAATTGGGAACAAAAACAAGAAATGCTGGATTCACTCAGCAGGTCTGGCAGCATCTGTGGAAAGAGAAGCAGAGTTAACGTTTCGAGTCAGTGACCCTTCTTCGGAACTGACAAATATTAGAAAAGTCACAGATTATAAACAAGTGAGGTGGGGGTGGGGCAAGAGATAACAAAGGAGAAGGTGCAGATTGGACCAGGCCACATAGCTGACCAAAAGGTCACGGAGCAATCTAATTGGTAATATGTGTAAGGTATGTAATCAATAACGGTGATGATTGGATCATGTCCACCCAGGATGGGCTGAGTAACTGTTTGAAAATTGTATAAGTATGGATGAGTTTCCTTTGTTCGGAGGAGAGGCATCTGGACAGACAAGTAGCCTGCTCCCCGCTGGCGTAACTAATAAACTGTTTGACATTGGAGCAGACCTGAGTGTCGAGTGATTCTTCCAGATTCATTCCCGCTGACAGTGGGACTATCGCATGAGGAGACATTGAGTCGGTTAGGATTATATTTGCTGGAGTTCAGAAGAGTGAGGGGGGCATCTCACAGAAACCGAAAAAATTCTAACAGGACTTGAAAGGGTAGATGCAGGAAGGATGTTTCCTGGTGGGGAGTCTACAAAGAACGAAGCACAATGCAGCACATGAACAGGCCATTCGGTCCTCCCAGCCTGCACCAATCATGATGCTTGTCTAAACTGAAACCTTCTGCACTTCCGTGGTCCATATCCCTCTATTCCCATCCAATTAATGTATTTGTCAAGATGCCTCTTAAATCGTCGCTATCGTATCTGCTTCCACCACCTCCCCCAGCAACAAGGCATTCACCACCCTCTGTGTACAAAACTTGCCTCGCGCATCCCTTCTACACTTTGCCCTTTGCCCCTCGCACCTTAAACCTCTGTCCCCTAGTAACTGACTCTACCACCCTGGGAAAAAGCTTCTGACTATCCACTCTCTCCATGCCACTCATATCTTTGTAAACCTCTATCATGAGGCCCCTCCACCTCTGTCGTTCCAGTGAAAACAATCCGAGATTAGCCAACCTCTCCACATAGCTAATACCCTCCAGACCAGGCAACATCCTGGTAAACCTCTTCTGTACCCTCGCCAAAGCCTCCACATCCCTCTGGTAGTGTGGCGTCCAGAATTGCACGCAATGTTCTAACTGTGGCCGAACTAAAGTTCTGTCAAGCTGCAGCATGGCTTGTCTATTGTTATACTCTATGCTCCTACCGATGAAGGCAAGCATGCCGTATGCCTTCTTGACTACCTTATCCACCTACGTTGCCACTTTCTATGACCTGTGGACCTGTACGCCCAGATCTATCTGCTTGTCAATACTCATAAGGGTTCTGCCATTTACTGTATACTTCCCACCTGTATTATTTCTTCCAAAATGCATTACCTCACATTAGTCCAGATGAAACTCCATCTGCCATTTCTCCACGCAAGTCTCCAACCGATCTATATCCTACTGTATCTTCTGACAATCCTCATGACTATCCACAACTCCACCAATCTTTTCGTCATCGCAAACTTACTAATCGGACCAGCTACATTTTCCTCCAAATCATTTATGTAAACTAGAACAGCGAAGGTCCCAGCACTGAAATCTACGGAACACCAGTAGTCACAGTCCTATATTCAGAAAATCACCCTTCCACTGCTACCCTCTGTCTTCCATGACCGAGCCAGTTCTGTATCCATCTTGCCAGCTCACCTCTGATCCCGTGTGACTTCACATTTTTTGCCAGTCTGCCATGAGGGACCTTATCAAATGCTTTACTGAAGTCCAAGCAGACAACATACACTGCCCTGCCTTCATCAATCATCTTCATCACTTCCTCAAAAAATGCAATCAAGTTAGTGAGACACGACCTCCCCTTCCCTTAATCAAGGAGAGTATTACAGCGACAGAAAGGACGTTTGAGGACACGTCTACGAAGGTAGTATGGGCCGAGGTTAGAAACAGGAGAGGTGAGGTCACCCTGTTGGGAATCTTTTATAGACCTCCAAATAGTTCCAGAGATGTAGAGGAAAGGATAGCGAAGATGATTCTCGACAGGGGCGCGAGTAACAGGGTAGTTGTTATGGGGGACTTTAACTTTCCAAATATCGACTGGAAATACTACAGTTCGAGTACTTTAGATGGGTCAGTTTTTGTCCAGTGTGTGCAGGAGGGTTTTCTGACACAGTATGCAGACAGGCCAACCAGGGACGATGCCACATTGGATTTGGTACTGGGTAATGAACCCGGCCAGGTGTTAGATTTAGATGTAGGTGAGCACTTTGGTGATAGTGATCACAATTCGGTTAGGATTTCCTTAGCGATGGGCAGGGACAGGTATATACCGCAGGGCAAAAATTATAGCTGGGGGAAAGGAAATTATGATGCGATTAGGCAAGATTAGGATGCGTAGGATGGGGAAGGAAACTGCAGGGGATGGGAACAATCGAAATGTGGAGCTTATTCAAGGAGCAGCTACTGCGTGTCCTTGATAAGTACGTACCTGTGAGGCAGGTAGGAAGTTGTCGAGCGTGGGAGCCGTGGTTTACTAAAGAATTTGAAGCGCTTGTCAAGATGAAGAAGAAGGCTTATGTTAGGATGAGACGTGAAGGCTCAGTTAGGGCGCTTGAGAGTTACAAGCTAGCCAGGAAGGATCTAGAGGGAGAGCTAAGACGAGCAAGGAGAGGACACGAGAAGTCATTGGCGGATAGGATCAGGAAAAACCCTAAGGCTTTCTATAGGTATATCAGGAATAAAAGAATGACTAGAGTTAGATTAGGGCCAATCAAGGATAGTAGTGGGAAGTTGTGTGTGGAATCAGTGGAGGTAGGGGAAGTGTTAAATGAATATTTTGCGTCAGTATTTACAGTAGAGAAAGAAAATGTTGTCGAGGAGAATACTGAGGATTCAGGCTACAAGGCTAGGTGGCATTGAGGTTCACAAGGAGGAGGTGTTATCAATTTTGGAAAGTGTGAAAATAGATAAGTCCCCTGGGCCAGATGGGATTTATCCTAGGATTCTCTGGGGAGCTAGGGAGGAGATTGCAGAGCCTTTGTCCTTGATCTTTATGTCATCATTGTCGACAGGAATAGTGCCGGAAGACTGGAGGATAGTAAATGTTGTCCCCTTGTTCAAGAAGGGGAGTAGAGACAGCCCTGGTAATTATCGACCTGTGAGCCTTACTTCAGTTGTGGGTAAAATGTTGGAAAAGGTTATAAGAGATAGGATTTATAATCATCTTGAAAAGAATATGTTCATTAGAGATAGTCAGCACGGTTTTGTGACGGGTAGGTCGTGCCTCACAAACCTTCTTGAGTTTTTCGAGAACGTGACCAAACATGTGAATGAGGGTAAAGCAGTGGATGTGGTGTATGTGGATTTCAGTAAGGCGTTTGATAAGGTTCCCCACGGTAGGCTATTGCAGAAAATACGGAAGTATTGGGTTGAAGGTGATTTAGAGCTTTGGATCAGAAATTGGCTAGCTGTAAGAAGACAGAGGGTGGTGGTTGATGGCAAATGTTCATCCTGGAGTTTAGTTACTAGTGGTGTACCGCAAGGATCTGTTTTGGGGCCACTGCTGTTTGTTATTTTTATAAATGACCTGGAAGAGGGTGTAGAAGGGTGGGTTAGTAAATTTGCAGATGACACGAAGGTCGGTGGAGTTGTGGATAGTGCAGAAGGATGTTGTAGGGTATAGAGGGACATAGATAGGCTGCAGAGCTGGGCTGAGAGATGGCAAATTGAGTTTAAAGCGGAAAAGTGTGAGGTGATTCACTTTGGACGGAGTAACAGGAATGCAGAGTACTGGGCTAATGGGAGGATTCTTGTTAGTGTAGATGAATAGAGAGATCTTGGTGACCAGGTGCATAAATCCCTGAAGGTTGCTACCCAGGTTAAAAGGGCTGTTAAGAAGGCATATGGTGTGTTAGCTTTTATTAGTAGGGGTTCGAGTTTCGGAGCCACGAGGTCATGCTGCAGCTCTACAAAACTCTGGTGAGACCGCACCTGGAGTATTGCATGCAGTTCTGGCCACCGCATTATAGGAAGGATGCGGAAGCTATGGAAAGGGTGCAGAGGAGATTTACGAGGATGTTGCCTGGTATGGAGGGAAAGTCTTACGAGGAAAGGCTGAGGGACTTGAGGTTGTTTTCGTTGGAGAGAAGGAGGAGGAGAGGTGACTTAATAGAGACATATAAGATAATCAGAGGGTTAGATAGGGTGGATAGTGAGCGTCCTTTTCCTCGGATGGTGATGGCAAACACGAGGGGACATAGCTTCAAGTTGAGGGGTGATAGATATAGGACAGATGTGAGAGGTAGTTTCTTTACTCAGAGAGTAGTCGGGGCGTGGAACGCCCTGCCTGCAGCAGTAGTAGATTCGCAAACTTTGCGGGCATTTAAGTGGTCATTGGATAGACATATGAATGAAAATGGAATAGTGTAGGTCAGATGGTTTCACAGGTCGGCGCAACATCGAGGGCCGAAGGGCCTATACTGCGCTGTAATGTTCTAAAAAAAAAGATCGATTGGAGACTTGGGCGGAGAAATGGCAGATGGGGTTTAATCTGGACAAATGTGAGGTAATGCATTTTGGAAGGTCTAATGCAGGTGGGAGGTATATGCTAAATGGCAGAACCCTTAGGACTATTAACAGGAAGAGAGATCTGGGTGTACTTGTCCACTGAAATTGGCAACGAAGGTGGATAAGGTATTCAAGAAGGCATACGGCTTGCTTGCCTTCATTGGTCGGGGCATAGAGTATAAAATTGGTAAGTCATGCTGCAGCTGTACAGAACTTTTGTTAGGCCACATTTAGAATATTGCGTGCAATTCTGGTTGCCACACTACCAGAAGGACGTGGAGGCTTTGGAGAGGGTACAGAGGAGGTTTTCCAGGATGTCGCCTGTTCTGGACGGCATTAGTTTTAAGGAGAGTTTGGAAAAACTCGGATTGTTTTCACTGGAACGACGGAGGTGGACGGACGACATGATAGAGGTTTACAAGTTATCAGCGGCATGGACAGAGTGGATAGTTAGAAGCTTTTTCCCAGGGTGGAAGAGTCAGTTACTCGGGGACATAGGTTTAAGCTGCGAGGGGCACAGTTTAGAGGGGATGCGCGAGGCAAGATTTGTACACAGAGGGTGGCAAGTGCCTGGAACGTGCTGCCAGGGGATGTGGTGGAAGCAGATTCGACAGCGTCGTTTCAGAGGCATCTTGACAAATACATGAATAGGAAGGGAATAGAGGGATATGGACCCCGGAAGTGCAGAACGTGTTAGTTTAAGCAGGTGTCAACATTGGCGCAGGCTTGGAGGGCCGAATGGCCTGTTCCTGTGCTGTACAATTCTTTGTTCTTTGTTCTTATTCTTTGATTATTGTGGGATTGCTCTGCAGACGATTCTCAAAAATCCGTCACTGAAAAGATCAGCTGAACTTCAACTAAATCCAAAGCAAAACACTGCGGATGCTGGAAATCTGAAATAAAAACAGAAATAAAGAGGGGTCACTGACCTGAAACTTTAACTCTGCTTCTCTCTCCACAGATGCTGACAGACGTGCTGATTGTTAGAGCATTTCCTGCTTTTATTTGAGCTCAATCCGCCCTGGACACACAGTAAAATAGACAAAGCTGCCAATCACAGTGGCTACTGTGGCCCTGATCAGAATGGGAGTCCTCCACATCAATGAAGAGAAGGAGACAGAGACATACTTAAAGACAGGTGACACACTGGAAACCCATAGAACTCAATCGTACCACAGATTTCACTGCCTGGTCCTCTGTTTCTTTGCCTCTCAATGCTCGCTCTTTCTTTCACTCTCTGTCTCTCTGCATCGTTGTCCCTCTTTGTCTCTGTTCTCTCTAACTCCATGGCTGTCACCACTCTATTTCGCTCTCCTCCATTATGTCTCTCTCTCTCTCTGTTCCTTGTCTCTCTTCAGCACAGTTCCTCTTTCTCTCTCCACCTCTGTTCCTCTTTCCCTGTGTGCCTTTGTCCCACTGTCCACCCATCTCTCCCCTCGCTCTCTTTCCAGCTCCAATTCAAATTCCTTATCTGTACATCTATTTCTGCACGTCTCTCCTACTCTGCCTTATCAATTTGTCTGTCTGTATCCCTGCCCCTCTATCTCTCTCCTCTATTTTCCATCTGCCTCTCTCATCGTCTCTCTCTATCTGCAAATCTGTCCCTCTTACTTCTCTCCTCTTCTGTCCACCACTCTCTCTCTCTCTCTCTCTCTCTGTTTGTCCATTTTGGTCCGTCTGTTTTTCTCTGCCTCTCCATCTCTTCTCCTATGTTTCTCTCTCTCTATCTATCTTTCTCTCGCTCTCTCCATCGGTCCAACTCTCCCCTCTCTCTCTCTCCTTGTCTCCATATATTTTTCGACCAACCTCCATCTCCATGTCTTCCTCTCTCTGCCCCTCTCTCGCTCTCTCTATTTATCTCTCTATTTAAGACAGTCTCTCTCCATGTCTGTCTCTTCATATGCTGGCTCTTTGTTTCTCTCCCTCCTTGTCTCTCCAATTATGATCGTATTTCCCTCTCCATGCGTTTCTGCATCTGTCTGCGTCTCCCTTTGCATCTGATTCTTTTCCGAACCATTTCTCTCTCTCATTCGCATTCTCTCTCTCTCTCTGTCTCTCCCCCTCCCTCTTTGTCTCTCTATGTCTGGCCAGTAGGTAATAGTAGAGAGTAAAATCCAAATACACAGGGAATAGGGAGGTACAGAAAACTTTGGATAAAAATAGTAAGTTATTAATAGGTTTCTGTGCCTTAAACCTTCTATGATTCTATGAATAGGTGGGATCAGTGTAAGAGGGAATGTATAAGGCCTAAATTAGGTGCAATGTGTTTACAGATGAATGCGTGGAGTATGATAAATAAGCTTCATGAGGTGCAGACACAGGCCACCCCGTGGAAGTATGATGTTATTATAATGGAGAAATGACTCAAGAAGTGCAGGACTGTGTACTAAATAATCCTGGATGCAGGAACCATCAGGAAGGATGACAAGAGGAAGAATAGCAGGATTGATAAAGGAGAATATTACAATAATAGAGGTAGAATGGCCTAGAGAGGCCACGAACAGAATCCGTTTGGTTAGATCTAAAAAACAGCCGAGGTACCATTACATAGTGGTGGCTTTTCTAAAGGTAAAGGCCATTAACTAGTGGGAACTACGCAGAGGAACACATTTGCAAGGAAATTACAGAGAAGTGCAAGAAATTTCGATGAGTTAAAACGGGAACTTTAACTATCCTACAATAGAATGGGAGAGAAGCAGTGTATTGGGCAATGAGGGACAAGAGGATGTTCAGGAGAAATATATACGTCACTCTATTTCCAGTACAACGATAAAGGAGACTTTGCTGGGTCGGGTTCTGGGGAATGAGGTGGGTCAAGTGGATCAGGTGACAGTAAGGGAAAATTTAGTGGATACTGACCATGGTATCTATCATACGTTTGAGCTTAGTTGTGCAAAAGGACAAGGGAAATCCAAAGTATATTTAATTAATTGTCCATGTCTCCGCTTTAAAGACGTCTGCAAACGCGACATTAAATCCAGTGACATTGATCACAAGTCGTGGGAGTCAGTTGCCAGCGTTTGCCAGAGCTGGTGGGCATCCATAAAGACGGGGCCAGAATGTGGCGAGTCGAAGAGACTTAGTAGTTGGCAGGAAAAAAGACTGAGGCGCAAGGGGAGAGCCAACTGTGCAACAGCCCCGACAAACAAATTTCTCTGCAGCACCTGTGGAAGAGCCTGTCTCTCTAGAATTGGCCTTTATAGCCACTCCAGGCGCGTATCCATTGTCTCTCGAGATAAGGATGCCAAAGAAAAAAAAATAATTAATTGGGCAGGAACAACTTTAATGGGTTGAGAGCAGATGTGGACCAAATAATTTGGAATCTGAAATTGGCAAGCAAATATGTAACTGATCAACGGGTTCCTTTTAAGGAGAGATAATATGGTTTCAGTCGAAGTACATTTTCACAAGGGGAAATCTAAGGCAAACAGATCCAGAGCTTGGTGGATGCAGATAGAGAGGAAGATCAAGCAGATGTCAGGAAGATAATCGAACTGAGAACCAGGCTAAATTTAGAAGGTTCGGACTGGGTGTAATAAAAAACAAATAAGGCAAGTATGGACTGGCAGCTGATTGTTTGTGCTTTCAGCTAGATTTCTGCTGAACATTTCCTTTCCATGACTCGTTCCATTTTAAAACGTTTGGCTTCAAAAATACTTGATGAATGAAGATCAAATGTCGTTTTCCCATTCTATCACATCTCAACCATCATTAACCAGAGTGAAACATCAGCAGGATTAAAATATAACTCTGTATAAACATTATCTTATCATAACCAATGAAATGTCTGATATGCAATTGGTCAGACTTAGTAATTAAATGCGTTAGAAAACCATCGTAAGGAACGATAGTAAACCACAGCAAGAGGCCATTCAATCCATCGTGTCTGTGCCAGTTGAAAAATCTAACAGCTCATTTTAATTCCACCTTCCAGCACCTGGACTGTCGCCTTGTTGATTAAAGCACCTCAGGTGCAGGTGCTGGTACATTTAAATGAGATGAGGGTTTCTGCTGCCACCACCGATCCGGGCAGTGAATTCCAGACACCCATCACCCTCTGGGTGAAAACGTTTTTCCTCATGTCCCCTCTAATCCTTCTACAAATCACGTTAAATATGTGCCCCCTGGTAATTGACTTCTCTGCTAGGGCAAACAGGTTCTTCGTATCTGCTCTATCTAAGCCCCTCATAATTTTGTGCACCTCTATTAAGCCTCGGTTCAAAGAAACACATCCCAAACTTATCCTATCGCTCCTCATAGCTGTAGGTTTCAAGGCCTGGTAACTTTCTTGTAAATCTCCTCTATACTCTCTCCAGAGGAATTATTTTCCTTCCTGTAATGTGGTGACCAGGACTGTATGCAATACTCCAGCTGTGGTCTAACCAGTGTTTTATAAACTTCCAGAATTACATCCCTGCTTTTGTATTCTATACCTTGTCCAACGAAGGAAAGCATTCCATTTGCCTTATTCATCACGTTATCCACCTTCAGGGACCTGTGGACACGCACTCCAAGGACTCTCACTTCCTCTACCCCTCTCAATATCCTCCCGTTTATTGTGTATTCCCTCACTTCGTTTGCTCTCCGCAAATGCATTACGTCACATCTCACTGGACTGAATTCCATTTGCCGCTTTTCCATCCATTCAAGCAAACCATTGATATCATTCTGGAGTCTATAGCTACCTTCAAACGGCCAATTTTTGTGTCATCTGCAAATTTCCCAATCTTGCCTCCCACATTCTAAATCATTAATATATACCACAGACAGCAAGCGACACAACACTGAGCCCTGTGGATCACCACGAGAAACCGCTTTCCATTTAAAAAAACACATCCGTCGACCACTACCCTTTGTTGCCTGACACTGAGGCAATTTTCTGTCCAACTCATCAGATCCTTAAATCCCATGGGCTGTTACATTTCTGACCAGTCTGCCATGTGGGACATTGTTAAGTCTTTTGGGCCTCCTTATCTCGAGAGACAATGGATACGCGCCTGGAGGTGGTCAGTGGTTTGTGAAGCAGCGCCTGGAGTGGCTATAAAGGCCAATTCTGGAGTGACAGGCTCTTCCACAGGTGCTGCAGAGAAATTTGTTTGTTGGGGCTGTTGCACAGTTGGCTCTCCCCTTGCGCCTCTGTCTTTTTTTTCCTGCCAACTACTAAGTCTCTTCGACTCGCCACAATTTAGCCCTGTCTTTATGGCTGCCCGCCAGCTCTGGCGAATGCTGGCAACTGACTCCCACGACTTGTGATCAATGTCACACGATTTCATGTCGCGTTTGCAGACGTCTTTATAACGGAGACATGGACGGCCGGTGGACTGGAGAATTGCTAATGTTGTCCCCTTGTTTAAGAAAGGTAGCAGGGATAATCCAGGTGACCGGTGAGCCTGACGTCAGTGGTAGGGAAGCAGCTGGAGAAGATACTGAGGGATAGGATCTATTCCCATCTGGAAGAAAATGGGCTCATCAGTGATAGGCAACATGGTTTTGTGCAGGGAAGGTCATGTCTTACCAACTTAATAGAATTCTTTGAGGAAGTGACAAAGTTGATTGATGATGGAAGGGCTGTAGATGTCGTATACATGGACATCAGTAAGGCGTTTGATAAGGCGTTTGATAAGGTTCCCCATGGTAGGCTGATGGAGAAAGTGAAGGCGCCTGGGGTCCAAGGTGTACTAGCTAGATGGGTAAAGAACTGGCTGGGCAACAGGAGACAGAGAGTAGCAGTGGAAGGGAGTTTCTCAAAATGGAGACGTGTGACCAGTGGTGTTCCACAGGGATCCGTGCTGGGACCACATTTGTTTGTGATATACAAAAATAATTGGGAGGAAAGTATAGGTGGTCTGATTAGCAAGTTTGCCGACGACACTAAGATTGGTGGAGTAGCAGATAGTGAAGGGGACTGTCAGAGAATACAGCAGAATATAGATAGACTGGAGAGTTGGGCAGAGAAATGACAGATGCAGTTATTCAGGGAAAATGCGAGGTGATGCATTTTGGAAGATCCAATTCAAGAGTGAATTATACAGTCAATGGAAAAGTCCTGGGGAAAATTGATGTTCAGAGAGATTTGGGTGTTCAGGTCCATTGTTCCCTGAAGGTGGCAACGCAGGTCAATAGAGTGGTCAAGAAGGCATACGGCATGCTTTCCTTCATCGGACGGGGTATTGAGTACAAGAGTTGGCAGGTCATGTTACAGTTGTATAGGACTTTGGTTCGGCCACATTTGGAATACTGCGTGCAGTTCTGGTCGCCACATTACAAAAAGGATGTGGATGCTTTGGAGAGAGTGCAGAGGAGGTTCACCAGGATGTTGCCTGGTATGGAGGGCGCTAGCTATGAAGAGAGGTTGAGTAGATTAGGATTATTTTCATTAGAAAGACGGAGGTTGAGGGGGGACCTGATTGAGGTGTACAAAATCATGAGAGGTATAGACAGGGTGGATGGCAAGAAGCTTTTTCCCAGAGTGGGGGTTTCAATTACAAGGGGACACGAGTTCAAAGTGAAAGGGGAAAAGTTTAGGTGGGATATCCGTGGAAAGTTCTTTACGCAGAGGGTGGTGGGTGCCTGGAACACGTTGCCAGCGGAGGTGGTAGACGCGGGCACGATAGCGTATTTTAAGATGTATCTGGACAGATACATTAATGGGCAGGAAGTAAAGAGATACAGACCCTCAGAAAATAGGGGACAGGTTTAGAAAGAGGATTTGGATCGGCGCAGGCTTGGAGGGCCGAAGGGCCTGTTCCTGTGCTGTAATTTTCTTTGTTCTTTTTTCTTTGGTCTGATTAGTAAGTTTGCAAACGACACAAAGGTTGGTGGAGTTGCGGATAATGATGAGGATTCTCAGAGGATTCATCAGGATATAGATCGGTTGGAGACTTGGGCAGAGAAACGGCAGATGGAGTTTAATCCGGAAAAATGTGAGGTAATGCATTTTGGAAGGTCTAATGCAGGTGGGAGGTATGCAGTAAACGGCAGAACCCTGAGGAGTATTCATAGGCAGAGGGATCAGGGCATACAGGTCCACAGGTCACTGAAAGTCGCAACACAGGTGGATAAGGCATACGGCATGCTTCCCTTCATCCGTCGAGCCACAGAGTATAAAAATTGGCAAGTCATGTTGCAGCTGTACAGAACCTTAGTTAGGCCACACTTGGAATATTGTGTGCAATTCTGGTCGCCACACTACTAGAAGGATGTGGAGGCTTTGGAGAGGGTACAGAGGAGGTTTACCAGGATATTGCCTGGTCTGGAGGGCATTAGCTATCAGGAGAGGTTGGATAAACTCGGATTGTTTTCACTGGAACGACGGAGGTGGAGGGGCGACATGATGGATGTTTACAAAGTTATGAGCGGCATGGACAGAGTGGATAGTCAGAAGCTTTTTCCCAGGGTGGAAGAGTCAATTACTAGGGGACATAGGTTTAAGGTGCGAGGGGCAGAATTTAGAGGGGATGTGCGAGGCAGGTTTTTTACACAGAGGGTGGTGAGTGCCTGGAACTTGCTGCCGGGGGAGGTGGTGGAAGCAGATACCATAGCGACGTTGAAGAGACATCTTGACAAATACATGAATAGGAAGGGAATAGAGGGATATGGGCCCCGTAAGTGCAGAAGTTGTTTGTTTTGGCAGGCATCAAGATCGGCGCAGGCTTGGAGGGCGTAATGGCCTGTTCCTGTGCTGTACTGTTCTTTGTTCTTTGTTCTTGACTGTAGTTACAATGTCCCTGGGTCTGTAACGTGATCAACAAATGGAGCAGAGGCTGCAGAAAGGGAAAGTTCTGTAAAGAGGGAGGAGGAGCGGGTTCTGCCCGCTTATATTTAAACCTGAGCTGTGATCATCTCCATTTTCTTTCCATCACCAACCGATTCAGCATTTCGCGTCTGCACTGGCTCTCCGAATGAACAATTCACCTAACGCCGTTCCCTGCATTCTCCCTGTAATTCTACACATTCTTCCTTCTCATATAACAGTCTGTTCAGCTTCAATTGAACCTGCCTCCACCACACTGTCAGGCAGTGCATTCCAGACTCTAACCACTCACTGTGTGAAAAAATATTTTCCTCAGGTCGTCTTTGCTTCTTTTACCCATGACTACCAAGAATCTTCCCATTAGCCCAGTATTCTGCAATCCTGTTACTCCTTCCGAAGTGAATCACCTCATATTTTTCCGCATTAAACTCCATTTGCCATCTCTCAGCCCAGCTCTTCAGCCTATCTATGTCCCTCTGTAACCTACAACATCCTTCGGCACTATCCACAACTCCACCGACTTTCGTGTCATCCGCAAGTTTACTAACCCACCCTTCTACACCCTCATCCAGGTCATTTATAAAAATGACAAACAGCAGTGGCCCCAAAACAGATCCTTGCGGTACACCACTAGAAACTATACTCCAGGATGAACATTTACCATCAACCACCATCCTCTGTCTTCTTTCAGCTAGCCAATTTCTGATCCAAAGCACTAAATCACCTTCAATCCCATACTTCTGTATTTTCTGCAATAGCCTACCGTGGGGAACCTTATCATACGCCTTACTGAAATCCATATAGACCACATCCACGGCTTTACCCTCATCCACCTGTTTGGTCACCTTGTCAAAAAACTCAATAAGGTTTGTGAGGCACGACCTACCCTTCACAAAACCGTGCTGACTATCTCTAATGAACGTATTCTTTTCAAGATGATTATAAATCCTATCTCTTATAACCTTTTCCAACATTTTACCCACAACCGAAGTAAGGCTCACAGGTCTATAATTACCTGGGCTGTCGCTACTCCCCTTCTTGAACAAGGGGACAACATTTGCTGTCCTCCAGTCTTCCGGCACTATTCCTGTCGACAATGAGAACATAAAAAATCAAGGACAAAGGCTCTGCAATCTCCTCCCTGGCTTCCCAGAGAATCCTAGGATAAATCCCATCTGGCCCAGGGGACTTATCTATTTTCCTACTTTCCAAAATTGCTAACACCTCCTCCTTGTGAACCTTAATCCCATCTAGCCTTGGATGCATCTCATCATTTCCTGGTGCATTATTCAATTTAAGTGCAGACAGACTATCTAATACTTCCTCTTTATCAATTTTAAACCCCACTAGTGTCTGACTTACCTCCTCTTTCAACATTGCCTGGGTTGCATCTTAGAATCATAGAAAGTTTATGGCACAGAGAGAGACCACTTGGCCCAACGTGCCAATGTTGTCCAAAAAACGACCCTTCCATTCTAATCCTACCTTCCAGCATTTGATAGATTACAGCACTTGAGGTGCATATCCAGGCACCTTTTGAATGAGTTGTTGGTTTCTGCCTCAACCATCCTTTCGGACAGTGAGTTCCAGACTCCCACAACCCGCTGGGTATAAAATAAAATCCGCAGCTCCCTTTTAATCTTTCTACCAATCACTTTAAGTCCATGCCCCCTCATCACTGACCTCTTTGCTAAGGTGAATAGACCCTTCACCTCCACTCTACCCAGGCCCCTCTCAGTTTTGTACATTTCAATCAGATTTCCCCTCAGCCTTCTCTATTTCAAGGAGAACAATCCCAGCCTGTCCAATCTTTCCTCATCGCTGCATTTTTCCAGTCCTCGCCACATCCTCATAAATCTCCTCTGCACCCTCTCTGGTGCAATTACATCCTTTCTGTAATGAGGTGAGCAGAACTGCACACAGTACTCAAGTTGTGTGCTAACCAATGAGTTACAGAATTCTAGAATAACCTCCCTGGCCGTATATTCTATACCTCGGCTAATAAAGGAAAGGATTCCATGTCTTCTTCCTTGGTAAAGACAGGTGGAAATTATTCATTTATTACCTCAGCTATATCTTCTGCCTCCATGTGCAAATCCCCTTTATGGTCCTGAGTCGGCCCCATTGTTCCTTTTACTATCCTTTTACTATTTTGATGCCAATAGAAAACGTTGGGATTTCCTTTAATGCTCGCCTCAATTCATGCTCTCTCTTTGCTTCTCTTATTTGCTTTTTCACTTCCCCTCTGGACCTTCTGTATTCAGCCTGCTTCTCAATAGTATTTTCTACCTGATGTCCGTTATATCAGACATAAACTTGTCAACCTTTCGTGCGGCCTTCAAAGATCTGTCTGAATACACATCAAGTCTCTCTGTTCCTGTCTCCTCATTTAAACAATACCCATTTGTTTCTGTTGCCTTCCCTTACACTTTTTACCCAAATGTCTCGCTTCATACTTCACTGTGTTAAATTACATCTGCCATGTTCCTACCCATTTCACCAGTCAGTCTCCATCATCCAGAAGTCTGCTACTATCCTTCTCACTGTTTATTAACATTTCTGACTTTCCTGCCATCCGAAAACTTTGACATTATCCCCACTGTACACAAGCCCATTGCATTAACATACAACAATAGTGATCCCAACTGTGACCCTGGGGACCCCATTGAGTACTTCCCTCCAGACTGAAGAACAACCATTCTCCACTACTCTCTACTTTCTGTCACTGCGCTAATTTCCCGCATGCTGACATTGAAAATAAAAGAACAGACTTCCATTTATGAAACGCCTTTCATGACCACTGCATGTTCCAAAGTGATTTCCAACCAATGAATACTTCTTGAAGCGAAGTCATTCTTGGAATTGTGGAAACAGGCAGACAGTTTCTGCACAGCAGCTCCCACAAGCAGCAATGTGATGATGATCAGAGCTATTTTTGCGACGCTTATTGAAGGATAAATATTGACAAGGACACCGTGAATAATTCCCCTGCTCTGCTTCTACAGAGTGCAATGGGATCTTTAACATCCACCTGAGAGGGCAGACTGCAACTTGGTTGAAAGTTTCATTCGATAGACTGCACCTCTGGCTGTGCAACACTCTCTCAGTGCTGCACTGCAATGTCAGCATTGATTCTTGTGATCATGTCCTGCAGTGACACTTGATCCTGGAAGCTTGTGACTGAAAGGGGAGAGAGCTACAAACTGAGCCACGGCTGACATTAACCCTTTAATCCCATGTGTTTCTAATTCGGTAACACGGTTGTTATGTGGTACTTTTTCAAACGCCTGTGGAAAGGATAGGGATATTGTGAAAGTACAGGCAGGAGACATAATAGAATGGCACAAGCTGAATGAGGTCATTCGGCCCATCATGTCTTTGCTGCCCCTTTCAAAGAGAAATCCAGTCAGTCCCACTCCCAGGCTTTTTCACTGTATCCTTGCATTTTTTCTCCTTCAGATATTTATCCAATTCCCTTTTGGGATCTACTATTGAATCTGTATCCATCAGCCTATCAGACAGTGCATTCCAAATCCAAACCACTCAGAAACAAAAAT